>NC_137211.1:8359706-8929155 GCF_949987685.1 Ammodytes marinus | reverse complement strand
GCCAAATGTGCTCCTAGACCTTGAATTTTGATTAGTTAATTTCATGCTGTGTGCAATACAGAGTGTTGTTTTTGCTGCAAATGCTTTCCTGAAACAATGCAATTTTTTCAAAGGCAGTCATTTCCTGTTTTCCAATTGACAGTCAAAGGGGAGGAACATTGCTGCTGCTTAATCCCGTGATAAGTATGCATTAGATGGATGTGTGAACGTCTTTAAATGTCCTCAAGTTGCCGTTTGATACTCGCGCAGGGACAAATCTTTTTCCACGGTTTGCTCACCCTCCCGCTGAGTTTTCACACTGCAACCCAGGATCAGTGGATCATGAAAGAGAAACATTCAGAGCTGTTTAAGATTTCTAAAACGTAACCTGATGAAATGGGAACTTGGCCTCAGAGATGGGGGGAGAAAAAAAACAGGACTTCACTCTCACTCCACTCAAAGGCCCCTAAAGACATTTGAGTCACTCTCCGTAACCCCTCAACCGTAAATAGTGCACATAAACATCCCTCATTTGACATAATACCAAATGTATATCATTATGTATTCAAAATGTCATTATATCTTCTATTATATGGATGGAAATTGGATTGTATTTCCCTGCCTTTATAGCAACCAAGAAATCAGGTTAACTGATGTTCCGCCCATACTAATGGCAACATCAAGCCATCACTTCTTCCTCGCCATCCTCCCTCAGTTGCACCTCTTCTCTCTCTCTCTCTCTCTCTCTCTCTCTCCCTCTCTCTCCCTCTTTCTCCTTATCTTTCTCTCCCTCGCTCCCCACTCCCTTCCACTCCCTCTGTCTCCCCGTGCTTGATGCGTTCTCTCCTCAGCAAAGAAGGCAATTTCCATATAGAATCGCAACCAGGATCAGGTGACCTGGATTTGACTCCCCCGTCAAAGCCCTGCACTGAAAATGAAAATGTATTCATGTGTATTGGATTGAGTACATCACACAGATGTGAGCGTTTTTTTTTCTTCCCCTCCTGAAATTGTAGCCGATTGCGGCGTAGTGTGTTATTGTTGACAAAAAAATAACTAGGTACATTCTACAATAAATATAGATGTAATACTTTTTTTTATGATTAGCCCAGAAAGTGCAATTTAAGGCAGGACACTTCAGGTGAATAGGATAAAAAAAAATGTACGTATAGGTATCATCATGAAACTTTGTCAGTTGATTAATTACATTAAAACAATTATATTTTTGGTTAACAATTTTTGAATACATATGCAAATTTGGTCAATTCTTATTATTATTCTTAATGAACTGATTTTTTGTGAAAAATCTAGATATTGGATGAAGCCAGAGTTTTAATCTTTATCTCATTTTTACATCATATTAGTGTCCAAAGTTTTCAAAGAACAGATTTTGGAAACAGTCTTTTTTATTCAAATACTATGTACAGGTCTTAAAAATGCATTTTTGGGTGTTTTTTTAGGAACAAAATGTATCATAAAAACAGACATTCTAATAACCTTTAGAATAGTGCTAAGAATTATTATGGAAAGTTTTGTTGGAAGAATGTATGGTTTGGCCTGCTGTGTCTCGCTTTAATTTGTTTCGTTCTACATGAAAGAGAAAAAAAATAAAGATTTAAATGAAGTAATGAAATATCTTTAAAGCAAGCAATTTAAAAACTGATAAAGTGGTACCAATGAAACCACATACAACTGCTTCAGCTAAGATTTGAATTAGCCCTGGAGCCTCCCATCCCATGTTTGCAGTGTGTCCTTAACAACACCTCCCTAGCCCACTCCTTCAACCCAGAGGCTACCTGTCTCTCTGACGTCCTGTTAGTCTTCATTCACCCGTGTCCTCAAATTGATCTGTTTTCTCTTCTCAGAAACAGGCCGCGGCTGCTCTTCACAGAACTCTACAGCTTTCACCCTCTGTCCAGTTTATTTAATGTTCCATTTGGCTATCTCACTTGTGCTGCGCGTCATGTGCACAGTGGTTAATGCTGACATTTTTTTGTTTTGTTTTGTTTTGTTTTTTCAAATATATTTACCCTTGAAATAATTGATGTTCTCCAGTAAATGTATGATGCCTGTGAATACACTGCATACTAAAACACTGCTCACAGCTTCTTGCTGTAGTCGTGCTGCACCAAAGAGTTATTTCCATCAACTGATTTATGACAGTCTATGTCTTTGTCTCTCTCTCTCTCCCTCCCTCTTCCATCCCTCTGTTCTGCCTCCAGATAAGCGGTGAGAAGCGGGGCTCGGCAGAGATGATGAAGCCCAAACCCAAAGCGCCCAAGAAGAAGAAGAAGAAGGACCCCAACGAGCCATCGAAACCCGTGTCGGCCTACGCGCTCTTCTTCAGAGACACCCAGGCCGCCATCAAGGGCTCCAACCCCAACGCCACCTTCGGGGACGTCTCCAAGATTGTGGCCTCCATGTGGGACAGTCTAGGAGAGGAACAGAAGCAGGTGAAAAAAAGAAACAGTGAAGTGGATGGGAAAACACATAGATACATGGAAGGTAGTTATTGTCGAAAGAAGGAAGTGGAAAGATCTACTATCAGCTCTGAGGCTGGGTTCTAATACCCATACTTTGCTGCTTTTTAGTATGGTAGAAAAAGGATTTTGGATGTCCCGATGCATGTGGTCAGATGCAGCATGCTGAAAAATCCCTGGATGCCCTACTGCATCCGGTCTTGGTTTTTATTGTGGGAGTCAGCATGCGCTCTTGGCGATTCTGACCCACAATACACTGCACACGAGAAGTGATGTCATATCGATGGAGCCTCTGAGTGAAAACAACCAGCGATGCCAAGGATATACAGCAAGAGGCAATTTCCAGGCTTGATTTGAATTGTATGCCTACTGCATGCAAACTACATACTTTTTACGATCAGCTTTAGTATGTAGAATAGTAAAAAGAGTGTGCGATTTGAAAAGACGGACACATATTACAGAGAGACACATTTCTGGTCCAACCAGTAGATGGCATGTGTGCTGCAGCGGGCGAGCAGCCTTTCCCTGGCATTGTGTGCTGTGTAATTACCAGAACAGTGCGGTGAGATACAGCTCACCTTAATGAGCTACTTCTTCTTCTTTCTAAAGATAATCCATCCGTTTATCCCCACTCCCCTGACTCTCATAAAAATGATTTTGTTTCTAAATTTAATTCTAGTAAAGGGAAGGAGGGAAGGAGGGAAGTAGGGAAGGGTTCGAGGGAGTCTTCTGTGCTACAGCAGCTTTAAAACAGAATGAGACTTACAAAGTTGGACACATTACAAGGGGAGAAATAGGCATTATGGGAAAAATATAAAACTCCACTCTGGGGAGATCTCAGGAGTGGAGGACTGATATGTTATGCAGCGGGTACATACACTCATGCCCCATGTGCTAGTGCAGCCCTGCAAAAGCAAAGCAATCAGATAGGCATACAGTGTGCACATGCAGACACACAAACCCCTCGTTGTTTCCAACTGCAACAATGCAACGGCATCTTCTTGAGTGTTACCTAGCAGTGCAGTGACCATCAATACAAAAAAAGGGTTTTCCAACAATATGGCAGAAAAAAATGAAAAGTGTCTTCCTTGCCAAAAATAACACAGAAAGCTCCAGGCTCAGGTACGGTCCACACTTCCTGTGTCCATTCAGCCTTCACAGCCGATGTCTCCAAACCATGCATCTTCACTGGCTCTCTGACAAGCACGGATGTGTGAAGTTCTCATTTCCACTCTCTTTTTTTATCTCTCTCTCTCTCCCGCTTGCTATTTTGATCTTGCCTAGAATACAGAATTAGTGGAACCACCAACATCACTACCTTGTTTTAAGCTTGAGGGCATCTCCGCTATCCAGGAACAGTAGCCTATTGTTTTTGTTGCTATTCAACATCATCTCCAGCTCGGCACTATTAGGTAGGAAATGCTAATGATGACGGAGTATAAGGAGGTCATAATGATATGCCCTATGGGTTTTCATCTCCAAGAGAAACCACAGTTAGTTAGTTAGTAAGTGAGTAATTCTCTTGAGATGAGGAAGGTTTGCTTTTAAGAAAGGATACGGTGTAAAGACAATGTCCTAGTATATGAGGTGTATTAAAAAGCACTAGATTTTCCAAACTGTTTCTTATGGAGCATTAGTTCCATGTCATGTACAGCAGTAAGCACATATTACTGGATACCGCATTTCTTTGCTTTGTTGGTTAGAAGAAAAGGTGTCCATAGCACTGGTTATATTAAACGTAATGAAAACATTTATGACTTTTTCTTTGACATGATATTTACTGTTTTCAATCATAATGTAGCCAGTATTGCGCTATTTTATTCTGGTAAAGTTCTTGTACAACTGCTTGAAGAAGAAAAAAATACCTCTGTGCAAAAACACACATCCATATGGTATGTACTCGTAACCCACATTCATTATGCATACACACTGAGTTCCCTTCCAACACTGCTGCAGCAGTTAGTTGTATGAAAACAGCGGCTTGTACAGCACTGTAACGATAGGGAGTGCAGTTTCAAACAAAACACATGGGCACGGATCGCATCCTCATGTGCCAAATGACAACAACCATTCTGGGTTATCAGTAATGTCAATACGCTGATAGGAGTGTTAGTGTAGAGCTAAAGGGAGAGAGAGAGAGAGACAGAGAGAGACAGAGAGAGAGAGAGAGAGAGTAGAGAGGTTCCAGTTCATCTCTCTAGGTGGATTGGAATGGAAATTATGTGTCTACAATGGAGGGAGACACATTGAGATGAGGAAGTTTTAGTGCTGTGATGAGGAAATAGAGATGTTCTGTACCATTGGCTCTGATGGAAAGGGAAACATTGACGTGTGTGTGCATGTATGTGTGTGTGTGTGTGTGTGTGTGTGTGTGTGTGTGTGTGTGTGTGTGTGTGTGTGTGTGTGTGTGTGTGTGTGTGTGTGTGTGTGTGTGTGTGTGTGTGTGTGTGTGTGTGCGTTTGAGTGTGCATGAGTGTGTGTGTGTGTGTGTGTGTGCGTGTGAGTGTGAGTGAGTGCGTGTGTGTGTGTGTGTACTGACTGAGAGACAGATATGTGAGTCTGCATATTCATGAGAATGTCAACCTCTCCTCTCACCAAAAATTGTTTTGTTCTTCTTCCCAGGCGTACAAGAGGAAAACCGAGGCGGCTAAGAAGGAGTACCTGAAAGCCTTGGCCACGTACCGAGCCAGTCTGGTTTCCAAGGTAATGCTTATGACACACAGGCCCTGCCTAAAAGACTGAAGATGGATTGGATGGAAAGTCCCTGTTAATAGGCTGGGTGGGGCTTCCTTGGGATGGGGGGGGGGGGATCTGATGCAAAAAGAGACGGCCATATTTGGAGCAATACCTGATTTCCATAGGGTTCAGATGTTGGGGGGTTGGGGATTATAGTTGCTACGGTGGTATAGTTGGGGGGAGGGGTCAGCCAGTTAGAGTGCACGCATATGGCCATAACATCTATTAGGGATTGAGGCTAGAAAATGATTGCTCTCTCATGTGCTATACATGGTCTGCAGTTTTAAGTCTGTTTTTTATGTATATATCCTTAGATAATACAACCACTAAATGTATCTCACACCAACGCACAGCTACGTCGTGCATTACACCCTCGATTTCCTCCATCTCATCGTCTACAACAGGAAGTACATCCAAATCAACGGAAGCAATCACAAGCGTTGCTGCTGTTTCCACCTTTTGACACCTTGCCTGTTAATTCAGATCTATGACATCCCTTTGGCCCGGTGAATGATGGCGTCTTGTATGCACCAGTATGATGGTAGCACGGGGGGATAAAGCAAGGCAAGGAGGAGGGCGGTGGATTGCATTGTTTAGTGCCGTCTTGTATTAACAACACACAATGTAGTGTGGGGAAGATTCCTTTTGTCATTCCATTTGTTCTGCAGGCAAACAGCCTCATTTCTCTGCCATGGGCTCTTGCATATGTGTGTGTGTGTGTGTGTGTGTGTGTGTGTGTGTGTGTGTGTGTGTGTGTGTGTGTGTGTGTGTGTGTGTGTGTGTGTGTGTGTGTGTGTGTGTGTGTGTGTGTGTGTGTGCGTGTGTGCGTGTGTGCGTGCGTGTGCACGTGTGTGTGTATGTGTGTCCCTCTCTTTTTCCCATCTATCTGTCAAGGTGTCTATTGATCATTACCTCGGCCCCAGCTCTATTCATACAAATGGGCTCCATTACCTTCTAATCAACACTGATGGCTGGAGATGAGCAATCTGACAGCTCATCATACAGGCCTGGAGAGGGTGGGGCGGGGTGGGTATATTTTTGTGGGTGCCGCACCTGCCACGAGTGAGACAGTCCAAAGTTAGATGGGTCAAGTTTTGGGTGATTCTGGGGAAGTTTGGTGTTTTATCTCTGAAACTCTGCATCCTGCTTCACATAAGTCAGTCTTTATATGTGTGTGGGAAGTGATGCCAAATAAAATAGCGAACGCTGTCAAGGCCAAGGTTATGTGGAAAATTAAACATATGCATTCTCAATACACAGTGAGCATCAATATACTGAAAAAGATGCTTTTTAGAGCTTTGAGTGTCAAGTTTCCTGTTGTGTCTGCAATGCAATAAACAAGCAGCTCTGTAGTGAACCGCCTTTTACTTAATTCCATTATCTTAAAGGAATAGTTGAACATATTGGGAAACACACTTAGCCTATTTGATTTCTTGCAGAGAGTTACAGGAGAAGACCAAAAACATACCCTCATGTCTTTCTGTTTAAGATGAAGCCAAGGGATCATTGGCTCAGCTAGGCATACAAACTTGAAACAAGGGGAAACGACTCATCGGACTCTGTCAATCTCCTCCTGTAACTTTGAGCAAGATAGTATACACATGTATTTTCCCAAACTTTTCCTTCAAAACCTTGTCTGTGAATCCAACCAAAGAAAATAGTCCTCTGGATGACCCTTCTACAGCTGCTGTTGTAGCAAGCAGCATAGCTTAGCTTAGCGATCCACTTCCCTTTCAACTTGGCTGACTTACCTGCTGTGTAATAAGACCCAGATGGACAAATAACAGAATTACCCTTTAAGATACAGGTCATGGCTGAAGTTATGTTTTAAGTGTAATGGATGCTGCTATTAAGGCAAAACGAGAGAGGAGACATGTTTTGATCAGGGCTTGATTTATGATGATTGATGTGTTATGGTGACGTGTTGAGGGGGTTTCAGTGTCTGGATTACATATCATTGAGAGTTGGTTGTAGTTAAATTAAAAAATGTCTGTTTTCTTCTTCCTCCCCCAGACTTACAATGACCCTGAACCAAAAAGTGCCCAGCAGAACAGCCAGTCCTCCCACATGCTGCCCCCGAAGCAGCCCCTGTACAGCGTGCCCCCCCAGCCCTCCTCACCCTACCTGGGCCCGCCGGGTTCCTTCCCCCTGTCAGACCTCCAGAGCTACGCCGGACAGTCCCGCCACAGCCTGGCCCAGACGCTCAGCCAGTCCCAGATGCTGCCGCCCAGCATGAGTGCCTCTCCCCCGTCCCCCTTCCAGATCAGCCCGCCTCTGCACCCCCACGCCCAACTCTCCCTGCACCAGAGCTCCCTGCTCAACCAGCCAATACGCATGCAGCAGTCGCAGCCAATCATCTCACACCAAATGGGGCTCCAGGGAAATCTGCATTCCCCTCCACTCGGCCAACAGGTTGGTCCGCCCTGTTATTATAGGATCAGTCCATCAAATCACCTTTTAAAATGTGACTTGTATGAGGTGATTATGGCTCATTATTCATATTTATCGATAAATATTGTTATATACTGTATATATGTACTACAATTAATAACATTGCCAAAATGTTGTGAAGAACTTTCACTCTTTTTGTGGCGAATTAGAAATAGTTTCTTCTTTCCCTATTTTTTTTATGTCTCCAATTCAGCAGGAGGCTGGGGGGGCAGGCATATCAGTGTGACAAGTGTGATTTTTAGACCCTGTATTGTTTCCCCTTTAAAGGTGCTCCGAGGGACTTTGTGTGTATGTTAATTCTTGCCCCCCTTTTGGAAAAAAGCGGTTTACTACGCCAGCTATTGTTCCTGGGTGAGCGTACCCTTGACAAAGGCATTATGTAAGAAAAACTGTATAAAAAATAGCATTATTTGCACTGATGGTATTGCTTGCTGTTACATATCAACTATGATCATCAGAGGAAAAATTAGACAGTTTCAGAAATCTTTCAGAGTCCTTCGTAGCACCTTTAAGCCCAAAAACCTGTCCCACACACAGTATCATCAGCAAACTGTAATGACTAACCACCTCAAAAGGTACAACGATATAACCTCTTTTTCTCCCCCCCCCTCTCTCTCTCTCTCTCTCTCTCTCTCTCTCTCTCTCTCTCTCTCTCTCTCTCTCTCTCTCTCTCTCTCTCTGATCTACAGGGATTCTCTCATATCCAGGCTGATTACCAGAACAGTGTGGGGGGCTCACAGTCTCCAGGGGCCCCTAACCCAGGGCATGGCCAGAACCCTGACTGGGACGGCGAGTACTGCAACAGGGACTGTGGACCCAACCACTGCGGGTGAGCTCAACACACCAAGCACCCTATTGTGTGACTGTAAACGTTGCTCCAAGATACTGTAGAAAATGCCTTTGCTTGCCTCGGTAAATCATATTCGGTTGCATTTGATTGGTGAGAATATTAAGTGCTGTAGTTGCCTGACACTTACTAATTTTTCCAAACGAGTTGCTCCGAACCACTTCACTTTCACACTCAGAGTCTCAGACAGTATTAATCATGAACTGTGTTTTTTTATTTTTTTATCCCCGCCAAAGCAAAGCATCTCCTTGAAATTGAAATGAGTAATGCAGCGGTAGAACAATGCTATTACTGCACTTGGAAAAAAAAGTGTGACATCCAATTAAGTTTCCCATGTGTTTCGCTCAGCACACATTGCCTTATTAAATCAAGCTATTCAAGCAGGTTACAAGAGCAATGTTGTTTTGCCTCACACCTGAAACTTGGTGGTGTTATTCCGAGAGAGGCGGCAGAGCTGGAAGTCGCTATCTCCTGCATTCAGAGCTGACTCATCTGTATGTCAAATGGGATCACGCCTGGGTCAAATCATGTTGTGAATTCCTTTGAAGGTGATTGGCTCTTTGCTTGAAAAAAAAACCTTCTCCCTCAGTGTTGGATCAATGTTGTTTGGAGTTTTGGAGGAGACTCAATTTTTTTTTCTCCCAGTGTGTCAGTAAAGATAACTGGAGAACAGACTTTGTATTTGACATTTCAAGTTCCAAGTGATCTGCAAATTATTTTCTGATGTTTGTATTTTTCCTCCACACTGATTGATGTTTGTTGTTTGTTGACACCTTTGATGAGTGTTTCTTCGAGCGGTTTTCTCAGCCAGGACTTCCTTGAGAAATAGTTTTATAATCTGAGCAGGATATTCTGGTGAAGTTTACAACACTGATTTGATTTCCATGTGTCCAGACATATTTTAATACAGTTTCTTCTTCTTCCTCAGCAGTGGGATGGGAGCACGGGACAAGCCTCTCTACCTCACTTGAAGCTGAAAGACATCCAAATGTCAGACTCCAGGGAGCTTTCCGACATAAAAACGTCATCGATGTATCTGCTTCTACACCATTTAGTTTTTGTCTTTTTTGGGTTTTTTTCTCTGACGGATTTCGAAAATCCCAAAGACTGCTACAGTAACTTCACCTATTTGCCAAGCACTTAGATCGGCCAGAAGCCTGAGGCACTTCTCTTGCTTTTTTTGTTTCTTATCAGTGAACTTTCCATTTTTTTGCGGGGGCAGTGAGCTTTAAGCTTATGCCAACATACTGGAAAATGAAGACCAAAAGAAAAAAAAATTCTTCTCATTTTCTTTTGAATTTTTTTAAAGATACTTTCTCTGCTCTTCACTCCATTACTGTGTGTTTTTGCCATGGACTGCCCCCGGCGGGGAGATGAAATGCTCTAAGCATACTCAAAGCGTAGGGGTCTTGGGTAGAAAAGCTAATGCAGGAAACTAGAATATAGTCACCTCAGCATGGGTGGGTGTACTTCAGGACTGACTGAAACACCCCGGCTGAGTTAAAAGCAAAGACAAATTTTAATGAAGATACTCACAAAACACATAAGACATTTGTAAATCATCCTTGCCCATAGTAAAGGACTCCCTCATTTCCTTTATTTCTCACAGAGTGATTGTAAATATCACCAAAATTGATCCCTCTTATGTGTGTATTTAGCCGCAGTCCCTTGCTTTCCTTTTTTTTCAACATACTTTTTGTTTGGTTATGTGATTACCGTGCAGGCGGATTCAGTGAGGGAATACACACACTAAAAGTTGTGTTGAAACTGTGTTCACCAGAGAGAAATGCAAAGACTGAAGAACCGCTCCATTACCACCTCTTAACTGAAGGAGCTCTGATAGGGAGAGTCCCTCTCTTCACAAGGCCTCAGGACGTCACAGAACTACAGAGGTCAAAGGTTGATGCCTCTCCTTTTAGCCCCTCCTCCTCTTGGTCTATAAGTACCGCCCCCCCCCCCCCCCCCCATCTGTAACCCCGCCCACCACCCCTTAGTCCCCCACACCACTTGTACAGGTGAATAAAAAAAAAGTTGCTAAATGTGAAATGTTACTAAAGAAAAAAAAAACATAACAGTGGGTTTTAAAGTTTTTGACTAGTTTTATTAGGTGTTTTAGAATTGTGTTGAACTCATCTTTTATCATTTTTTGTGAAGAAAAAAAATTTCTGAAGATTTTATCTTTTCTTTTTCACTGTAGCAGGATTTGCGTTTCGGAGAAACAGTCACGGGGGTAGATATTTTAATTTTGTGTATAAACCTGCCAAATGTACTTCTTTAATTTGTAAAGCCAGTGATGAGCGAACCCATTTTGTTTTGTTGAATATCATATGTTTTACAATATGGTCATTCTATTTAATTTGATTGCAGGTTTCACATCTATTTATGAATGATATGAAGTAACATTTTGGCTTATTTTTATCAGGGTTCATTATTATTATTATTATTATTATTATTATTATTATTATTATTATTATTATTATTATTATTATTATTATATCAGACACCATGATTATTAAAATAATAAATATTTTTTTCAGAAATTGTTGTTGGTGCAACACCTGTGTACCAGCATTAGCTTCATTTTGTGTCACAAATACTTCTTTTGTTTTCTTTTGTCTGTAATAAAATGTTTAAAGTGGAGAATTGGATGTGCATGTCTCTACTTATTTTAATCGTTTGGTTTTGCTGTGGTTTACATTACTGAGTTTCAACGCATTCATTAGTAATAGGATGGATCGCGCCCGGTGGCCGCGGTAGCCTATAAACATAACTTTGCATGTGTCTGGGGTTAATTAGGAGAATTATCTTTGATGTTGCAGAGAAGTTAGCTTGTTTGGTGAGGAGTTTAGGCTTCCCACTCTACCTCTGTGTACGGAAATGTAACCTTTCCACAGTTTTATTTATCTATTTTCCTTTTAAAATTGAGACATGATCAAGGTGTGATGATGAAACTCAGAGTTGATGCAGCAGTACGCGGTCTCTCAGAGACTACCTGAGAATAAAAAAAGGACTGCCTTTTACTTGTGAATTTCACAGTTGGATTAAAGGCAGAATAGACATGGAATCTATCATCCCCCTCTCCTTTCTCTCTCTCTCTCGCTCTCTCTCTTTATCCCTCTTTCTCTCTCTCCCTCTCTCTCTGCCTGTGATAACGATGAGGCAGTGCCCCCTAGAGCTGATTCATAATAGCCCACACAATGTTTTTCACCTTCCATACAAAGAGTGTATGTATGTTCTGCTGGACAACGTAGAAGACATCAAGGGCAGGCCCGGAGTGGCTAATCGGGAGAACCGGGAGCATTCCCGGTGGGCCGCTCTGGTTTTTGGGCTGCGAGGGCCGGCCCAGTCATGGCACTGGGTTAAAATATCATTATACCTATTGGTGCATTAAAAATCATATTATTAGTCCGCAGTTAAGTTACTGCTAATGGAAACTGACCATTTCCTACAGCTTCAGTTTCACATTAAAAGCATCTAACTGGCGTAATGTGAGATGACTTTTATTTTGAAGCAGAAACAGGAACTAGGGCCTCCTAGCCCTGCTGCGTGTCTCT
The DNA here is from genome assembly GCF_949987685.1 of Ammodytes marinus. Taxonomy (NCBI): domain Eukaryota; kingdom Metazoa; phylum Chordata; class Actinopteri; order Uranoscopiformes; family Ammodytidae; genus Ammodytes; species Ammodytes marinus. The sequence goes on along the minus strand of NC_137211.1, from coordinate 8,917,108 downwards.
CACTAGCAGCATGTCTTCCATGTCGGACTACGCGGTGAAAGAAGATAACTTGTAATTCTGCGCTCATACCAAAGGCTTCAAGTGCCAGCCCCCAGTCATTTATTTTCAATGTAGGCCTATGCTCGGGACAATGGCGACTGGAGCGTCGGCTGCACTGGGATGAGCCCGAATCCGAACATTTATTCGGATGAGCACGGATAATGAGATCGATCCGAATATTTTTACTTCCCGAATTATTCGGGAAACAACTATTTATTTATTTTGCCTATCATGCACTAAATTGACGCAGCGCGTTCTGCCTTAACTTGAGTCGCACCTATCAGCTGTTCATCTCCGCTGCCGTGGCTTAGAAGCAGGGGAGGATCTAGAAAATGTTACATGGGGTGGCGAAGGGGGGGCAAGAGGTCTTGGCATGGGGGCATGGGAGGACGGTAGCGGGAATCCCCATATATATTATATTGATCATCATTTCTGATAAAATAAGACATTTGTAGCCTATGTCTTAAGCCTACATAGCTTACCCCATACAACACATTGCTACAACAGAAAACAGGCAATCATTGAAACATGTTATTTTGAGTGACATGACATATCATTCTAGTCTAGTGGAATTTATATGGAAGGAGAATAACAATACAGTAGTTTAGGCTGGGACTGCAGTCAGACCCTCTGCCTACCTTTCACCTGCCTGCTGATCACTACCTGCCTCTGTCCCTCTGTCTGAATATAAAACCTCCTCTTCATCCCTCACATTTATTTCTTCTTTTCCTCCACTTATTTATTCATGTCTTTAACATGTGATAGCCTAATGTAACCTGGTTTAATTTGTGCCGCTCGTTTGCTGTGATATGTGAGAGTTTTTAGTAGGCTATGTTTGGCTATTCAAACAAACATGATCGATCTCCGTAGTAACTCAATGCCTCAGAAACGGCAACTCTCTCTCTCTCTCTCTCTCTCTCTCTCGCTCGCTCTCTCTCTCTCTCTCGAAACGGCGATCCACTGTTAAATTGTATGGATCCGAACATGCAAGTTTTTTTTAAATATTTTTATCAAGCTCTTGCCTGTACTACAATAGGCCTACAAATTAATAAAAGGGCAATATGCTCCTACAAGTCACAAGCGAGTGATTTCCCTTTTGGCCAACGATGAATGGATGTGCTCTTATCGATGAATTAGCTACTTTTACATTGCATTACATTCATTACAAATTTAACTTTAAGTTAAATTGGTGTGTTTAAAATTCACAAGGGTAAACTGACTTCACCTTAAGATGCTCGGAGCAGGTCAGTTACTCTTCGCAGGGCTGCATGGCACAGCAGCGCGCTGAGTCGCTGTGTGTGACAAACTGTGTGATCGCTGATATGCGCATATGATGCAGGGCCGTGGCTAAGTATTTGAGGGGCAGGGCATAAGATTAGATTTAAAATAATTTACTTTTGTTCAATGTATTGTTTGTTTAAATTATTTGAGTGGCTTGTTGACATAGTGGCGGTTTGTTCTTATAAGTACATTTTTGAGAATGCAAAAGTTAGGGGGGCAGCTGGGGGGGCAAGGCTCTTCAGTGGGGGGGCCGCTGCCCCCCCTTGCCCCCCTGTAGAACCGCCCCTGCTTAGAAGAGAAAGACCGGCTGCATTTATGCATGGCCCCGTGAGCCGCGGTCTCTCTCCATTCCGCTGGAAGTTTCTGACCCCGACTCACCTTCAGTCCCTCCCGACTTTAATTTATTTCAAATCTCTGAACGTGAACCGCGTCTCTCTAATGGCAACGGGCCGTGTAATTAATTTAATAAAATCGATCTTTAAATATTTGATCTGCAAAGACTTTGCCTGTTTAGTTCATACAATCTGTTTATAAGTAAGAGATTTGCTCAAACAAAGTTTAGTTTTTGTGCGTTGATCACTTACATCACTAGATTATAAAACGCTGTTTCCTAGTCCAAAGTAATTATTCATTGAACTAAGTTAGAAATTAAAAAAGATAGGGAGAGAGATAGCGCGACAGAGATAGGTCTATAGAGAGACAGAGGGAGAGAGAGAGTGAGAGAGAAGAGGGAAATAAACGGGCAAAATAAATCTTACAACTTAGTTTAGTTAAAAATAAAAAGAGTGCGCAAGTTTATGATTTACTGTGATGTAATAGGCCTACTGTTTCAGACTCTGAATGTTCAATGTCCCCCAGTCAAACGTGGCTCAGACAGTTCATAACTTATAATGAGAGAGAGAAACAGACGAGAAGTAGCCTACAGTATGAGGAACATAGGCCTATCTCATTATTAATAATATGCCAATATTAAATCAATTTGAGGCTCTGAAGGGACAATAATTGTTGGTGAAAAAATATTCAGACATAAGCCCAGCCCACTTCCGGTTTCATATCCTAATACAGATACAGATAATTGTGTTTGTTGAACAGATACAGATAATGACGTCTCTGCACACTCCTACTCCACATAGTAGCACCATGGCAGGCACCTATAGGCTAGGCTACACAGGAGCATTTGAGTCCACACAGTCTAAAAACACAGAATTACAAGGGTGCAGAGAACAGTGCACTTTTGCAGACGTACATAAGGTTGTTATTACATTATATTAATAATGTTGGTCGTGAACTAAAATGGGCCGGTTTGAGGCATGAAACTCCAGGGCTGAAAATGAGTCCCACTCCGGCTCTGATCAAGGGTAAAGGAGGATTTTTTTTGGAGAAATTTGGAGAAACAGTATCATCAACACCAACAGTAGTAGAAGTAAAATAAATACTAGAATGACTAATGTTACGGGTTTTAGTAGACCATGGGTAAGGATGAAGATGTTGACAAGGCAGAAAAGACATACCAACATATGTACATTAATGTTGGCGAGTCCTGCCAGTGGCTGACAGGAGAATCTTACACATATTATATGAGTGCCAGGTGCATTGTGGTAAACATCATAGCATCTGGTATCCTGTAGTTAATGCATCTTCCTGCTCAGTCACATTTCCAATTGCACATCTAAGTACATATGAAGAATTCAAAACTGTAATCTCACAGGCCATTGTCCATGGCTATGAATTTGGCCGCTGTCAGGAAGGGAATGCTCTGGCTCACTTCCCGTTCCATTGTTCAGGTCTATTCTTAAGTCCACAAATGAAGCTAAAATTGATGTTTGCAAAGTTACAGCACAAAAAGTTTCAATCAAGTACTGCAAGTTGTATGCATTCTTTAAAAAAAAAAGCTGCTTGCAGTTTTTGGTGGTACTATTTCAATATTGAGCAATGCATGCAGTATCAATGCATTTGCAGTATTTGTGAACAAAAAATAAAAAATAAATAGTCATTTAAAAAGTGTTTACAATGAGCCTCTTACTAATATGCTTTGGCCGCAACTGTTCCGTGACCATTTTTCCTAAAATGTCCCCCCATATTGTTATGGAACCAAAGCGTGCCAAGAAAATCCCCCCGCAGCATAACACAGAGGCTTGTAAACTGGAGGGCTGCCAATTTGAGGAAGTTGAGGTTTAAGGCTGATAACCAAAAAATTTTGGGTTGAACTTGACAGTACAATGTATGTCATTAGAAACAGTTCATATTAAGTTCTTCAAAGAGACCAAGATAAATATTGTATGTTCTACATCATACCCTATCTGCATACAATGGCTGTACAATATAATGTTTCTTTTGTACATTGTCCCTGTTTAAATAAAGTTACATTACATTACATCAAATAACCCAACCGTCTTTCAGAGACATTTGCCTGTAATTCAGCAGGAAATATTTTATGACATTTTTTAGAACTTGGGATCTCCACTAGAATTTTAGGTTCTGTGAGTTTAAAGAAAACAGCGTGCATTTCAGAAGCCCAATAATGGGACAACTGGATAAGTTAAAGAGATGCACAGATGTAGTCCTGAGGCTGTATGTGCCGATAAACAGTGACATGTCTCATATTTTTTTGTTTGCACATTAGAAATACAATTATATATAATTATATGTAATTATGACATGGTTTATTGACAATAAGGAACATGAAAGGCCCTTAACTCACCATCATCATCACAACAGCTCAGCAAAGCCCAGCTCCCACAACTGTGGTTTAACTGGAAGCTTCAAGGTGTAAATGTGTGTAATTGTGAACAAGAAAAAAGTGGTACGTTTTTAAGAGGGCAATGCTTTCAATTTAAGTAGCCTACTCTTACATTTTATTTTTTTGAAAAGTTGAATAAAATTAGCCTGTAAAGTTAACAAAATCTTCTTTAAGGTAGAAAATAATAATAATAATAATCAAATAAAGAGGAAATTTAAAAATAAATAATCAACTTGACGATATCGAACATAAATATGAGACAAATTTCCTTCAAACTCTATTATGGCTGATTGGAACTCCTCTACTGTTTTACCATCGGCTATTGCTTTTCCTCTATCGCCATCTGCTGGTAAAATGTAGTACCGGAGGTAAGTCTGGTTCTAAAATTCATACAACATAATCATAAACATCAACATTTTATATGTTCCAGAAAAGCAACATTATAGACATATAAGGTGAAATGATCTGTAGGATGCTAACTATGTTTTCTCTCCTTTCCTGGATGCTCAACAGTGGAAATGAAAGACTGAATCCTACAATTTTTTTATAAAAAGATTGCAATGAAACATGCCAGAAATGCACCCATGGTAAAAGGTTAACGCTACTTCAGGATTTATATTTATTGTTAAATTTTAAGGCCATTCCTGAAACAAGTCAAAATGCTCAGTGTTATATATGTTTTCGTGTTAAAAATGGAGCGTTTGTCAGACAACTTGAAAATTTGATTCCACTGGAGCTGGGCTTAACTTGACTGTATGTGCTATTTGTTTTAATTATTGTTTTACACATTAACTAAACTTGTCAAGTGCCTGTTCGATTCAGAAGCTGTGATGATTCTCTTTACGTCACTGTAATATTGGTTCCTTGCCCGTCCAATCTCCCATCACTAATATTGTCTCGGGCAGTTCTGATGCAGGTTTCATCAGCAGCCATCAGACCCTCTCATATCCTCTCCAGGCGGATATGAACTCTGCTGACAGCACAGGCCTACGCAGCATCATTGTCTGACAGCCAACAAACCAGACAAGACAAACAAGAAAGGACAGAGCATTTCCTACAGATATCTAACCCAAACTCTTGATGGCTGAGACGATTAGCGGCCTTTTCAGAAAGTCGTGCTTGTGCAACATCCTCATTTGGAAATAAGCTATCTCGTTTTTGATTGTAGGCTCTATGTGAAAATCAGATGTTATTTGTTGAACACTTCTTTTGTTGACTATATACAGTATAACCCAAACAACCAGGCAACCTTTGAACAAAAATATTTATTTACCCGCCACGGTCACTGTACGGTACAACAGTTTCAACAACTCACATTGTAAACTTCACTTTTTAAGGTAAAAATATGCTTATAGACCAGTGTTTCTCCATAACATGTCATTGGACAAATGCCATAGAAGCAAACACACACATCAATTGATAAACACAATACCTTGTTTATTGTACCACTACAACTGCATGTTAAGCACAACAGAAAATATATGATGGGGTCATTTGAAACCATTTATTGTCACAGTCACAGATAAATGATCAATTGTGTGTTTTTTAGACTGTGTGCTATCTGTTTTAATATAATTTGATTCGTTAAGTAAAGGGCATGTACAATATTCTGTATTCAAGCATTGTGCTGTGCATTGTTGTGCTTGCAACTATCCAACTTTTGAGGATGAATAAATCATGGATTGGAAAAACCATTATGGCCTTGTGTTCGAACATTTGCAGCAAACCTTCGCATCAACCTTCGTCTTTCCCTCGTTCCACGGTCTATTGTGAAGCATTTCTGTGTGCATTTCCAACTGATTTGAACGTATAGAGCCAACCCTGGACTGTCAGCTCAAACATCAGAAATTATTTTTAAAAGAAAGATTTATAAGGTACAATTCACATTTTAAAAAAACTGAATAATAATAAAATATAGGCAAACCTGATGTTACTAAATGTGCAAACATTCATTCTGGTCTCATTATGACAATGAACGTGTAAATGTCAGCGCTGACGTGTCCGGCACAGATTCCAGATACAAGCAATACAAAAAACTAACACTACAATGATTTTTACAAAATGCAACCAAGATGACATCAATACAAATATTTTAGCTTCTTACAAAACGCATCACAAACAGGTGCTGGTGTCCACTGCTGTATCATCAATTCACATCACGTACGGAGCGCTGACTCTGACATTGTTTTGATGTGAGAATGAAATGATAGAAGATACAGACCTGTTTTACAGCAACACATCTTAAAGATACATTAAATACACTGTTTTATTTTCACCTTAGTTTGTGCTTTAAGACTCATTTAGAAAAATGAAAACAAAAAAATACAAATATTGTAAATCAATTGTCATTCAACATAAATATAAGTGGTGCATGAGTATAATATAATCAGTGGTATGCAAGTGAACCATTTGCTCTTTTTACCCTGACCTTAATTATACACTGTACTGTACATTGACGGTCGTTGTTCCTTAGGTGACGTCATTTTTACCTCAAATGAATCCATCATTAATTGTAGCAAAGTGTACTACCCACAGCTTTCATATTCTATAAAACTGTAAACTATAATAATAAACTATTACTAGTTTGGTTATATTAGTATTGAAAGGAAGTTAGATTTGTTTTATCGTGTCACACTCACTTACTCATTTGTACACTTGTGAAACTTAAACATTGTATGTCTTAGGCCACTGGAGTACATTTTTGGCTGATGCTTTGTTTGCAGTATTCAAACCCTTTGATTCTCCGTTACTAACAATTAAGCATGTTGTGACATTAAATGAGACATCATTTCCTATTAGATTGAGGTTAAAAACACTGGGAAATGTTTAAATGTGCTAACCCAAGATTAAACTTCTTCAAATTTGTAACATTGTGCAGTGTTCATTAAATCTTCCTTTATACTTTGTGCTCAAGAGCATCTGTTCATTTTAAGCTCTCCTTTGACCAGGATTGCCAGGCCGCCCCTTGGACATACCAATGTGTTCCACAGTGACCTGTCTGGTAAGGTAGATATGGTAACCAGGCAGGTAACAGGGAGAATAAAAAAACAGCTGTAGCCTAATCATAATCACAAAGGGAATGAATGTTAACATGTGAAGAATGTTTCCGACAAAATCATTGACATCTAGGTTGAGTCTGTCGGGCGTTATTCGGCCGCTACCTCCGGTTGCTCCCTCTCCTCGGGAACAGACATGAAGATCTTCTGACAGAACATGGTGAAGATTTCTGAGGGGCAAAAAAAAATCACTCATCACATTAGCCCTTTTTTTACTTTGACTGGGTTACTGCAGTTCGAACGTGGTCAGATTTTTATTGAACGTGGGATGGAACACCTCAGGTTGGAGTTTATCCGACCGAGCCGACCATATCAACAAACCTGATGTATCAGAGGGCCAGTGGCTTCACTCGCAGCAGATGTGTTCTTCTCACATGAATTTTCATAACAAACTGTAATGAATGCTCCTCCAGCCTCGCCTGAACAAATAGGGCATATAGACGCTATTAAAACAAATACAAAAAATCACTCCCACTCACCCAGCATCTTCTTGACCACATGGGGTTTCTTCCACTTGTAGCCCAGTAGGTAAGCCGGGATGCCTGTGAGAATAATGCCGCTGCCTATAAGGCACTCAAACGGAGCGGCCCAGAAGGACACCAAGATCATGAAGACACAGCCCAAAACGAAGGTGACGGGGACGCACAGCCACACCTGCAGGGAATAAACATAATACACATGTAGTTGTTTGTAGGTGTGAGTGTAGATGAAATACAAATATTTGACATAATTACTGAGGTATTTTGTCCTTCCGTACGACATTGCTGGCTTTGGTTATGTACAATAATAACTTATGTGTAAAATGATGGGGGAGGGGGTTATTTTTGTTCACTACAATTTTTACTTCTACTCCAATACAACTCAGAGGAATAAAACTGTAATTTGACTAAATTAATTACAACCTTAAGTCACTCGTTAATTTGCAAATCTAAATTGTAAATTTCTTTTTTAATTATCAAAAATTAGTTAGCAGTATATGAGGAAGGAGTGCTTGTGGTACTTGAATGACTTTTACTTGTAACAAAATATTTGTACACTGTGGTATTTCTTCTTCTATTTCATTGAAGATCTTAGTACTTAAAAATAGTTACATCTCATTATTATATAGATAAACAATTAATAATGTCAACATGATGAGGCCATGCACATTGTTGTCTTGTCGAAAGCTGTGTGATTAGATCTGAGAAATTGGTGCCTGTGTTGTTTAATGAATGTTTTGCACATAGGGAGGAGAGCTCTATTTATACCTTGTTACAGGTTCATCTCATAAATCAAATAGGCTGAGAGCACTCGGGCTTAAAAGGAAAGATGAAAGACTCTGGTCAACTAAAGTAATATTCCCATGAAGAAACAAAGAGCCATGTATTCGTGCAAACTCCACTCCCTCCTGTCCTGAAAACGCAGTATGGTTCCACTTCCAAGCAATAACAAGAGCAGAGATACAATGGGGCTTTCATTACAAAAAATAAATAAATAAACATGTTTTTAAAAAACGGTAGATGCCCTATAAAACCAGCAGACCTGTGGACTCTTTGGGCAGACAAAAGGTGGAGCAAAGACACCGTTCACATCTCAAGCATTTACCACATGTGCAATGAAAACCATTAGACTCTACCTTAATAGGCCTTCGCAGATCGGGCTTGGTAAAGCGCAACCAGACCATGCCAGCAATGGCCATGCCAACACACAGCCAGGTGAAGAAGCTGAAGAGGTTGATGACAGAGAAGATGTCCCTAGAGATGGCGTACATCATGGACAGGAGACACTGATACAAAGGGAAAGGAGGACAAGATTGTATAAGTCTGCGAAAAAGAAAGCATACAAACACACAAAAACTTCTCAAATTAATTTTGAAATGATGATTTGAGGGATTCTTCTAGAATGTGTGCCATGCTAAATGCTAATGAGCACAGTCAGAGAGTTGTAATTGGTTTTAGAGGCGTCGTCTATTGACAAACATTACATGTGCAATAAATAATTCCTACTATCCCATAAAACTAAATAAATGTTGCTTATAATTTAAGCCCAACATATATGTAATGGTGTTCATTAGTAAAACACAAAGTCAAGTGTCAGATCTGGGCTGTTGGTAGCAGGAGTCTTACAGTGAAGATGAGGGACGGCACCGGTGTGAAAAGGTCTGTGTGGACCAATCCCAGAGCGGCAGGGAGTTGACCCTCCCGAGCTCCAGCATAGAACAACCTAGAAGAGAGACAGCTCTGTTTTGTTTTTGTTTTTTTTTTGTTTTTTTTATGAAGACGTTGGCCTACATAAGATGTCCCAGCCAATAACAGTCTCAGATTTGAGAACAAGCCCCCTCTCTTTCAACCATCCTACCATAATAAACTTCACATCCTATCACATCCATATGAGCGTTCACACCCCATAAAATCCAGTATCTGACTGCACTGTTCTCATTGAGAAGGAATATTATGCTCTGTAGGGATACATTCCCCCAACACACATCCAGTCCCAAAACAAGTACTCTATGAGCTCATTGTATAAACGTTAACAAACCATTGTATGACACTTTTGAAAAACTGCCATCAATAGCGTTTTTTTTTTACACACACCGTGCTGAGGTGAACAGGGATCCGTTGACGGCTCCGAAGCAGGACAGTCCCACAAAGACAGGAATCAGCCAGGACATCACCCCGAGATGGTACTCCCCAAAAATCTGCCAGAATCAGCACAACATGTGTGAGGCAAAGCAAACGTTTTGAAAGCAACACAAATACTACCAACCCATCTAATATATGGAGCTGATGCTTGCAGTGGTCATTTTTTCATTGGCCGAAGCATAATGCTCACCACGGCAACAGCCTCGGACTCGACCATGACTTCCGGGGAGATGGTGGTGAAGTAGGCCAGGTTGGTCAGCACGTACACCACCGTCACTATAGGCATGGATATGATGATGGACAAAGGCAGGTTCCTGTTGAGGGGAAGGGGTCAGAAGTCATTTAAGGAAAATAACTTCCAATGTATTCTGTGATAACGTCTGATTTGTCCACTTCTGTGCGTTACATCAACAGTTATTTGTAAAGCTGCTGTTGTATTTGATTGCATTACACAGTACGTTAAATTTGATACTATCAGCCCCCTGTTTTGACTTCTGGCTCATAGAGTTCTCCAGTATGGAGAAAATTGGACATGTGATTTCAGGGAAGCCTTGCATTGACTGTATCAAAGTACTGAAGGGACCTACAGTACTTGACACCTCAACTACCTTTATTTTCAGTTTGACATTTGCCATAGAAACCTGTAGAGTAGAGTACGCCATGTTTGATTTTTTATTTTATTTTATCTTTTATTTTTGTATTCCTTTTTTCCGTGTGTGTGTGTGTGTGTGTGTGTGTGTGTGTGTGTGTGTGTGCATGTTCATAAAAAAATCTATAAATAAAGTATTTCAAAAAAAAACTTTGATACTATCGTACTGTACATCTCCATGCAATCACTTGATATTTAACAAGGTAAGTCCTATCTGTACAATACTCAAAAACAACCTCCATCACAGTTAAAGTCACCTCTCTGGGTCGATCATCTCCTCCGTTACGTAGTTCAGGTAATTCCTGGGGGAAAAAAAGTAAACAAAAAAAAACAAAAAAAGGACAACACCATTTTAGGGATTGGATAAATACTTGAGTTACTGCAAATTGCATTGCAGAAGCAAACACTTGGCAGCATGAATAAACTGTTTACATGTCCGGTCAGTAATTGTATCAAAATAGAAATTCCTCACCAGCCTCCAAAAGCAAAGAGGCCACTGTACAGAGCCAAGACAATGTTGTCCACTCCCATTTTGCTGCCTTCAAATGCCTTCTCCGGTGTCAGGTATGGCACGTCGCCTGCGGGCACACAGAAAGAAGAAGCTTCAGATGAGCAAGTAATCGTGTGCTTTCATAGACATTTAATGGACTCTGGTTGCCGAAGCTTTTTATTTTTTGCATCAAAGCCAGTCTGTTGCTGCCCCACTCTATGACAGGCTTGACATTTTCTATCAGCAGCTACTAGCCATTTGGGTCTTTTTTGAACGTGTGCTTTGATGTACCGAAACATAATCAAGTCCAACCGAGCTGACATTTGAAAATGAGCAGAAATGTGTTTTGATAAGGAAAACTCAATCCCCTTATTTTATCCAGCTGAAAAAAAAAATCCATTGTATCATTCGTAATGGGCACCTGTCAATAGGCAGTGTTTGTGTGTGTGTGTGTGTGTGTGTGTGTGTGTGTGTGTGTGTGTGTGTGTGTGTGTGTGTGGTGCTTTTGTTCAAAAGTGTGTGTGCTTAAAGTATTGGTTGGTGACTCCTTTCCTCTACCTGTCGCTTTCAGATGGTAATGACTCTGCTCTCCCTGAGGCCTATTACGTGCACATTACGCACATGATTTTCTTACTCTGTCCTTTTCTCGCGTGCTCTGAAAGACCACAGTGAGCGACAACAGCCGGCAAGCTTCGGCCGCCCAGTTTCCATGGTAACACAACGCAGAACACAATGGAGGTGGGAGTTGCATCGCAAAAGGGGGGAGAGCAGCAGATGTAGCAAGGAGCAAACCTTGGGCACCCTTTTCATCTTGCATTCTGTTTTTGAATGGCATGACAGTACTTTGCCATTTCAGTTGTAAAAAAGCATATATATATATTAATACATGTTTATATAAAAACATGTAGAAGAAAATATATACTGTATACTGTATATTGTGGCTAATCAAAATGGAGTTGACTATGTACATGTTATTTACATCAGCAGTCAGTTCAAAATTGTATTCATTGTTAGGGACAATTAATTACTGCAGATGATTTGGCTCTATTTTGCGGCAATCATCTACAATTTCCAGTATATGCCTTATATGACTATATCAAGGCTGTCATCTTCTGGTAGAAAGTACATGCTGTCCTGATGAGTCACATATGAAAACAGTTATGCAGTGTTCAGCTTCAAAGTGCACTTTCAACGATAGGCATGCATGTGGCTGCACACTCGCTTGGACTCAATCAGATGGCTGCAGACAGACAAGTCTTGTGTTCGGACTCAGCAACTGTGCTAACACACTGAAAGGAGGGCAGTTTGCCTGGTTGGGCTCATGTTAGTGTTAGTCAACTATGTGTTGATCATTAGAGACACAATACATTAACCTCCGTTTTAGTAGCTCAGGTAAATACTGTCACACTAATGGCTACAACTATACATTGATAAAACCTACCAACATTTATTTATACTTGTATGACCATCGTTATTGCAATAAAGAGCACCGGAGAAAGCACTGTTTGTTTAGGGGAGAGAATAAAAAACTCTTAGGATTATTTGCAAATTAACAAGGATTTGGTATAATAAGGTATGATGATACTTCAGTTTCAGAAAAAGCACCAAGTGGAAAGCTATTTGAATCTACTGAAAATATTTTATAGGCAATATTTTTTTAACAGGTAACGATACAAAAAGCACAATGTCACATCGTAATAAAAATCATTTATGTACACTTTAATTCTGTTTGTGTATGGGAACTATATTAGAATCATAATGAAGGTTCATATCAGCACATCTCTTATAACACACAAAACACAAGACTAATTGTCATTTCAAACTAAGACAACGATAAACCAGCTTGTTCTCCAAATATTTCATTAGTATCGTCAAATCAAATTTTTCCAGTGTATCCCCCAGCTTAGCACCAAGTTTAGAATAACATTGGAAATAACACCAGATAATAATGGACTGAACTGCGAAAGCCAGCTGGTAGTTTTGCTATTGTTACAGAGTTGACTACTAACAACTTAGTGTGTTTAGATAATGTGTTACTATGGCTCTTGGCCTCTGTGTGGTTTTGTAGGGCTGTGTGGACAGTGACACAGAAATGCGACTCACCGGTGCAAATCTGGATGAATCCAAAGAGGATGATGATGATCAGTGCCAGCAGCTTGGAGGCTGTGAAAATGTCCTGGACCTTGGTGGCTGCTCTCACACTGATGCAGTTGACAAACGTCAGGGAGGCTAGCAAGTAGAGAGATAAGAAAGAGACAGGAATCAGCTACATTTGGGGTGTAATAATCACCTATCTTGAAGTGAATCAAATACGTCATTTGTATATAAGTGTTTGCAAGGTTACCCCCAGCCAACAATACCCTGAATCCTGTCCCCACAATGTCTCAAGCTGCTCATATTCCATCATAACAATAAGGGCTACATAACCGAGTGTTGTAGGTAAGGAAACTGGTATGTGTGATTGCTGTGATGTGTAAAATAAGCTTTAGACCATTTTGATCTGGTCCTAAAAAAAAGTGATCTTACAGTTTAGGGAATGTAAACCATTGAAGTATTTGAATAATGTGTAGCCTACACTATATAGTCCGCTTATCGATTTTCAAATCATCCGTATATAAGCATTTGAAAGGTAAACCCCCAGCTGAGCCAACAAACCCCCCCTCTCCTACTCACTCAGACACAGGCAGGCGATGAGCTTGGCGGCGCTGTCTGGCACGGCACAGTTGGGGTAGAGGGGTTTCAGCAGGTAGGTGGCAAATACCAGCGACACCACGTACTGCGAGGACGGTCGGATGATGAGCATCTCCACCCACAGCTTGAGGAAGGCGGCCAGCTCTCCGTACACCTCCAGGATGTAGGTGTAGTCTCCCCCCGACTTGGTGATGGTGGTGCCCAGCTCGGCGTAGCACATGGCGCCCATGGTGGAGATGACTCCGCAGGCAGACCACACGATCAGAGAGAGCCCCGCCGAGCCCGTCTCCTTGATCACGCCGGTGGGAGTGACGAAGATGCCCGAGCCGATGATGGTGCCTATGATCATGCCCACGCCGTTGAACAGGGTGATGCTGCGTTTCAGCTCGATCTTCTCCCCCTTGGCGGCGGGGCTGGTGGCAGGGGCAGAAGCAGCATCAGCAGCAGCAGCAGAGACCATGGGCGTGGATGGAGAGGCTGGCTGCTCCACTATCAGGCCCTCTCCGTCTGGCTCTGCTGGGGGAGAGAGAGAGAGAGAGAGAGAGAGAGAGAGAGAGAGAGAGAGAGAGAGAGAGAGAGAGAGAGAGAGAGAGAGACATGGAAGACACAAAGTGTTATTTTGTGTGTTTTAGTTTTTTGTTATTCTGAGACCTTTTAGGCACTGGTTCATGTAACATCCAGATTTTAAGACTACACACGCGAACCAAGTGCAAGGAATGTGTCCATGGGTAAAGCAGCAACTGACAACGTGCATTCTGGGTAAATTTTAAGAAGAATTCTGTGGCATGGACTCCAAAACAGGTTAAACCAGCTCATCAAAGTAATTTTGCTAAGCGTGCTTTTCAAGAACAAGAGTTAAACTCAATGGTCAATTTGGACCATAAGGTATGTGTGTTTACCCGCCCCTCGTAAAGGGCCTATGAGGCACATTGGTCTATTTCTGCGTCTTGCCTCTTTCCCTCATGCTGTCAGCTCGGCCACCTGTCACACTTCGCAGCCAAAACACTCCCGCCACCACACACCTCTACGCCTCATCGATCACAATATGCGTGTTTGCATCAGGCAATGTTGCATCAGTGGAGCGCATGGCGAGTAATGCAGCCCTGCACCATGTGGCATCTACAGTGTGAGTGTGTGTGTGAGCATGCACTGTACCTACCCCCCATCTTCTCCTGGCTCGCCGCCTTGGCAACGCTCTCCCGGCTGCTCCGTAATTTCAGCTCCGGCTCAGCCATCTTCCCTCTTGATCTGGGTCCCCTTTGCCTTGTCTTTTTTTCCTCCTGCTCCCCCCTTCCTTCCTTACTTTATGTCAGTCTTTCCTCCTCCTGGATGGTGATTTCCTCTCTGTGTCTCTCACACACACACGCGCACACACACACAATCACCCCCCTCCCGAACTGTCTCTCTCTAAACCTTTCTGATTCGTCCTCTCTCACACATGCACACACACTCTCCTCTTCATTTGCTCACGCTGCCTTTCGTCACTCAGACTGGAATTCATCTGACCCTGATCCTCTCTCGGTCTCTCCCTCCCTCTACCTCTCCAGGATACAGCAGGGAGGGGCTGAACCTTTGTGATGCTGCTTCTGCTTGAGCCGACACCCACTCCAAATGAATGAATGCTTAGCAGCAGGCTAGGCACCATTTGGAGGGACCACCATGTGACACTGTAATCTTTTTGTGTACTGGCTAATCCAGTGGTATACAGTATGGCAGTGTGTGTGTGTGTGTGTGTGTGTGTGTGTGTGTGTGTGTGTGTGTGTGTGTGTGTGTGTGTGTGTGTGTGTGTGTGTGTGTGTGTGTGTGTGTGTGTGTGTGTGTGTGTGTGTGTGTGTGTGTGTGTGTGTGTGTGTGTTTGTGTGTGTGTGTCAGTGTATTAGGAGGGATGATGCAAATCTGTTGCTCCTCCTAGTGGTACCAACCTGGAAAAACAAGTGTCTTTGTTCTCACTCTGTCATGCAGGAAAGTGACACCATGCGGAGAAAATGGAGACCCACTGGCCATATTCAATGTACACAAAGCAGATTTATAATGACGATGTGCATGATGTTCCTGTATCATCTGGTGCTTTTGGCCAATTGTGAAAATGTCTCAAGCTGCTCATATTGCATCATAACAATAAGGACAAAATAACATAGTGTTGTAGGCCTATGTAAGGAAACTGCTCTGTGAAAATAGCGTAAAAAGTAAAATAAGCTTTAGACAAATTTTGATCTGGTCCTTAAAAAGTGATCTTATAGGGAATGTAACCATTTAAATATGTTATAATGTGTAACCAACAGTAGGCTAATTGGTGTTAATGTCAGAATTTGGGAAAATAATGATTGAATAAGAAAACTATTATGACTAGGCCTATATTTTTGTCAGAATTAGGTATCTGAATTATTGAAATACAAAACTACACCGCCTATGGTTTTGGATGATGATGATTCGATTTTTATTGACAAATGACACCCTCTAATGTCAAGTTGATTGGCTATGAATGTCGCTAATGGGTCCGCACCGTACATTTCCAACCACTAGATGGCGACTTTTAGCTATCTCACATTTCACAGTGGGAACAGGTTTCTGGCAACTAATCCTGTGGAATAATAAATAATGTATGGTTATGCACTAAAGGTAAAGGGAGAGAATTTAGCCTACATGATAAAATTCTCAGCCCAGGCACTGCTAGTATGAGTTTGCTCTGTGTTCATTCGTCAAATAAACCACCACCATTGAAACAGTAGCTTTGCACTATCGCAACTTGGAAAATAGTGTGTCTTGTGTTCAAAAAGTGCATTCCGAGAATGAGCCCCGTTCTGTTACGGCGTGAGATACTGCTCACTTGCATTTCTATGAACGCTGACAAAGGCAGACTGGCGATCACCAAGCTCAGTTCAGGTGAACGTCTCAGCTCGGATACGGTGAAGCGCAAGCCGCCAATGGATTAACCCATGGCACTTTCTGCCTCGTGTCCGGGGACTTTCCCCTGGGCGGGGGAGAGAGGAACCAGGTCCTCCGCTAGTAGCCCAGAGTGCAAGCCTTCCGAATGCCCGGATGTAAAGAGGAGGACGCGGAGTATATGTACGAGGCCAGGCGGTAGATATGCACAATCATGGTGTAACAAAATAATAAAATTATTCAGCAGCGTAACAATTGATGTTATAAAGTAGGCTACGATTGGCATGTTTGTGAAATGTTAAATTAACTGTTTCAGTTGTTTGTAAATTAGCTAATTATTTGAAATAAAACTTTAAAGAGCGCGATGAATCATGGGAAATCTTAAAGGCATAGTAGCCGATGTAAACCAATAGGCTACAAGACAGGGAAAGAATATAACAAAAATATGGAATAAAGCCTACAGTAGGGTTAAAAAAAATAGATTAATATTGGGCACAAAATCTATTCGTTTGAAAGGCGAAAGTAATAGGAAGTACCCGTACCGGTCACCAAAAATATAGTTCGTTGCCTATTGTGTAAAATAGTTGCGTAGCTGCGGAGCCACTTTTACCGAAATGGATTTACTCGTCTGAGAGAAAACCAACAGGGAGGAAAGCAGCTCTCAAATTTGAAAAGCATCACTGGAATTCTAGGCTATTCTAAATGATTTATTCATTCAAACACTAGGGAAATGGAACTCAAAGGAAGCATGTTATGCACTCTTTCATGGTTCTCAATAGCCTACAATAAATAATTTATGGATTTTTGTCAGAAGGAAATCATTAGAATGTTTTCTCTTACATGCTTAATTTTCATTTTAGTGTAAGTTACTACATTTTTAAAAAGGAATAGGCCTAGCTAGAATAATATCCGAATCCGGCACCTTACCATCGCATCAACTTGGGGAAGCTGGATCTGGTGGTCAATACCTCACATTGAAGAGTTGGTGTGTTGGCCAGCAGAAATCACGAGTAGCCTAGCGGCTAGCCTAAATGTGAACAGTTCTCACAGCGGCAGCCAGGTGGCGCGAATTCTCAGTTAACTGACCTGTGATTACGCTCGGCCGGTAAAATAGGCTGTGTGATAACTGATGTGGAGCCGATGTAATTTTCTGCTACATTTGACTTCTACTCTACTACATTTCAGAGATTTCTACTTTTGACTCAACCACATTGCTTTGCAGACTGACATATTAAACAAATAACATATGATCAATGATGAAAAATCCTAGATGCTGCATCAAATAATGCATTGTCACTACAGCAATAGGTTACTCTTATTATGTGTGTGAGTGGCTTGAATACTACTAGCTCTAGTTTTGTCTGGCTGTCCGGGAGTACAATGTGTGGCACGGCTGCATTGCTGAGGTTTCGATGCAGCAGTAATTGTTTAAAAATATATTGTTTGCATGATTACAGTGATAGAAAAATTATTCCATATGTGTTGCACAAATATGATGGCACTGGCACATATACCACAAGTGCCAACAAGGATGACAGATGTTGATGGAAATGCATGCTGTGCTGCAGCCCACACAGGAAGCAGTGTGGAGTTTGTTTTTTCGACCTGCTGTGAGAAAAGTCTCCGGTTTTAAATGTCTCCTCCTGCATTAAAGTAAAGGTTGCGCTCATCTCTTTCAGACAGTGCTCAGAGACAGGTATTTCTAAAGCAGTTTATAGAAAAAGAGTTTAAAAAATACAATAGATAATCACCTCTCGAGGTTTCTATAAGAGGAACAAGAATTCAATTCCTGAAAGGAACAATTCCCCAGTGGGAATAAAATATTCTATAAATTGTTAAAGGACTCACTTGTAGAGGGACCCTTCAAGGGTGTTGAATTATTGATGAGTAAACAGCATTTGAATGTAGTAGGTAGGCCTGGTGGAGCTAAGCCTGATCATGTAGGCTATATTCCATTATACTGTTGGGGATTTTACTCTTAACTACAGTCAAATCAAGTCAATTTTATTTATACAGCACTGTTCAAAAATAACAGTTTGCATACAAAACTCTCTGTCCTTATGGTTATAACAATATTGGCACCCCTCTTGTTTGGAGATTGATATGCTCTCAGATCAAAAGAAGAATTGTTTAATCTTCACTTCATGTAAAAAAAGAAAGAAAAAAATGCATTATGACAGAGCAACAAAAGCAATAGTTTTTAAAGGTTAAGTAAGCTAAATGTTAATGTTAATACACGTGTTAAATCTCTCTATATTTATACAGTAATCACGTATAGAGTGTGCGCGTTTCATAACTCTCAGTTACCCGCTCTGCATGTAATCAGCAAGTAAACTTTTCTGGGATCCCACAACTGATATCCAATCAGAAGAGAGAATGCTACAAACCGGCACGTCTCACTGCCGGTGCACGTGCAGAGCGATAGATGGGTGAATGTGTATGCGACTACAATGGAGCAGGTAAAAATCCTTCCCAATGTCTGTTTTGATAGTTTTTATCATGTTTTATCTTACTTATGGATCTGAGATGATGCTTTAGTTATAGGGCGTACTCCGTATAAAATGTTCATTTTCTTTCTCTATAGATCTTAATGTTCTATTCTCTTTTAAGTAATTTTTTATTTATTTTTTTGTTCAGCTCTCAGCTATTTTTGGCCTGACTTTTTAACTGATCTCTGGTTGCCTTTTCTTCTTTGCGGCTTCCCTCTCACTCGCTGTCATCTGCTATCTGTAATCTTATTTTCACGGGCTGCTTCAATCTCCTCTTTCTCGCCTTTTAATCCTATCATCTCCTCTTCTCTCTTACTCTCCTTTCTATTTTCTCTCTGTTCTTCTTGCTTTTCTGATCTGCCTGCCTTCCCTCTATCTACTGTAAATGTCTCTTTTTGTTGCTATTGATATGTTCAGAAATGAGGAGAGACTGATCAATTCATGATGAAAGCGAAGCATAACCTCAGAGCTGTTGGGTCTTAAAATAATTTGCTCTGACGCAATATTGTCTAATGCAATGAAACACAAACTACACGCCCACATGTGATCAGCGCGTTGTAGAGATGATGAGATGTTGAACCCCTTTAATGGGCTTTACATATAGTATACTGCCGCCACTCCATTGTGAAGGCTTTGCACAGAATTTTCAAACCTGTCTGCAGGGATCAGCCCAAAAGTGACAGGTTTGAAACGTCTGTATATAATATATATCTGTACATAATATATATCAATGAAATGTGATAACAAAAAAGGTATAGTGCAAATTGAACAAACACAGATACCTCAAAATTTCAAGGCAGTTCAATTGTATAGCCCAATATCAGAAAACATAAAAATTGCCTCAGGATGTTTCACTATCTGAACAACCTTAGACCCTCCATCTGGATAATAACAACTGCAGAACTGTATCAAATGTTACTTTTTGGGAAAGGATTTGATTTGATGATTTGATTTTTGACATTCCCTTTAAATGTCATCATTCTTAATATCTCTCTAGAGGTGTTAGATTTGGCAAATAGGTTTTTATTTGTTGCTCACATCACATGTACTGCCTCTGCTACTGTGTCAATTTCTTCTGTTCACAGAACACCCCCCCCCCTTCCCCCGTGCTTCCATCTCTTTGTTTCTTATTTCTTTTCAGCAGGAAACTCTACTGCATTCCATATCCCTCAATACTGCAATTACGTATTTATTCCATTTCCCATCTTTCTTTCTCTCTCTCTCTCTCTCTCTCCACTACTCTACGGTCGGCTGAGTCCTTTTCGTGCAGCCATTATAATTAACCAACTGTGATCTGTTGTCCTTTTTCGGTATATGAACTCAAACACACAGGGGTTGTTTATTATAAGTGATCGTAATCTTGTCAAGAAGGGTCGCAATTATGTGCGACAGGTTTAGTCAATGCCATTTAGTGATTTGATAATACAATACAATACAATACAATACAATACAATACAATACACTCCAATATTTTGCTTACTGCAGTGCCTTTCTACCTATTCACTGCTGCACAAAAACTTAACCAAATATTGGGCTTGTGAGTCGATGCACTCCTCCTTTTTTGAACAGTCATCCTCTGCTGGTGGCCCAAAGAATGTGTGGCCAATGGACATCTGCAACACAGACCATCTGAAATAAGACGGATGAAATGCCTTTCTGAATCCAGAAATCTATATTTGTGCCTTGGGTCTTCAGTAATCCTTACCTGATCAACTGTGACTAAGCCGGCACATAAAATGCTAAAAGTGGATGTACCCACTGCGGCAATTCTCTGAATCTTATAAGCTTCCACGCCTCCTCCTCCCTCCTCCATCCATCTTCCTGTAACATTATATCTTACCACAAATCTGGCCACTGAGTGTGTGTGTGTGTGTGTGTGTGTGTGTGTGTGTGTGTGTGTGTGTGTGTGTGTGTGTGTGTGTGTGTGTGTGTGTGTGTGTGTGTGTGTGTGTGTGTGTGTGTGTGTGTGTGTGTGTGTGTTTCACTTGAGTAAATCAGAGTTGAGGCTTTCTACTTGAGTTTGTTTCCCCTTTAGCATCAATGTTCTCTGACAGTTTCGACCCTGATTCTCCTCACGCACAATTTCTTCTTTCTCTTCCTTTATTTCTATGCGTAACTCCGCTCTCCAGCCGGTTCCTCACCTCTCTCCCTGTCTCCAACCACTCTTAGCACTTATTCTTAATTATACCCAAGCTCAAACACATTGACACCTTAATTGATCATATAGCTGTATCGTTACCACCACAGAGCGGAAAGCCTTGTTAACTAATGCGGGCCACACATCACAAATGGCATCCATTATTCCACACACACACACACACACACACACACACACACACACACACACACACACACATATATATATACTGTATATACACACACACGCTCATTCTGCTGTTGGCACCTGGAAATGTTTACAGCAAGAAATATAATGGCATATGTTCCCATTAGAGGATTCAAATAATACGGCTCTTGATTTTGGCGGACGTTACTTGATCCTTTTGCATGAAACACATGGGGCCAGTTTCACAGACATGGATTAAGCCTAGTCCTGGACTAAATGGAATTTTGAATGGAGATTGTCCATTGAAAGTACAATTTAGTCCAGAACTAGGTTTAATCCATGTCTGCGAAACCGGCCCATAATGTTTTTGAGCCCACATCTCTCCATGAGAGGCTGCAGCTAGAAGGTCCCCTGCATTCACCATCTTCCCTTCAATTCCTTCTTTTTCCATAAAAGGGAAACCTTTCCATGTACCCATAGTCTCTGTAAAGGGTTGATTCAGCCCTGCCAACAGATTCCCCTTTCAAACTATTTAGGATCATGGGAGATGTGAAAAATAAATTATATATTAACGTAATTTTTTTTTACGACAGATAAATCATATTTTCAGCTGCTATTTTCTGAGGTAACACATTACATTGGCCCATGTTTCAATGATGAATTTTCACCAGGGATTATAAGCACACAACAATACAGTGTTAGAAATCCTCATGTGTGAGTTATATTATACAAAATGTATAACTCCACAACTCACTAGTTTCTGGTAGTTACGGTAATGGGGAAAATATGATTTCCTGGTAGTTAATGGGAAAATGATGCTTTGAAGTCAAATATGACCTGATGTGTATTTACTATTAAGACTGTAGCTGTCAATTGGTGCTGATGCTGCAGTGAACTATTGGGCTTAAACATTTAAAACATTTGAGCCGTTTCAGGTTGTTTTTAAAGGGAAAAGATTCAGAATTAACAATGGTTGGGCTTTTCTCAGTTAATTTGATGGCTGTTTCCCATGTTTATTTGATTCTAATACCATTTAAAGATAGAAATCCAGCCTTAAGATTAACTAATTTTCTACTCTTTATAATATTTTTTATATGGGTGGTATATTCCTCGTTCATTGTCTTGACACACAGAATTTGCCAACTTCACAACCACAGTATTAGGGGGCTACTCAATACAGAGACCATTTCAACCTAACCATTCATTTACAAATAAAGCTTTTCAACTCTTGGTCTATTTATTAGGTCACAATTCATTAATGCTACACTTACATCTTAAGTTGACGGGGAGTCTTGGCTAGTGTAGAATTAAAGGCAGATCATTCTACATATTCAATAAACCATTTCATTTCATCAACAAGTCATGAACTTTATTTCATGCCAGAAAACTAACATAGCATCCACATAACAACGGTACATTCTCCATAAAATAAATTATAAACACCTCAAAAAAAAGTGTACACATTCATTCCTTGCATTATCAGAGCAACTTTAGCTCCATATACTCTCATACTGTACATTTAATAATGTTCTACAACAATGACTTACATCTCACAGCCTTGGTAAATTACTGTACACAATCTAAATACTCTATATATAATCTAAACGTTATTTCTGGTGTCATCACTCTGAACGGTTCACTGGTGCACTCAAAATATAACCTTCTATTTGTGTGTGCTGTGCCTTTAAACTCTTCTGAATGCACAAATGTAAAATAATGGCTTTTGAGTTTTATTTTCTACAATAACAGCACAGGTAAACTGCTAAATCAATGTATTTGGTTCATCTTGGCTAGTGTAGAATTAACGGAAGATAATTCCACATATTCAATAGACGACCTAATCTACAATAGACGTTCTTCACAATAAGGTCCACGTTTTTTAATAGTCTTCTAAAGTGCAGTGACACACAGATGATACGTACTGTAAGTTTAGAGGCGGTTCATAATCCTTCATTGACTATGTTGTATCTAACGGCTGTCACCTGCCAACAAAAATATGCTTGGTAACAACGCTTTGGAGGAGACAACAAAGCACAATACCACAGAGAGAACAAGGAGAAACACCCGAGCACTATTTATGTTTTTGTCTGTACTGAAAAGGGACTGATGGAAAGTGTGATGGATTGATCAGCTGTCATTCTAGTGTTTTTATTTGACTTGCATCACTCGCGTTAGATCTAGTCTAAAATGGAGTTACGATTTAAATAAAACTGACACTGAGGAATAAGAAATCATGCAAATCTTTTTTTTTTTCTTTTTTTTTTCAAATTCGTATTTCTTTTGTTTCTATTAAAATTACAAGAAACGAAGCGTGCCAAAATTGTCAAATGAGTGTCGGCACAGATCCTGATCTCACAAGAAAATATTGCATTTTACCTCAATTCCTTCTCTTAGAGCTTTTCAATCTGTTTCCCTGTTTGACTGATTTTCTTTAGCAGTCCTCTATTGTTATAATCTCGAAGCAAAAAAAAAACAATCCCGGTCATGCCATGAGGAAAAAGTAGATATCAAATAACAAAAAAAAAGGATTTAACCACTATACAATTGCCTCTTCTTCCTGCTTGTATTGTGTTGAGTAGAAGCAGCTTGGTTCCGTCAGTTGTTGTTCATAATCCACCAGGAGGCTGTAAAATGAAGTGATAGTAAAGAGTCAGTTTTGTGTGCTAGATGCTAAAGGCCAATGAGCAATGACAGCTAAAAAAAAATGCTTTGTGTAGACAAGTATTTCTAACTTTCCTTTAAAGGTCACATATTATGTTCATTTGCAGGTTCAAAATTGTAATTTGGGTTTTCGCAATGTGTCCAAAAAACCCTTTATACAGTATTTTCTCACAGTGGAATTCCTGAATCTCCTCTTTTCAGCCTCTGTCTTAAACGTGTTCTAGCTAAGTCCCTCCTTCCAAAAAGCCCACTGCCTGTTAGATTCAGGGGGATTTAGGGGTGCGTTGATCACAGATGGAAATGGTGGAAAACATTTTGTTCGGTTGGTCATCGGGGGGTTAGGGTGGCTTCTCCCCTTATGACATCATATGATGAGAGAAATCTAACAAAAAAAATGTAACAGGTTTTTAGAAAGGTGGAACTGGAGAGAAAGAGAAGGTTGTTTTCTCTCCAGGGACCCATATGAAAGTTGAAACACCATGAATAAGTCCATTTTGCATAATAGGTGACCTTTAAAAAAAGGAAATTTCTTCTCTAATGCACACTATACGTCAAACATTAAGCCTGCATCTACAGATTTCTTTGGCCAATCAGGGGCAGGAGAAACCAGCTGCACACAACACTGACACAATATAATCTACACTCAGCAGATAAGGTGTGAGTGACATTAGCTTTCTTTAGCAATATATTTCTGAGAAACTGATTAAAAAAAAATCTCACTGTCTTACTCAATCAAACTGGATTAATTATTTGCATTAATTAGCTGCTTTCGACAAAGCTAGGGTTTTGTGTTGGGGGAGGGGGGGGGGTCTGGTTCCTACCTGGGAGGAGCATGGTGGAGACCATCTCCTGTTCTTCCAGTGAGTCGATGATGAAGCGCTGGAAGGTCTTACTGATGGACGACTGCAGATAGCTGAAAGAGGAAAGAGTGAAGAGATAGGTGAGACAGACATTAGCCTCTCAGCATGAGCAACTAGACTATCATAAAGAGAGCCTGGGAGCGACTTGGTGTGCTCTGAATATTTGTGTTCAGCATGATGTTCTAGGGAACATGAACCAGCCCGTCTCGTCCTACCTCATCCAGGAGAGACGGTCCTGCCAAAATTCGTACATGATGAAGCATGATCTGTCTGGCAGGTTCTGGACTGAAACGCTGCAAATAAATAAAAGAGAGAGAGAGAGAAAGAGAGGGCAGTGGGGGTTATCTTTGGAAAATTGAAGCAATTTGAAAAGACTGAATGAAATCCCAGAGAGATTGTGTGGCAAACAATGGCACTGAGGCAGACAAAGGGACATACTGCAGGTTGTCTAGCTGGCTGCAGGTGGCATCTGTGTAGATTTTAAGAGCTTGCTGAAACTGCTCCACATCCTTCTCCTTCACGGACATTTGCCTCTGGACCAGAAGAATGTTCTAGAGGGGGGGGGGAGGAGAGAAAACAAACCGGAAACATTACCACCTCTTCAAATAACGTCAACAGGTTAGATACATTTGGGATTTTTGGTGCATTCGTGATTTCCAGTGATTCTAAAATATCATGAATAAATTCCAATTTTCTATTGACCATGAAGGAAAAAATGGGCAAGTATTTCAGCTTGAATTGAATCATGAGAAATAACAAATGGAACACCTCAAAAATATGCATAATTAGTTTTCAGGTGGATGTACGGATATAACCTGAAACAAATCTAAAAAGGCTACTAGCGTATATAGTAAGCACACGTTGGACTCACCGATTTATACGTCCCCGCCAATGTGTCCTCTTTTAGAGGTTCAAGATGTGGACTCTGGAAGGGGGCATAAATATTTCAGTCAACCATGAGCAGAGCAAGAATTAGCAGCAGAACTGAACTGGCTCAACCGCATCTGGCCTCTAGTTAAAGTCTGTCACAAAGCATTGGCTGTTACATGAAAGTGATGGCCATATTCCTATTCAAGCATTCTTATTATGCTTGGGGGCGCTGATATCCAACCTTGGAAAATGCCTCATGTATAACTTCAGATGAGTATTTTAATAATAAATACAGAAAATGTTTTAATTCAGACCTGCGGGCAAAATACTGGCGGCTTTTTTATTCAGAACATCTGTAGACATTTATTATAACATAACAGCAAATACATGATTGGATCTGTAGAACACAGACTTAATAATAACTGTACATCTGTGTGAAGTATCTAGTTTTTCGAAACACCCGCTGTGTCTCATCGGCTCAATGAAACCAATGTCCTCAGTGTTCGGTTGTAGTGAAGTACAGCATGTATTCACAGGCTGACACCTTATGCATGACACTGGAGGGTGTGTAATTACACACAGCTTGTATTGTTGGCCTCCACATCCGCATGCACCTTGTCCAAATCTTTCTTTCTCTGACAACATGTTGGGTCCCGTACTGCAAGGCAAACTCTGCTCATACGGTCTGCCTGACATTTCTGTCTTTAACAGCTGAGCCCGGATGCAGCCTGATCCTCACAAAGAGCAATTCCCACTCATGAGGAAAAACCTTTTTGCAGCAAATTTAAGTCTTTCTAACACATGATGAAGCCGAAGCCAGAACATGGTTGTTTAAAACTTAGCAGTGGCGTGTTTGCGTAGTCTCAGATGTGACCCCTATTCTTTCGATGAAACATGCCAATGAAACATAAATTTAAAGGGCTTCCTTTCTTATTGAGGGATCGGTATCACTCTCATGTTTGTATGCTAAATATGAAGCTAGAGCCAGCCACCTGACTAGCTTAGCTTAGCTTAGCGTAGAGAAAACTTTTATACCAACCTCACACTCCAGTTTGTCCATGAGCTGCTCCAGTTGGTTGATCTGGGAGCCCCAATGGTTGTCCGACTCCACGCTGACCCCTGAGCCCGGAAACACAACATCAGCACAAAACAACACGACATATGATATCTGAACTATGACAGGAGGCCTACATCAAAAGAGATGAACCGTTTGGTTTTAGATGACCTGCTCTGAGCAGTCCCTTGAGTCTCGTCAGATTCACCTTCAGTCTCTTAAATCGTACCTGTGGTGAGCATGCCAGAGTAGGGGTCAGTAGGGGAGAGACACATGTTCTTCTGGATGCGTCTGCTGGGGCGTTTGGGCACCCTCTGGATGGGCAGGTCCTCTGGCTTCTTGAGTGGCCTCTTCCCTGTACAGCCCTGGTCGTTGACAGCCTCCATAGCGCAGTCAAGTGATGACTGAAGGGACTGCAGCTGGGTGGAGGTCTCCTTTAGCAAGAAGCGCGTAACAAACTGACCCAGCACCGATGAACCCTGATACTCCTGAGTAGGAGAGGAAAGGTATTCATTAGGGCTGGATATTAGCGTGCCTTCACAATACGATAAGCATCACGATACATGGGTCATGATATGATTATATGACATGTACATTGCATTACGATGCATATTGCGAGATATTGCGATATTCCACATAGTTCACTGAAAAAGTAAAAACAGAGCTGAAATACAAGTTGCTGTGTAAGATCTGGATGGTTTTAATACATCATGCATTATCGCATTATATTGATAATTCAGCGGGCAAATTACATCAACATAATTAAATTCTAAACTTCGATTCAAATTTAAAGCAATGCCATTTCAAGGCAACTAGCCATACTGTGACATATATAGAAGAGGAGATTGTAGTTCACAACACCTTTAAAACTTTTTTTAAATTGCTTTCAAAATATCGATTTTTGGAGCGGAAAATAAATATCAGGATATATTGCCTTATTGATTTTTTAGCACAGCCCGGGTAAACATGAGGGGGAGGAAGCAGCATTGATGTGGGGTAAACAACAATAAGTAATCAACTGTGGAGCAGCTTGAGATAATGTACATCTCATTTTTAATATTTCTTAACTGAAGAAAACAGGACCGGATTATCTTGATGATGGTCAAAATCTAACCCAGATTCTTAGCAGTGGGTTTGATATGATGTGAAATGGGCTAATACTGTACATTGATCAATGGCAGTGACTGTAGTGTTCAGGTCCAATTAAAATAATTTCTCTTTTGTCCGGGTTTAAGTGGAGGGAAATCATCCAATCTTTGGTGGCAGTTTAGCAATCCTGGAGGGAGGACAATTGATTAGGCTATTGGGTTTGGCAGAGAAATAGATCTGTCTGATGCCAGTTTGCGAAGAACTTTCTGAGAACTACAACTGTCAGTGCATTGCCTGCTTTTCTTCTTCTTCTTCTTTTTGCCAGCTAAGATGTAATGAACTCCTTCACCCTCAGCAGCATGAAACAGAGCTTGGAAAAAAAATGACAGGAAGACATTAGAAAAAATGACAACCAAGCTTGTTGGAGTCTGCAGTGGAGACACTGCACCACATGAGTAATGGATCTCAATTTCTCCTCACTCTCTTTTTGAGACGGAAGAACTGCAACACCGCACCTGATGTTTTTCCTTTCATCTTGCAGCAACACACAACACACAGGAATACATCTGAGTCTGTTGCTTTCATAATTCGAGGCATCACTTTCTGTTCTTTTTTGTTTTTGCTTCAGCAATAAGAATGTTACAACTCAGTCTGATCTGCTCTCCAGAGCAAAGATAGCTTTGTGACTGACTAATAGCAACATTAAAAATGCATGAGCTGTAGGAAGGACCTGCTTATTGCGAGAAGAGGAAAGGATAGGCGAAAGAGAGAAAGAGCCAGACAGGAAGACAGTGTCAAAGAAGATGGATGTCCAGAGAGAGGGGATGAAACAGAGAGAGACAAGTGTGCAGCTGAACTGAAAAAAAGAATAGACTCAGATTAAGAAAGAGGGAAAGAGACTGAAAAAGAAGATCGGAGCAGCTGAAAGATGGTGCAAAATGTTTGTGGTGCAGTAGTGTGGAGGACATCTGACGTCAAATCATCTGGATGGCTTGGGGGGGGGGGGGGGTTGTCAGCCTTGGTTAATGTCATCTATGCTCTACTGTCGCCCTAGGTTGCACCCACTGCCTGCACTGCATAGAATATTAGTAGCCGCGTTCCACAGATAACAACCTGACTCGCTTTCTTCGCTTAATATAGAAATAAACATTCCCCAGTTGTCCCAATGTGGAGCGTTAGGCGAGGTCGATAAAGAGCCAGCTAAACTATTGATTATGCCTTAGTGGACGTTCTCTGATGTTTATCCCTTTATATGTATGCGCAGACACTTTAAATCCCCCCTCTACATCTCAAGGAGGGATATACAGTGTACCGTTCTGCTCAACCAGGCTCCATAACATGATTTTGCAACGCTCTAATAAGCATGTTTCATAATTCCGTGCTGACAATATGATGAGTTACTGGGTCTGATTATCTGGAAATCAAGGTAAAAAGAAAACATGTTCTGTTTTGAAATACACAGCGTTGATCTCTGTTTCTGCTCAGCACGGGTTAACAGCAGTATGTCTTACAAACTGTATCTTGCTCCCGTGTGACAGTGATTTATACGTGAATGAGTCATTTGCAGCATTCAGGTGCTACTGCAAAAACGCAGAATTTGTGCTGATTGAAAAAACATTTGAAGGTTGAAAATAAGAACTTTGATCTTGGAAACGTGCCTATCCACTGTAGTGACATGACAGTTAACTGCAAATCTAGTGCTGAACATTCAAAGACAACATTTAGAAAATTCATTGATCTGGTTTTGTTTCTGAAATGTGAGAATTCATTGCTTTTTCTGTTTTAAATCTAAGTTGGTATCTTTAGGGTTTCAATAGCATATTCATTTTTTTAAACATTTGGAACATTGGAGGTGACAACTGTTGGGTGGATTGCCATGGAGATTGGTTCAGATGTCAAAGACCCCCTCAGGATGAATTTAGGTCTTAATTGTAATTTGTCATTTATTTTGGTTTATTAACAAATAGCAGCAAAACTAATGACATTCCCATCCGCCTCAGTTGTACTTTCTATTCAGTGCTGATTAGCAAAGCTAACATGCTACATTATGATGATGATCATGGTAAGAATGCTTTACCTGCTCAACATTAGCATATGAACAGCTGCTGGCATCACTATAGACTCTTTATCACTCTTTGTCAGAGAAATCAAGCAATAGAAAAATCCCCCTTTGCATGTCTTACATTCTACACACTAAAATGATTAAGAAGAAAATCATCTGAAGGATTATTCAATACTGACTGCGGCAGCTCTATGCCTTCCACTGCAATCAATATCCTACAATACCTGTACCATATTGTGGAATATGTCTTTATATAATGTAAGCCAACTCTTTCCATAAGAGTCCAAAATCATGAGGTTACATAAACTGCTTTCCTTCCCATTTAATGGGTGCAGCTGAAATAACAGATAAATGTACGCCATGTTTCTCAAACCAATAATTTGACACTTGTGAGTGAAGTCCATTTTTAAACGCGCAGCTCGCCTTGTAGGGTTCTGTGAGCTCATGGTTGAGAATTGTCAGTGAGGAGAAGCAGAGCATATAGCGAGCAGAGTCAGTAATGCTGGGCAGTTTTCATTTCCTCCGTAACGCGGCCACAGCAGAGTGATCTCAGAGACCTTCTGAGAGGGTTTGAAACTGGCAGCAGAGGCACATACAAATGAAAAAGTGGGTCTGAATGCTTGGAGGCAGAAGGGAAGCTTACAAAACAGATGAAGGGCTGCTGATGTCATGCTGCATTTAAATCATGTGTTGACGTGCACAAATTCAACATGGTACACAGGTGAAAGCCGTCATCACCCACCTCTTTAGTTTTATCCATGGCCTTCAAAATGGCGACGTTCAATTTGTCCAGGGCCGACAACACGTTGACATACTCCCCAAGGTGTGGAGTGAAGTATGCTAGAGGAGAGAGGGAGATTTGTTAAGCACCTACGACAGGCATTGTGTCCACAAGAAGGAAATCAATCAATAAGACACTGGCGACCATTAGAATTAAAAGGCTTAAAACATCAAACGTCGGTCTTTTCTAACACATACAGGTGATCTTGTGTAAAGCATGTAGTGAGCCGGGCAGGATTAAGTCAGTGAAATAAAGCAAGATTGACAAATAATTACCTGAGAGCTTGTCTATGTCCAGGTTGCTGTCAGGCAATGGTAGGGGGGGGGGGGGGGGGGCAAAAAGGGTATGTTGATTACAGAGATATCATTTGGAATTAAGAAATGTTTTGGTCAATGCACTTTTAAGAGTCTTCTTTTAGCCGTGTTCACAGCACATTCAAACACAATGAAATGAAAAGCATATTTTCAGATTCAGATTTACGCTGTCTGAGGATAGCATTATATCTGAATGAAGAAGAATCCATCATCCATCGCAAAAAAACATGAATAGCATTAATGTTGAGTAACTCATTTTGCTGACTTCAAAATGCCTTAGCTATCATAGTTGTGAACTTTAGATATTTGTGTGGGGGTTTTCATTCGGCAATACACATACTTATAATTTCAATCATTTAGAAGGATAGCAAATAGGATTTGATTTGATTTGATTATGTTTCCCTAAACATCTAGTTTTAACATATAATTTT
This sequence comes from Ammodytes marinus, assembly GCF_949987685.1. Taxonomy (NCBI): domain Eukaryota; kingdom Metazoa; phylum Chordata; class Actinopteri; order Uranoscopiformes; family Ammodytidae; genus Ammodytes; species Ammodytes marinus. Next base: position 8,885,763 of record NC_137211.1, on the reverse strand, counting down.
ATTAAATTAATCAATTTTTTAAGGTTAAATGCTAAATCTGGGGCGTTCAACCAAGGATTATGTCTCTCTGTTGAATACTGACATCATCATTGAAGTGACTGCCAGGTAGCGGGTTGGGGCAGGGGGGGGGGGGCTACAGATGGCAGCGGATTTGGACGACATCCAAAAAAGGAAGATTGTGCTTACGCTGTCTGCTGCCTGTCGATGGAGTAATACAGCTCCTGCATCTGCTCGTCAGTGAGGATCCCATCAGTGAAGTAGGACTGGAACTCCTCCAAGGACAGCTTCCCATCGTCTGAAAAGAGACAAACCCATGAAAGTGACACTTCACTGGAGCCTGAAAAAAAAGGTTTTTATCACCTCAATAAAGACACACTGGCCATTATTCAATACGATGGTACCATGCTACTTTAGCCAGTCTGTCAACACTGAATTAATTCCAGTGATAAGCTCAGAGGTGTCGCTGCTAATAAGAATGCTTCCTTATCAATCGGCATAGGCCCAAAATCTGTCTTTATTTAGCATTACAACCCTAGACCTAAACGTAGCAGTCTTTCCAATATAACTGAATTAAACTTGGACAGTAGTTTCCCATTTCCAACACCATTACTGCAGCCAAAACAATATTTGTTAGTGCTGCGGTACTGCTGAGAGTCCAATTTCTGCTCCTTCGATGCAATAATGACCTAATTGAGCACAACGTTGTCTTTTTAAATGAGCCCATATACTGTTGAAACCAATCACAGAAAAGCATTTTGCACATCAACCACTGTTACACCAGTGTGTAGTTAAATACAGCTTGAGAGGATAAACAGAAAGCTAAGTGTCTGCTGACGTAAGGCAAGGTCCTCTGTTTAGCAACGTCCGGGGCTGAGTGCTGCAGGGTCCTCCTGACCAAATTGGGAGCCATGTTTTGAGGCTAGTTTGAGTAGCAGCAAAGTAGCGGACAAACTTCAGACCATAATGCCATAATCTGGCCTCCACCTTCGACAGCTTTGCTCTGTAAGCCCACAAACCTTTTGAGACCCAGCTCTGTGATCCTCGCCAGGCAAACGGAGCTCAGCCTGACAGACTGGAGGCCAACAGTAAATCAGATCATCTGTTAGTCTGTAAGAACTTTTCTGACTTGTTGCCAATTTACACAGCAGACAGATCTGGATGTGATGTGATTGCAGCTAAGTTTGCTTGTAAGCAAAATGGCGTATTTCCCCGAAGAGATTGGCTTTTGATTTCGGCTAGCTGTATTCTGTGCTTTCTGAATAAAGTAACATTGTTTTGCTTTATCACTAAAATCATTACTACATACCCTTAACATGGAAATCTGTATGTTAACTGAACATGTGTTGTGGTGTGGCCACATTAAACCTCAGCTGTAAGAGGAAGCTATTTGATGAAGTGTTATTTCATTACTAATCTTTCCCATCAAAATTTTCGTAACACATGGTGTACGTGTAAACAAAATCTGTTGCACCTCTTACTCATTCTCCAGCCTTCTCCATCACAACTCCCTTGGTGTGGACCCAATTAGACACTCGAAAAAACAAGTTACAGCACAGCTCAGATGGAAAAATATGGGTATAAGTGTCCACTGTTTCTCAAAGAGCAGAGCTGCAGTAGTAGAATGGTTAAGCTTCTGGCTATACAACATTTAGCCATCTGAACGAAACCTTAGCCATAAATTAACCATAGGGAAACCATTTCCAGTTATGCTCATATGTGCCATTTGAGAAGGCAATGACAAGCCTGTTTTGTTGAGTATTGTTGAGGGTTTGTTGGAGAAGTCCAATCAACAGTTTTGATAATGGTCAGTCGTAATTAGCCATTTATCAAAAAGATATTACAGGATCACAGTTGTGAACATTTCCTGAACTAGTGTGTTTTATATTAAATAAACAAAAATAGGATGCCGATATGTTTGACATACATGCAAATTTGGAGATAATGCATTTCACAGCTGAGCCTTCGTGTCTATGTAGGATCTCTGCAGGGACCTTTGGAAAGGTGTTGTTTGGATGGATGATACTGTAAAGATGATACATAAACCCTGAGGAAGAAGTGCAGCCGTTTGCTGGCTCTTTTATTTTCTCACGTCACACACTAAATCTCCTCATGACGTAAATGAATAATCTCTCCGGCGTACTGAAGCTTGTATCTTTCCAGTCAACGCTCTTTCTTTAGGGACTCCTCAAATTAAAAAACAAATCGGCAACAATAATTCATAGAGCCCAACAGTGTGCTATTTATGGACAAGATGAGATATGAGAAAAGAGGGAGAGAATGCATTACTCATCTTACGAAGAAACATGGTGAGACCAAGTCTTAGAGAATTGACACTTGAAGTTATCTTGATTATTGTGCAGCATGTTTTGTGTACAAATGAAAAGGCTTTCTGTACATACATGTTGCATGGAGAAATGTTTTGCAAATAAAAGGAATGGATAAATCACAGCCGAATATCTGCTTCTGATAAACTGTAGTCCAGAGCTACAGCCCTTTCTGTACATCACTGCATCCTTTTAGGCTTCTGCTCAAGTCTTAGAGTCCTCTCTGCTACAGCACTCAATGCAGCATTAATTAAGACACTGCAACTGTATAATTATGGGAGGCAGAAACCTCACGGCAATTCTAACTATCCCAGTGTCTAAAGAGAAGAAGCAAAACCACATTGTGCACCTTGCGTTCTTCTGTAAACTGTTCTCCAATAAACAATGACATGACAAGCAGAATCAATCGGTGGCCTTGAAAGAAAATTGTTTTTAGCACACTGCTATAGCGCTAACAGCTCAGATGTGTGTTGAAAAAAACCACATCACTCTTCAATGAGACACCGTTCATTAAATCTACCTCCTGACTTATCAGCTTTATTATTGTTTCTTTGCCGATGACAAATCAGGAGTACACTGAAAAATGTCATTTCAACATCATCGATCACTCCATTTAATTCCAACCAGTGACATTTTAAATCCCTATTTACTGTTTCTGAGCTCAGTGTGCAGCAATATAAATTCATTAGAAAATAATCCCAGCACAAGAAGCTTGAAGTACCTACTTTATGTTCTTGTACTCAAACAATCACCTTTTTTTGCTTTTATAAAATGTAAATCCTCATTACATGGAGGAATAGACTGTAGTGTGTTGGTAGCCAGCCCTCATAATGTGGTAAATCCGCAGTGCTCCAGGCGTATCATGGCAGCCCACTCTGTGCTGATTGGTAGTGGGAGGCACTCTCCTCTCGGGTGCACGACTTGGTGAGTTTTCGTGAAGACGAGAACCAAACAAAGCTCGGCTGCAAATTGAAGATAACTACCACCAATACACAATGGATTTCTCCTCTCCCGGTTTATCCTCCTCCTTTCCACAAAAAGTGGCGAAAGCGGTACACAAGAAAGAACAAAGAGGAGAAGACTAGAGGTTTTTTAAAAATGCATGTCATACAGTTATAGCACGTCACTTATAGAAGTGGCGTCAACAACATCTATTATTGTTTACATGTCACTCCTGTGTTGTGTTTTCAGCCATTTTGTTTACTGATTGACAAAGTAATCTACTGAGACGAGACACGACTTGAAGAGATAAAAAAAAAAATTTAAATCCCAATGTCTCCTTTTATCTTCTACAGTTTCTTTCAACAGCTGCACAGAAAAGACATCTCCTCAGGACTCTTTGGAGAACCACAAAGTTTTTTTTTAATCTACATATCTCGACACGAGCTATGAAACACCCCAGACAACACATGCCCATGTTGCATCATTAATTCCTGCTCTTATGCAACACATGCATCGACCCCCTTCCATTAATGCAGTGCATGAATACAACATTTAGAGTTGTTTCTTCTTTGTCAGCAGTGTTTTTCATGCAGGGCTGAATGCTCTATGTTTCCCCAGGAGATGTTTAGAGCCGGGGGTTAAGGTAACACTAACTAACACATTAATCAAATGGAACAGTGGCATGCTTCACATTAGCTGTAAGTCTCTATTTGGAGATAAAAAATTATTTTCCAACAACAAAAAAACACAGAAAAAGGCAAGAGACAGTGTAGGCCACATTCACTGTCTGGCAAGATGACCTATACTTCAAATCTTTGTGTGTTTGTGTGTTCAATCTATTATTGGATATCACTGACATGAGCATTACACAGCTGCATCAAAGGAGTTCATCATGACCTTGGTCATTTAAAGTTCCACCAAACAGTCATACAAATCCCCTCAGGCCACTTGTCTGACCAGAGAATCAAGATTGTGCCCTTTTCCTATCAGGTTCGACTTCCTTTCCGTGCACATCCACCCCTTCAGAGAGATATTAATTGAGTTTTGATTAGCCGTATGATCTAAGTATGTGTGTATTTTGACAACTCACCATTTTTGTCTGCCCGGCGGAGTATCTGCAATGAGAGGAGAAGATCATGTTAAAGTTCTTTAGGTTTGGATACAGACATGACAAAATAACTGAGGTGTTGAGTAGTTAAGAGAAGTTGCAGTTCCTTTATGTAGTTAAAGTGTGTTCGGATGTGAAGCTATTATCTGAGATTTTGCCAAATTGGAGAAACAGTGACGCAAACCAACCAATAAGCCTCAACAAATATGAGACAATCTATCTGTATAAGAAAAGTTTTCTGGCATACTCCTCTTTCACTGCACACAGGAGACAATTTAAAAGGAGCCGTAATATCCGCATTTTAATAAGGAAAGAGAGGTGAGGCATCTCAGGAAATGAAAAGCTGCACAACGGGTTCACATTAATGTGCCTCCTATGAGGAGCTTTGGAATGATAGCTTTTATGTTTTTTTTTCTTTTCTATACGGTCATTGAAAGCGATCGTAGTAATATATTTCAGGTTATTATTGCAGATTTTGTGCATAAACCTACAAGGAGGACTCAGCTGTCCTATATGTTAATTCATTATGCTGTGAGCATGGTAATAAGATCATCATTAATATCTTCCACCACCTAATCACCGTGCTTCACCGACCGTGTGAGAAGTCAGATCCATTTGTGGAGTGGGAGGTGTGTGAGATCGGAGTGGCACCTTTTTATTCCGATAAATCACTGTGCTTTGGCCATTAAAATCCAGTGGCTGGTTGATTCATTGCACAATAGGATGCCTCTCGAGCACATCACAGTGTGAAGGCCCCATACGCGCTCTGTTAACATCCTCCTCCATTCAAGACACACATCTGAGCCTCACAGAAGTCAATACTAGAAAAAAATGGCCCTGGACGTTTGAACAGAAATAGAAAAATTGCACTGAAAATCTCAGCCACCTGCAAAAAATCTTTGTGGTCCGATTCAGACTGCACTTTTAGAAGGCTATGTGTTTGAAAATCATATACACTTCACATTTTTGCTAGCCAGTATTAAACAACATGCTGTCATGTTTGATAAATGTAATAAATACCAGGGAGCCAGCAGTTTTAAACCATTGATTTACAGTATAAAAATCAATTACCAGGCTTGTTGTGGTTGAACTTTATGAACATACTGTATATGATCAAACAGAAACACATTTTCGTTCGCTTGAATAGCATGAAGCCAAGAACCTGACTAAAAGCAGAATAGGATTATGAGTAAAGCCAAAATGCAATTGAATAGAACTAAACATGTAAAAATAGTACTGTGAGAAAAACATATTTCTACCCGCTAAGGGAAATATACATCCCTTTACATTACAGTATTATTTATTTATTGATGCCTTCGGTTATATTGTCAGGTTACGAGTACCAGGGGGGGAAAAAAAGCCTATCACCAATGACTTATTATCTACATCTTTTTGTACTCTTCTGTTTCTGTCAACATGAAGAAAGGTACAAGAAAGTCTGAGTCATCTCCAAACCAAAAATGATTTCTCAATAACACAAATTGGCCTTTCTGCATTGCAGTGTCTTCTTGCCTTTGGGCAGACCAACACTGATCAGCTCAAATTAAACTAAATAAAGTGTCAGATGATGTGTCAGTGTGCGGGCATGATGGCGTTTAGATACAGGGGGATGCCATGAAAGCTGGATTCTGCACCATCACTTGTCAAATCTCCCTAAACAGTGGAAGGTGCTGATGTAAGCATCCTGGCTAAGACACAAGCAGGGAGCTGCTCCATAAAACCTAAGAAACAAATTGAGAGCAATAAACTGCTGTGGAGAAACCTGAGGTGGAGATTTACAGGCCCTTATTCCTCCTTTGTGCAGTTAAGTGGGGGGGGGGGGTCGGTTGGGCCGAAGGAGCCAATAAAGATCTTCTACAAGAGCTACGGCTAGTGACTACATGGATGTTGTCAATTTATATTTCAGCCAGTCCGCACAGGGCCGGTAAATATGTGTCATGCACAGTAACACTGCAGCGAGAGCATTGAGGAGTAACTGACACTGTCTGAACATGTACAGCATCCCGAAAAATAATGACTTTATGTAAATCTGTAAAACAGCCTTGGTACAGCTCATAGCAGGTCAATAAAAACAATGAGCCCATCAACTTGCCTTGTCTTGAAAAAGAATGAGTGCAGGTCACTGACAGTTAAGTCGAGATGTATTGCCTCCTAGTGATCCCACTCTTTATTTATGCGGCTATTATAAGGCAACAAATGACCACCCATTAGCCACTGGAATAGATTCAGTCAGTAAGGAAATGCCAGTTTGGAGTCCAGGCTGGAGAGAATGGACGCTAACTGTATTTAAACCAAATGCTCCAGTCTAATGTTCCCACTCACTGGGCAGTAATAATGTGACTTTCAGGAAACTAGAGTGTTGTGGAGAGAGATTATATTCTGGTAAGAAATAGCTTAGAAGCCGCTGTGGTGCATCTGGTAAAAATGCGCAGAGGATGTATAGTCCAAATGGGGTTTAATGAAATAATGCAGAATACACATCTGTGGTTCACAACTGTTGGTATGAGTGTGGTTCTGTAAATAGACAAATAAATACAGAAAGAATACTTAGCCACACATAATACAATGCTGCTTATACACACCAGGCTAATAACAATATTACAGTCAAACAACAGTAATATAAAACATAACAGCGATCTCTTAAATAATTAAATAATATGCGTCACGTTCATATGTTAATGGCGTTCCGACGCTGCCGTTGCATTAACATATTATACAATACAGAAAACGCTAGTAATGGCGATCTAACAATCAACATAAAACGCCCTTACATAAGCATAAAGGGGAAGGTACTTACAGGTATATGAACGCACACAATACTGGAATAATCAACAGTTAAACACACACGGCCAACTCTCTCAGGCCGTTCGCGCTGATGTCCGCTGTCACACTGTTCCCTCGGCAACTACATCACCCGCTCGCTCTCTAATTAGATGCACGAGAGGAGACAGGTGTGCATGCACCGAAAGCATGACCATACATAAAAAAACTGGCCGCTCACGTGAACAACTGTAGTAACTAACCAACGGCCCTTTACAACAGCCGCCCCCAAATATGGCCTGCCAAATTTGCTCTACGTAGAAGGGCTGTGTGGTTCCGGGTCCATCTCCCGGGTAGCAGGTAGTGCGATGAGGTGGGCTACCGGTCTGGAGGGCTGGAGTGTCCTTCTGCCACTTCCCGCGGGTTTGGAGAACAGGGAGATAATGTCTGATATACTGGGCCCAGAACTGATCTGCCAGGATCTGGGAGTGCTTCCAGTGGCGACGACTCAGGAGGTTGGACTCATCATAAGCTGAATGAGGCAGAGACGGGTCGCGCCGCCCCATCAACAGCAGGTTTGGGGTCACCGGATCAGGGTCAGCCACATCACTTGACACATATCCCAGGGGCTTGAAATTCAGCACCCCTTCCACTTCGATCAGGACATTCCTCAACACCTCCTCAGTGACTGCTTGAGGTTGGACGGTGGCGTACAGGGCAGTCTTCACTGACCTTATTTCTCTCTCCCGAATGCCACAGAAATGAGGTGCACTCTGTGGGTTGAACTTGAAGCTGATCTGGTGTCTAGCTAGCTGATCTTGTCGCAGGAGGTCCAACCCTGCTTCTTTGTAGTCTTCAGCATTAGGGCTACTCTGGCTGGTGGCCGCCCCCTGGCGGGAAAGTGCAACAGCACGCACCAGTTCTCTAGATGAGGTAAACTGCTCTGGGTTTGGGAGTGGGGGCCCTGCCGCTGCTGAACCGTAACTGCAGAAAGTCGGCTGCCGTACCTCAGCTTCTTTCTCCACAGAGCCTGCAGATAATTTGGTCTGCCAGAACTCTAGCGACTGTGTTAAAACAGCTTCCTTGGGTGCCTGTACCTTGTGCTGAATCCCTCCAACCTCCATCAGCTCAGTTCTCTCCCCTGGCAGGATGATGGCTTCTTGGTCCTGTCTGGAACAGGAAACTTGCTTCTCACCTCTCAAAGGAAGAACATCCATCTGCGAGGGCCTTTCAACACGCTGCAATAACTCTGCAGAGGGGGAGAACGTGGACATATGCAGACACTGTGTTGGCTGGAGCCGACCTGTCCCAAACCTGGTCGGTCCCTGAAGAGTCCATCCCAGTCGGGTCTTGACCGCAGCCGGACCTCCAGGGGGTCCCAGACGCACTGGCTGGACCGCGGTAACGAGGTGGGGGTAGTCGGAACCGATCAATAACACGGGATGGACTGCACTGAAGGCTTGGAGTGGCAGCCCTCTTAAGTGCCTGAATTTCCTCTGCAGCATCTTAATTGGGTAAGTGTGCTCGGCTAAACCTAGCTGATCGGCAGTGAAGGCTCCCTTAATCTGAAAGGTCTTGTGTGGCTGGCAGGCAGGGGATATGGAGAAGGAGACAGATGACCCATGGACCACCCTACTTTCCTGGTGTACTGTTCTCAGCGAGAGGTTTTCTGGTTCACCCTGTAGCTTCAAAGTCTGCGCAGCCGTGGCGAGCAGGATGGTGCGCTCAGAGCCATCATCCAATATGGCATATGTTTCCATGCAGTGTTTGCCGTTGCGCAGTATCACCTTGCTCACCTTCAGCATCACTGAACTGCAGCCTGATCGTCGATCCAAATAGAAAACGTCGCTCACCGTACTCACCGGTCCAGAACTGTGTCCTGTTACTGGCTTAGCATTGACATCATGAAGGGCTTCCAAATGTTTCCCCTTACATGTCTTGCAGGTAATCTTCAGTCGACACTGCGCGGCCTGGTGGGAGCGGCCGCAGCGCCAACACTTCTTGTTGGTCTTCACCCATGTGCTCTTCTGCTCGGCGGTCAGCTGACTGAAGTTGGAACACTGATTCAAATAATGCTGTGAATTAGAACAGTAGGGGCAGTACACCTGTCTATCCCCTGGCAGGTTGCTTACAGGCGCGGATGACTCTTCCTCTGGGTGGCTCTCCTGCTGATCGGCGCCATACAGGATACTGGTAGGCCGAGTCCACTTGGGATCCCTGTGCTTGTCTTCCTTCTGGTCTACGTCATGTATGCTGCTTTCACCGAGGGACTCAAACACAGACTCCTGCATCTTCAGCTCATACTCTAACCATTCTCCAAAATTCTTCAGAGTGGGAATGCGGATATGCTGGGGGTACAGATACCTTTTAAACTCTGCTCTCATGTCCTGTGGGAGCTTGGAGAGCAGCCGTGCCACATGTGACCCACACTGCAGCTCGACATGGCCATTCTCCCCAAGGTGGTCTAACATTCCCACCAGTGCCCTCACTCGAAGCGCAAACCGCTTGAAGGCGCAGCTGTCATTGCTGCTGATGCTGGGGGCTTCCATCAGTTCGGCTATGCGTCTCAAGGCCAGCTGGTGTGGTTGCCCGTAATGCTCTGTGAGGGATGCCATGGTGTTGGAATAGGGCTGCTTGGAGTTGGTATAGGAGTCGGCGATTAGGAGAGCGTCCTCAAACCTAAGGTGATCCACCAGAACTTGGTATTTGAAGCGCTCCGTAGCATCAGCTGGGAGCAGGTTATCCAGAGCGATCTTTAATCTAGTGAACTCTCTTGGGTCCCCCCTGGTGAATATGGGAATACTGGGTTTTGGTCCACGGTACACCTTCTCTTGCTTCCAGCTGCGATCACTGTGGTCCTGTTGATGAGCCGCTGCTTCGCCGCCTGACTGATGGATGCTGTACACTGATCCACATACAGAGCCTGCATCTGGCTCACCGTAATCAGGTGTGGGCACTGGAGGTGGCTGTTGAGCCTTCCCAAACCTTTTAAGGCACTCTGTCAGCTCTTCCACCAGTTTACTTTGGGTGGCGGTCACCGATGCTGGTTGTAGGGGCTCAACTACTGGTGGTGGAGGAGGCCAATAATCCTCTTCTTCTTTAAAGGCGACAGGTGGGGCATCAGTGAACTGCTGCACCTGTGGTGGCGGAGGTGGTGGTGGTAGGCTGTCCACCTCTGGTCTCATTGAACGTGCAGCGGACTGGTGTAACTCTAAGCGGACAGGTTGAGGAGGTAAGGGGGTGCCTCCTGTAGTACTGGCATCCAGCTGTCTCTTCATTTGTGTCACTGTGCAGTGAAGCCTCTGATTGTCCTCCTGAAGCTGCTTTATTGCATCCAAGATAACCGACGTAGCCTCTGATGCTTGCGAATATTGGGTGGCAGGAGTACTCTGGTATTTAGGGGGTATTCTGAGGGGGGCGGACTGACTAAACCTTTTTAGTATGGCACCGGTATCCACAGACCACTGCTCATGAGGCGGCTGAAGGGCAAAAGGGACCATCTCGGCTGCCCTCTCTGCGCCGCCATTTGACTCCTGGATCCGAGCGGGGTGAGGCGTTGCTTGAGGTGAAAGTGGACGTTGCTCGTAACGGGGTTGGGAGACGGCGTAATCATCAAGCCAGGCTGGTGGTCTTCTCTCACGTCTGGGCCGGGCGCCTGCTTCGTGACTGAACTGGTCTGTAGGCCTATACATCTTTGGTTGCCTCCACAGTAACTTCTCTTCCCGGGTTTCGGCACCAATTTGTTGTGGAGAGAGATTATATTCTGGTAAGAAATAGCTTAGAAGCCGCTGTGGTGCATCTGGTAAAAATGCGCAGAGGATGTATAGTCCAAATGGGGTTTAATGAAATAATGCAGAATACACATCTGTGGTTCACAACTGTTGGTATGAGTGTGGTTCTGTAAATAGACAAATAAATACAGAAAGAATACTTAGCCACACATAATACAATGCTGCTTATACACACCAGGCTAATAACAATATTACAGTCAAACAACAGTAATATAAAACATAACAGCGATCTCTTAAATAATTAAATAATATGCGTCACGTTCATATGTTAATGGCGTTCCGACGCTGCCGTTGCATTAACATATTATACAATACAGAAAACGCTAGTAATGGCGATCTAACAATCAACATAAAACGCCCTTACATAAGCATAAAGGGGAAGGTACTTACAGGTATATGAACGCACACAATACTGGAATAATCAACAGTTAAACACATACGGCCAACTCTCTCAGGCCGTTCGCGCTGATGTCCGCTGTCACACTGTTCCCTCGGCAACTACATCACCCGCTCGCTCTCTAATTAGATGCACGAGAGGAGACAGGTGTGCATGCACCGAAAGCATGACCATACATAAAAAAACTGGCCGCTCACGTGAACAACTGTAGTAACTAACCAACGGCCCTTTACAACATAGAGTATTTATTGTACAGCCAGCTGTCTGGAAGGGAGATGAGGCTGCCAAAACATTGTCTTGTATTTTGTAGAATGTCCTCACTAAACCAAAGGGCAATAAAAAGCCTGCCAATCTGTTTCATACTGTAGCAAAATAGAGGAAGAGGCAGGCGGCTGAGTTAGAGAACATTCATGTGCAAGAGCATCCAACCTTCTCAGATCTTTCTATTTTTATCTTGCAATCTGATTAAAAATGTATAGGCCTACCGTCTCACGTTACATGGACACACTGTGCCTGTTTCATGGGGAGAACAACCAATGTCATGACCCTCATTATCATCATCATCAAAGTAAAATTTAAATGGGGGGGGGGACTCGCTTTGATGCTTTGCAGGTTAAAAGGTGAAATGAATCAAAGCTTTTACACATCAGATGATTGTCCCTGTTATGTAATAGGACCGCTGTAAATCAGGCACATTTGAATGGGAGTCACACTCACGACCATTCATAAAGAGCAGGATGGAAGCCATTGCATCACATCGTGTCTTTTATATACTATCTAAGGTCTACCCCCCAAGAGGTGGTCGTGGTTGCAAGTACATGGACACAATTTTGCTTATAATGGACCAAATATATTTCTTAAACATCCACAAATTATTATTTGTGCAAAAATCATGACACGATGGTGAATGTTGCTGTTCTTACACCAGGGATAAACATCACACGTACATTAAAACAAGCAAACAAAAAACAGTGTGCACTTACATCCTGGACCAGTGGGATGCCTTGATTTTGGTTGCGGTCAAGCTCCTGCTGCTTCCTCTTGTGTTCGTGCTTGGCAGACTGGAGACACATGGTGATCATCTCTGTACAGGCCAGCATCTTGACGCTTTCGATGTGATTCCTGTCTTTCAGTAAAATCAGAAATGTCCTGAACCCGGTGCCTGCTCTTTTTTTCTCTGGGAGCTGGTTTGTCCTTGTCGGGAGTGTATGAAGGATGATGTCCTCTCTGTGATCCAGTCAGGATGGATGAGATGGACACAGCTTGCTGCCCTCTGCCTGCTGCCTGCCCGCATGTACGTCGACGACTGCACAGAGGGGAAAAAACGCCCCCCTCCCTCTCTTTTTCACTCTCTCTCTCTCTCTCTCTCTTTCGCTCTCTCTCTCTCTCTCTCTCTCTTTCTCTCTCTCTCTCTCTCTGCGACCAGCGGCAGCGATTCATAAAAGCCAGAAAGGCACCATCTGCTGGTGGGAGCACACACTGTCAGATAAAAAGTCAAGGAGAGACTCACTGAGCATGGAATAGGCCTACAGTATATGAGCGGCAGAAAGCAGGTAGAACTGCTCTGAAGGCCATATGCTGTTGATTGGATGAACCATTAATAGGCTAAGAGATAATGGCTGTGTGGTGTGTGTATGGATCAGCAGCAATAGGGAAATAGTTCCTAGGCTATACATACTATACTGAAAATAAATAAGGAACACCATATACATATACAATTCCTACATACATACAATCATACATACATAGGCTACATATATATATATATATATATATATATATATATATATATATATATATATATATATATATATATATATATATATATATACAGGTCCTTCTCATATAATTAGCATATTGTGATAAAGTTGATTATTTTCCATAATGTAATGATAATAATTGAACTTTCATATATTTTAGATTCATTGCACACCGACTGAAATATTTCAGGTCTTTTGTTGTTTTAATACTGATGATTTTGGCATACAGCTCATGAAAACCCCAAATTCCTATCTCAAAAAATTAGCATATCATGAAAAGGTACTCTAAACGAGCTCTTAACCTAATCATCTGAATCAACTAATTAACTCTAAACACCTGCAAAAGATTCCTGAGGCTTTTAAAAACTCCCAGCCTGGTTCATTACTCAAAACTGCAATCATGGGTAAGACTGCCGACCTGACTGCTGTCCAGAAGGCCATCATTGACACACTCAAGCAAGAGGGTAAGACACAGAAAGACATTTCTGAGCGAATAGGCTGTTCCCAGAGTGCTGTATCAAGGCACCTCAGTGGGAAGTCTGTGGGAAGGAAAAAGTGTGGCAGAAAACGCTGCACAACCAGAAGAGGTGACCGGACCCTGAGGAGGATTGTGGAGAAGGGCCGATTCCAGACCTTGGGGGACCTGCGGAAGCAGTGGACTGAGTCTGGAGTAGAAACATCCAGAGCCACCGTGCACAGGCGTGTGCAGGAAATGGGCTACAGGTGCCACATTCCCCAGGTCAAGCCACTTTTGAACCAGAAACAGCGGCAGAAGCGCCTGACCTGGGCTACAGAGAAGCAGCACTGGACTGTTGCTCAGTGGTCCAAAGTACTTTTTTCAGATGAAAGCAAATTTTTGCATGTCATTCGGAAATCAAGGTGCCAGAGTCTGGAGGAAGACTCTGAAGGGAGAAGGAAATGCCAAAATGCCTGAAGTCCAGTGTCAAGTACCCACAGTCAGTGATGGTCTGGGGTGCCATGGCAGCTGCTGGTGTTGGTCCACTGTGTTTTATCAAAGGCAGGGTCAATGCAGCTAGCTATCAGGAGATTTTGGAGCACTTCATGCTTCCATCTGCTGAAAAGCTTTATGGAGATGAAGATTTCATTTTTCAACAAGACCTGGCACCTGCTCACAGTGCCAAAACCACTGGTAAATGGTTTACTGACCATGGTATTACTGTGCTCAATTGGCCTGCCAACTCTCCTGACCTGAACCCCATAGAGAATCTGTGGGATATTGTGAAGAGGAAGTTGAGAGACACCAGACCCAACACTGTGGATGAGCTTAAGGCCGCTATCGAAGCATCCTGGGCCTCCATAACACCTCAGCAGTGCCACAGGCTGATTGCCTCCATGCCACGCCGCATTGAAGCAGTCATTTCTGCGAAAGGATTCCCGACCAAGTATTGAGTGCATAACTGAACATAATTATTTGAAGGTTGACTTTTTTGTATTAAAAACACTTTTCTTTTATTGGTCGGATGAAATATGCTAAATTTTTGAGATAGGGATTTTTGGTTTTTCTTTACTTTTTTGCCAAAATCATCAATATTAAGACAATAAAAGGCTTGAACTACTTCAGTTGTGTGTAATGAATCTAAAATATATGAAAGTCTAATGTTTATCAGTACATTACAGAAAATATTGAACTTTATCACAATATGCTAATTAAATGAGAAGGACCTGTATATATATATATATATATATATATACATCAAATTGTGATGAATTGCAGAGTCAAATATTTGCTATTCATTTTAAAATAGTTGTGTTTTTATTAAAGAGTTGTATACTTGACAAAACTATTTTATTGTTAATACATAAATGCATTTATTTTATTGTGAAATTAAACTGGATTTATATCATTGTAGGTATAACTTGTATTCTTAAAGAGACAAATAATTACCTATTGCATCACTTCCCAGTTAGTAGAGTATGACAAGTAATACACGTTCACAGTGACTTTATTGTGTCTTCTGCTGCATCACAAAACAGAACCTTATCTGCAGTACATGGATGTTTTGAAAATGCAACATCAACAAATAACAAATGTTCACTTTAGACTAAAGAGTCTTTTTACTCCGACCACAACTTTAATGGAACCCTATCAGCATCTTTGCACCTCCCATACAAACACACACACACACACACACACACGCTGGGTGGGTGGGTGGCCTCCAAAGCTGCCACCCATATGACACCTCTGAGGGGTGGGAGCCGAGCCGATTGCATAATGCACTTCAACTTCAGGCGAATAACTTTTGACACTTTCTGACCTTCTGTCTATTAGCTGGTGTGAAGTTCGTCCTCAGTGCAGGTCAACAGGTGAGCTTCCAGATGCTTTTTAAATTCACATATGTTTCATATCTGTATTATTATAATAATGATATTATTATTATTATTATTATTGTTATTATTATTATTATTATTATTATTATTATTATTAATAATAATAATAATAATAATAATAATAATAATAATAATAATAATAATAATAATAATAATAATAATAATAATAATAATAAAAGTAATATTACTAGTATTGTTGTTGTTGTTGTCTTATACTATTATTGTGATGTTTTTTTTTATTGGCATTACTTTGATCATTTTTACGTTTAGTAGTGCTGGGGATAACAGAAATATTACCATTTCTATTATGAGAGCCTGTGTATGTATGTGTTTGTATTTAGTAGTTTGTTTTGTGTATTGTATTTGTATTCACTGTATGTTTCTCTGAGGACCCCCTCGAAAACGAGATGCAACATCTCAAGGGGCTTATCCTCAAATAACATTTTTGGAAATGAAAATTAAATGAGTATTATTAATTGCAGTGTTAGTTATAGACACTACAATTTTACAATAAATTGTCATAATGAATGTGTGTATGCATTATTTTTTCATTCAACACGTGGATAACACAATGTGAAGTAGACTTTTTTTTTAATCCCTAAATGTTGACTGTCAATGAGAATATATTAGATGAGGATACTGTCGCCCGTGTGCACCTATATGGCTTATTTTTTTTTGTAAGTAATCATCAGTTATGTTCTTGTTGAATGTATTCAACAGCAACATAAACAATGCTTAGCCGACTTATGGTATTTAAATGGCATGGCTCCTTAAAATACCAATGTAAGGATAACATCTAACCACAAGAAAAAGCCTCAAATCCCAAGAACTGCCTTATCTGCTGACCGCAAGGGATTGTGTAGGAAATGATACGGTGGGCCTCTCTTTGTAAAGTCTACAACAGATGGAGGTGCTCCTCAGCAAATTAAAAGCTGGATCAATAATTGTTTTGTCGTGTTCATTATTTACTGAGTATAACATCCATCAAAAAAAAAATCCTACATCTAGAACACTTCTAACAGCAGGGTACTAATAGTTATTCATGAATTAGATGCATGCTTGCTGTGTTTGAGAGAGGATCATTTGATAGCTGAAGTGGTTATCAGCCTGGCCTGATGACGTGTGACAGGGCAGCACTTGGGCGCCTGCAGAGAGTAGATAAGCAGCAGCAACCTGCCGCACCCTGGAGGAGGTGCTCTCTGCAGCTAAACTGAGCTGAGACATCCTAGCCCCTCTGAATATGTTTCAATGGTAAACTATGATGGGATCTCATTGTCAAGTTCAATCATACCCCAGTCATCCTCATTTGACAGTTTTGTCTCCTAGCTGTTTACGGATTAGATTTAAGTTTTACTGTGAATATGCATGTGCTTTGTTGAATAAAATGAATTTCTCTATCTCTTTCTCTATCTCTATCTTAACTCAGATTAAGTACAGCTGCTGTACAATGGCTGCCTTCCTTCATCACTGCCCCTTCCTGAAGTCGGCTCCAAAGCCGGCTTTGAGGAGAACAGGAGCCGCCTTGCTGTCTTTCGCCGATCGATGCCCCATCATCGCACGCCAGATCAGTGTGAGTGGCCCAGCCTCCCTGGAGGACAAGCTGAGCCTCTCACCCACCAAGCCCAGGAGTTATCAGCCTCCCACTGTGGACCAAAGGAGGCTGTTTGCTCAAACGGCTACCCAGGTGGCTGTGTCTGCATCCAAGGGCTGCCCTTTTGTCACTAATCAGATTGGGATGGTCCGAGCCAGCCCTGAAGTACAGGAGGACGTCAACGAAGGAGGTAGGAAGATTGAAGCGGCTGTTGGGATGCTGCCTGCAGTGGGCATACACAACACGAGAGTAAATAAATTAAAAAAAACTATGAAAAGGCAGCTAGGACAAAATTAGTACCAACCTACTCTGACATACACTCCTTTTTCACAGGTTTGATGACTTCTCTGTTGAAGGGTTTAAAGGACTCAATCCTCCCAACATCAGTTGAAACCAACCCTGTCACCCACCTTCTCAAAGACAACATGGGTACGTTTTACAGTTAAAGGTAGAGTCAGTGATTCTGGAGAATGCTTCTCATCAAAATAACGTTTCGTCAAAATCAGTGAATATCTCCTCACGATCCGCCACCTGTACTGTGTGTTAACAGAAAAAACAAACAGTATTTATACACAACATGTCACTAGCTTCTGTGTCCTCCTTTTGTTTACATGCCTTTTGTTTACCAGTTTACAGAGATTTATTTTAAGACTTTTATTGGACAGGGAGCGCATTGTTAGGAGATATTCCCTGATGTTGACAACAAGCGTTCTCCAGAATCTCTGCCTCCATCTTTAAACTGAGCTAATTCGATCTATTTGATAGGATGCAGTCTAGTGACACATGTTTCTGTATGAGCCTATTCAGATAGCTATGTTCATTGAGTGCTGCAACTGATTTAAAGTCGAATCATTCCTATTCCCGCAGTTGGCCCCAGCTACGACTATGACAACTTCTTCTCGACGAAGATAGCTGAGAAAAAGGACGACCACACGTACAGAGTCTTCAAGACCGTGAACAGGAACACAGCGTTGTTTCCTTTCGCTGAGGATTACTCCATCTCTGGGCGGGAGGGCTCCCAGGTGTCCGTCTGGTGCAGCAATGACTACCTGGGGATGAGTCGCCACCCACGGGTCCTCAGTGCCATCAGGTAAAATGGTGTTCACGTCAAGTCAGTAAAGATAAGTTTGAGTTAAATCTCAAGGCAAGTGTCAAGAAGGTGATTTGGTCTTCAAGGTGTCTGACACTGCATTTTACTTTCAAAGCTGTGTTGATAGTGGAAGAAGTCCTTTTCATGCATAGGCTGAAACAAGCCAAAGCATTTAGATGTTAGCTATACCTGTACATCTGGGGTCATTCTTCTGTGTTCTTAGATATTTTCTAAATAAAATACCCTTCTATTTTATTTGCTGCTTACTCAAGGTTTTGTAGGACCTGGAGCCATTCTTTTTTGATGTTTTCCAGACTGAATTTGAAAGAAATACATGGATACATTTCATGATATGGTTTTATTGGAGGTGGATGCTTTAACATTTTGTTCTTGGTGATGTCAGAGAGGCCTTGGACAAGCACGGTGCAGGAGCAGGCGGGACCAGGAACATCTCGGGCACCAGTAACTTCCACGTGTCTCTGGAGAAGGAGCTGGCCCACCTCCACCAGAAAGACGCAGCTCTGGTCTTCTCCTCCTGCTTCGTGGCAAATGACTCCACCCTCTTCACTTTGGCCAAGATGCTGCCAGGTAAATACTGACCTCTGGGCCACAGGTCAATGTCCAGCTACAAAATGTCAATGTCACTGTTTATCGATTGCATTTGTAGATGTTATAATCTTGGGATCATATTTCACACAAAGATATTATTATACTGTTTAGAGGGAAGTGATCTCCACTGCCTTCATGGTGTTTTTACTGTCGTGAACAGGTTGCGAGATCTTCTCTGATGCTGGGAACCACGCATCAATGATTCAGGGCATCAGGAACAGCGGAGCCAAGCGCTTCATCTTCCGCCACAATGACAGCCGACACCTGGAGGAACTGCTGAAACGCTCTGACCCCAAGACCCCCAAAATAGTGGCATTTGAGACTGTGCACTCCATGGACGGTGAGTAATATGACATGCAAATGTAGGAGGATTATTTAGTTCTTGTCTTTTTTTTGTTGGTTGTAGATATATTGATTTATTACTCAGACTGATATGAGTAATATGATGTGTAGTGTGTGTGTGTGTTTTAATTATCCTACTTGACAGTAGCCTATATTGTTGGCTGAGTGGATAATAAAATGATCTCCAGCTCACAGTTGAACTGATGTATTTATTGTTTTTAATAATACTAGGAAAAAACTCCCGCACACTCTCTCGTTCATTCGCTGATAGGCCTACATGTATTTAATAAGCAACGTTTCGGTCACAAGGACCTTGTTTTTAAAGATCTCCTATTATACTACTTTTCTGGTCTTAATTTCTTGTTAAAAACTGCCAGAGCAACCTGACACGAATCACATCACAGAAAAACATGTAGATTTTCGGGACCTCTTCCTCTCATCTGAGCGAGCACAGCAGTCTCTCTCTACACTCGGCTTTGTGCTTCTCCGCCCACTCCCCCCACCCCTCCTGCAAACCCCACTCCGTTGTGATTGGTTACCTTCCTTCCGGAATACTTTCAGCAGCGCGCGGGGAGATTTGAGAGCAGGAAGGTGGGGGCATGGCCGGAGCTTGCCTGAGCAGCATTACCATACATGGAAACATCCGCTTTTCGTGACGACAAGAATATCAGGAAATTCTGAACCGATTTGAACACTTGATTTCTCGACCGGCTGCCCTAGTGTTTAGTGCTCTGCACAGCCACCCCAGACGGTCAGCAGGGAATATGTCTAAATGCATGTACGTCATTATTTGATAAGCTAGTATGGTTAAACATGACTATAAATCATTATAACAACGTTTATGGGTCATCAAAGACAAAAAGTATCATAGGTCCTCTTTAATAATAAAATGCACATTAGAGATATAATTCCCAATACTTTTTGATTGTTGTTTTTGAAACAGCAAGAAAAAAAATCATAAATGAGAAGAAATGCCACTTGACATTTGTTATTTCTATACATGTATAATATAAACTCCATCATTCCATCATTCCTTATCACCAAAGCTCATATCATAGCTTACAAAGAGAAAGCCCTGTTTGGAGAATTTATATTTCTATAACTTAATATTATTCAGTCTGCAGTATCTGTCATCCATCACTGTCTCCCATGGGAGGAATCGTTTTCCTCCCCTCAGCTCTATTCTTCTGTGTGATATTACACCACTGACAGCGCCATATAGCACAAACTCAAGTAGTGTTGGAGCCAAATTGCTGTTTATGTTCGTTTTGTTTTGTTTATTTAATTAATGATTGAGAGGTGTGGCCTTGGTGTCTGCACAGGGTGGATATCATAAATACCTGGCAACCTGGGATTAGATTCAGGTGTGTAATGGGGAAGGCCACACAGTTTTTGACTGTGCTCGTGCTCGTGCTAAATGTTTGTATTGGAAAGAGCCTATTTTGTGTTAATACGAAAGAGCAATAACCTTTGGAACAGTATACTTTTTTTGTAGTCAATAAAAGGATTGACACATCCAACTATACGCATCTTTTGGACATTGCATTAATTCACACACGCGTCAGACTTCCGTCTAACCCTTACCCCTCGGAGTAATGCTACAGGAAAAGCCATTACAAGTAGATTGAATAGGTAATCTTGACTAGAGAATAATTCAAACACTAACTCAAAAAGGTTGTTTTAAAATAAAATGTTCTATTATTGATTAGATGTTTGCAAATAGTAAGAAATACTAGTAAGTAACCATTTGCATATCCGTCTCTAACACAGTGATGACATTTGCATTGCAGATTTCCTGCTGCCCAGTTATATTGCACTGCGGTTCTAATTATACCACATGATTCTCTGGGGCTTTCAGGTGCCATATGTCCTCTGGAAGAGCTGTGCGATGTAGCTCACCGTTACGGAGCCCTGACGTTTGTTGACGAAGTTCACGCTGTGGGCCTGTATGGAGCCCATGGAGCTGGAGTAGGAGAGAGGGACAATATTATGCACAAGATTGACATTGTTTCTGGGACCTTAGGTGAGTATCTGTGGAAGAAATAGACACATTTGATTAAAATAGTATTCTATTTCTCTAAAAACCAAAACTAAATGAAAGGCAACGCACACACCGCCAATATGTCATTTTACACTGACATTAAAAGGGCAAGGCAAACGGCTTCAAACCGTCTTAGATTAATTGGCTCCCCTCTTGGCCAAGCTAACATTTACAGCCACTTGCTCTAACTGCCACTGTCATATTGCCAACGCGGCAGTAATAGCTACCACTAATGCTGCTCCAGTGCTGGTTAAATGAGGACAGGAGCAGAGGAAGCAGAAGTTTTATCAGCTGGGTGCCAGCTCTACTCCCTGTCTGGGCGTACTGATTAAAAACCACCGTCATGGTGTCCATGCTGTGTGTTGCCTTGTGACAGCTGTTTGGTTTTGGGAAGAAATCCCTTTCAGGAGAACATAAAGTGTAACATAATCCTGGATTACAACACTGTAAGTGTTCACTTGGCAATACTTAACAATGTATAGGATGTATATTGTATACACACACATTTCTTAACTTTGCACTACATTCAATGAATTAGAGATTTGTATTCAACATTCAGCATAAGTACATCCCTACAAATTGCACAACCATCTAATGTTTCCTATTTGTCAGAAACAAAAATGCCAGAATATGTCATGCATTATTATTGTGGTGGAAATATATCAATCAAGTCTTTATTTTAGTAAAAGTAGAAATGCCATAATGTTAAAAAATAAAAACATAATCAAGAAAAATTACATTACTATCAATTATAAAACTGTTTCTTTATTAAAAGTACTCAATATGCATAATAGCTGTTCCAACTTCAATGTTTATCTGTAACAATGCATATTTCCAATGCTCATCATGTTCAATATATATGCTTATGTGTAAAAAATGTATCTACAGGGTAACATTAGTTGTCAAAAAAGCATGGAGTAAAATCCTCTTAGGAATGTAGTACCACACTAAAAAGTGGAACATACTTCCCATTTCTGATTATTTCCTGTCTCCTGACCTCAGAATACCTCATCTGTCCTGTGTTGCTTGTTTCAGGCAAAGCCTTTGGCTGTGTTGGAGGCTATGTGGCCAGCAGCGCCGCCCTGGTGGACACGGTGCGCTCCTTTGCAGCTGGCTTCATCTTCACCACTGCTCTGCCCCCCATGGCCCTGGCTGGAGCCCTGGAGTCCGTCCGGGTCCTCAAGAGCCCCGAGGGCCAGGTGCTCCGCAGATCCCACCAGAGGAACGTCAAACACATGAGGCAGCTGCTCATGGATAAAGGCCTGCCTGTGATCAACTGCCCCAGCCACATCATCCCCATAAAGGTATGCACTGCTGCTGGCTCTATTATTAGATCTCATCACACCAACAGTCTATGGCTAATCTCTCTTATTGTCACTTATCATCATTGAATAATAGGAACTGGATGAAAACATATTATATGTTACATGATCTGTGACCAACTATGGCAGTTATAATAATATTCTTGATATATGCCCAAACATACCAATTTGTATATGCTGTTTATTAGCATCACTGTATATCCTCTTTTCTTTTTTTTAACATTTGACATGTTATTGTGCCACCGGAATAATACATATTTTTCAGTTATTAATTATGATAAAATTAATACATTTTAACATCAATTCTAAGCCAAGTTGTTATTTAAATAATGATTTTTTATTTGTTTGAATAAAAGATTTAAATTAATTCATCAATTTCTAATCAGTTTATTTTTCTTAATTTGTCATGTGCTTATCAGAAAATAATTCTATAATAATTCCAGTAGCCAAGTCAACCACGGTATTGATTTTTATTCCTACATATTTGACGCGATTGTGCTGTAGAAATATATAAAAAGATGGTATATGCAAAAAAGCAACCACAAAGGGTTCACATCACCTTTCATGATCTATTTTTCTAGGTGGGCAACGCTGAGCTGAACTCCAAGGTGTGTGACATCCTGCTGGAGAATTACAACATCTACGTCCAGGCCATCAACTACCCCACAGTGCCTCGTGGTGAGGAGCTGCTGCGTCTGGCTCCATCGCCTCATCACAACCCTGCCATGATGGAGTACTTTGTGGGTAAGTGTAGAGATCCTCACCGAAACTAGGTCAGAGCTGCTCTAGTAAAAGTCCAATCAAGTAAAGTGGCAACAATGGCCCTGTACAAGTAAGTTATGTTTGTCCTTAGTAAGTCTCTTTGCTTTGTTGGCATTTGTAAGTCCCTTTGCATCCACCTGTCACCTTCTACTCATCTACTGCAATGCAGTGAAAATGACAATACTCTCAGATCTTCGAACTGTTGTACTTCAGCAGCAAATCTAACACCATTACAGTGGTGTGTGCTTGCTAACATGACCAGAGATTTTAAAAAATAAAATAAAATAAAGACAGAGATGTGAAATAGAAATAAATATTGGCATTTAAGTTCATTCTTTTACATTTCTGTGTTTTTCTTTTACAGATAAATTGGTGGAGGTGTGGCAGGAAGCAGGGCTCCCGCTCAACAGCCCGGCAACGGCTTCCTGCACCTTCTGTGACCGTCCACTGCACTTTGACCTCATGAGTGAGTGGGAGAAATCCGTCTTCGGCTGCATGGAACCACAATACATTACTGTGTACGCTTAAGTACATGTAGCGTCTCGACACAAGTTACACATACAGTATATGTATACATGTTATGCTACATTCAACATCCTTTTCATAACGTCCTTCTTCAGGAGAAGCTGACTAAAGTACTGTTTTTGTCCTTGTGCTTTAATATCCTTTAATGTCAGTGGTTTTGACTACATGTCTAGTATTTATTTCTGTTTACCTGTGTTTATGCTCATCAAATTGTTTGCTGTCATGGATAAGATTAAATAAAATTATGCCTCCATTTTAAAAGCATAAAACCTGCACACTGGGCACTTTCTTAAATCTCTTATCTAGGTGTGATGGTTTGAATTAAAATATGCAATTTCATGTAATGTTTGCGTGATTTTCTTTACATTATAATCATCATAACCATGATATTTTGTGTCCATTTTCACTATGATTGAACCACTGACGTTAATTGGTCCATAAAATAAGGGATAAAAAAACATTAAATAAATTTGTGGTGTTGTAAATCTCTACACATGGTCTTCATTTTCAATACACTGCTTTGCTGTTTTTATAAAGACATTGAATACTATAACTAACACTGTTGTTTTTACATGAATTAAGATTGGTTGACATGATATGGACCGAAATATAAATACCAAGTCATTAAGAACCATCAAACTGTCCTATAAAATTGTGGAATGTTCCTCATGAGATGGATCGTTCCTGAGGCACTGACATGGCGGCAATATTATAAAAGCCAGACTGTGTGATTCTGACTATCAGCACTAGTTGACGTTGCAGGGACTGGCCACTTCACGTTTGACCCTTGTTCTCAGTCTGCGGAGCTCAGCATTATCACTGTCCAAAACCAGGCCACATTCAATCAACGTCCAGGCTTTACTGAGCTCCTGCTCCCCATAGTGTTGCAGCGCCCCCCGCAGGAAGCACTCTGCCAGTTGTGGCCTCCCCAGACCCGCCTCCACACACTGGATGGCCTGGTCCCTGTGGAGCTCCAAGGCTTGAGTGAAGTCCTCCAGAGCTGCCCCTTCTCTGGAACACAGCACCAGGCTGCGGCCTCGTCGACACAGGTCCTCTGCACAGACCTGAGGGTCGTCCGAGCAGTTGGAGTTACATCCGCCGCCGTGTCTCCGGATAACCCTGTCCAGGTCAGCTATGGCCCGCTGGTGTAAGCCCAGCTGAGCCAGGCAGGCAGCCCGCTGGCGAAGATACTGGAGTTTGTGATCTCCAACCGCATGTACCGCCACCATTAAGAGTGTGAGGGCCTGATCCCACTGGCCACCAGAGGAGACAATGCTGGCCTCCTGTGCCGCTGCCTGATACAGTATAAAAGGTGCTCAGTCATTTATATGCAACTGAATTAGGGGCAGGGATATATAAGGCACAATTTTATCTGCCTGCTCCTTCTCGGACGCATCCTTTGTTTATTTTTTTTATTCTTCTTGATTTATCAATGTTTGCGTTTTATCTTATTTACTGTGATTTTTTTCTTCTTTTTCTTCTTTTACAGTTTGTTGATTGTTTGAGATAAATACAAATATAAAATAAAATCCACTATCAAAATGCATGAATACTCTTTATCTAAAATAATTTAGCTAGATTAAAGAAAGTTGTGTTGCCCCGTCTTGTGAGTATTCAAATATTCTTTATTAATGTTCTCTATCACCATACATTATGCATAATTACAGATTTTCTGATCTTACTGTCCATTTCAATATGAAATGCTTATTGTGTGATACTTTCATAAAGGACCTCTTTACTTTATTAAGGTGCAAACAACTAAGGCAATTGGTGCTCATTCTACACTGAATCTGGGATCCATGCATGTAGGCTTACCTGTGCCATGCGTTTTCGCTGACCGGATGGGATCAGGGCCAGTAAGAAGTCCAGACTGGATGGATCTTTCTCAGTCAGTTTGCTGAGCCTGCGTGCTGCGCTGCGGTAGTTCTGCTGCCAGGCCTCCACCACACCCACCCTGGCCTGGGCCGCTGCATCTCTCGGCTCCTGACCAAAAACCTGGGACAGATGAGCGCCTGCTGCCTTCATTTCACCTGGAGCAGATGGACAATGAAAGAAGGAATAATGAATACATTAAACAAGGAGCACCAGGTTCAATGGTTCTTTTTTATCAGAGTGGAAAGACCACACAGCCGAAACCTTAAATCTCCCAATGTGGACTCCAACGACAAAGTTTGGCAAAGTTTCCATCTCACCTTTGGCTAAGTGTATGTCTACATAGAGGAGATGCCATCTGGGGTTTCTGCAGTCAGTCTTCATCAGAGCTCCACCAATTACAATAGCCCCTCTGAGCTGCTCTTCGTGGCATGGGACAGGGTTAGCGGCCACAATGTCTGACAGAGTGCTCCGACAGAACTGATGCAGCCAATCACAGACCAGCTTTCGTGCCTGGTCCTTGAGTGACAGGATGTCTTTGGTGACTATGCCAGTGTTAATCTGAAGGGCAGCCAGGATATCATGACTGCATTCCTAAGGGGGATAAGGCATATTTGAAAGGCAAAACACATCTGCCTATCGATCCTTTTGCCCAAATTACTCCTTGGGTGTATTGACCTCTCTAACAACAAGAAATAATTGTTTGGCAATTTTCCTGCCCATTTTAAGCATGATAATGGCGGTGTATTGTGCCTCCTGAAATAAAACGTTCTAAACAGTTAGCCATTCACTGTCAGTTGCAGCCACTAATGAGTAAAGAAAGCCTGATGTAGCCTAAGTCTAGAAACAAATGAGGTAAAGAATAAATAATACTTTACTAGCTCTGAGTTACGGCATTATTTGAAAGTGTTTCAACTCAGAAATACCTTTTGTTGTTTAAGCATGAGATAGGTGAAGCCTCTTCCACAGAGGGCCTGAACATGTTTTGGGTGCTCCTTCAGAATGGCACTGAAATCAAAGATGGCTGTCTTTAGTTGGCCTAGCAATGCATAACACTTAGCCCTCTCCAACAAAGAGTCTGTTGCTTCGCCACCTTTTGGGAAAGAACATTTAATTATTTGATTAGTTACAATATATAATTAATAATGTATCTACAAATTACAGCATGATTATTATTTTAATAATTTTTTCATGTAATCGGCTACTGACGTATTTACCCACAAACAAGCACTGATCTTAATACAAAGTTTATAAGCATGTATTATATGTGGTGAAATGGCTTAAAATTCACAGGCTTCCACTCAGGTTGGCTTTCTTCTTGTTAAATAACACAAAACCAAGCTGTCTGCATTTTGTTTTGAAGGTTATACAACCCCACTGAACAGAAGCCCAAACAGGCTTCTGTTTATCCCTCTAACACATTTCTGCCTACCCATGTTCGTACCTAGATTAAAGTATTACCCACCACTAATTAAGTCAACAATCAGAACCAACAACAAACATTAATATCTCATTCTAATCACCGGAGGCCATGATAGCGATGGAGAGATATGCCACAGCCTCCCTGACAGCGCTCTCCTCTCTGCTGCCATCCAGGATGCGTTTTGCTGCAGAATGGCAGTGCACCTGCAGCAATGCCCGGTCCTTCTGTTTTGCCACTGCCAACAGGGGGCGCAAGCAGCTTGTATCGCTGCACTGAATTAGCTTTTTCAGCAGCTATGGATAAATGAAAAAAATCGTTATCTCTTTCTGTACAATGAAGGAAACAAGTATTAAGCTACCTTTAGAGGAAAAACACATTGAAAATTCTAATTAAATTTAATCAGCTGATTTTTACTATTTTTCTTCACTAGGAAGGATCACAACCCTTATCCCTCTCAAAAAAACATGTTGATGTCTCTATTTCCCCTTTGAACCCAGTGCCACAGTCTAACATACCTGATTGGTGTCATAAAGAAAGCCTCTATGCCGCTGCAGCAGGGCTAGGCGAGCCAGTATGGGGGCCCGAGGACCGGTAGGGCCGATGGAAAGCAGCAGTCGGTAGGCCTCCTCCACTCGGCCTAGCTGGTACAAGGCGTCTGCTGCCAGGATCTGAGGCCCATCTGCACCAGGCTGGAGCTCCATCAGCAGCACAGCAAGGGAATGGACACCAGCGGGAGTCCTAATGCAAATGGAAGGGAATTCAACACTCATTACTTTTATTCATCAGTCCTGTGCTTTTTATTCTGTGACACATCAAACTCGGCCTGTTGCGTAAACTTTATGACAGACATACAACATACCCTGATCTGTGGTTGTCTCTCTTTGATGGGCCCTGGGGCTGATCCCCCTGCTGGGCCTTTTCCTCACTGGAGCTGGACTTTTGGGATTCATGCCCTGCGATCCCCTCCAGCATGACTCGTCCCTGCTCCAGTAGAACAGTAATGAGAAGCCCCCGGTAGTTCCACGGCACCAAGCAGCGAACTGTCAGTGCGGTTTCCTGAGGCTGCAGCCCGCTGGCCGTCACATAGTCTATAGCTGTGAGGTAGTGTGTGCCGCCCATCATGCGCAGGAGCCCCCTGCCACACAGCGCCCGCACACAGCTAGACGGGTGGGGGGCATTGTGTTCAATCACAGCCTGGAAATCTTCTAACGCCCCCTTGTGGTCATCAGAGAGAAGCCGTGAATATCCACGGAGAACCTGCACTGTGTTTTGATAGCTCTGCTGACCTTGGCCGGCAGCTAGCTGGCTACAGATAGAGAGGGCCTCTTTGTGTTCCCCCCTGAGCAGGAGACAGTCAGCCAGTCGTACACGCAGCTTTCTGCCTCCCCCGTCAGGCTGTAGATGGCACAGAGTCCTGAACTGAGCGATCACAGGGTCCAGAACTTCAACTCCTTCAGTGGAGCGCAGGTCTGGACGACTGAGGACCCTTTCTCTGTAAGCAGACAGGCCCCTCTCTGCCTGCTGACTGAGATGGTTGCGAGCGGCCACCCCGGTACCATGATCTGTGAACAGCTTTTGGAAAAGTATTCGGGCAGTGGCAGGGTGAATTTCAAAAGCATCCCCCAGATCCCTGCATGCCTCCGCTGTCCGTCCACTTGCTGACAAGCAGGCGGCTGCTCGACAGGTTAAGAGTTTAGCTCTCCTCTCAGGACTTTGGAATAACTTGTCTGTAGTACTACTCTCTGAAATGTTCTGACAATGATCATGATGCAAGAGAACGGAGTACACATCTGCACTGTCCGCAAACCTGCCTGTCAAAAACAAATATGCTGCTTGAAGTTCCTGCACTTCTCTATGACAAGGTGAGATAGCCAACAAAAAATCAATAATTGTAGAAGATGCCTCTACATCCAGCTCATCATTCTCCTTTGTTGTCACAGTACACTCAATGTCAAAAATCAGTGAGGGATTCATGTGCAATACTTGGTCTGTGAAGGCCTTCACTATCTTGGGTAGGTGCTGAGTTTGTCTGCTTTTAACCAGTGTGACGGTTTCAGATTTGTTTCTCTGGTAAGATTTGAGGTAAAGCTTCAGCCCTTTGATACTGTGAGGCTCTGAGGACAAGCAGGCCAGGGCACGCGTTAGCTCCAACACCATGACATCTTGTGGATGAGAGTGTTGCTTCCCTTCCAGCAGAGCAGTGCAGCGAGCAGAAATCTCCTCAGAGCCATGCCCGCCACTCTGAAGGAGAGACTCCATTTTGAAAATGGTGGCTGACAGATTGTTGGGGCACAGTGTGGACAGGAACACGGCTGCGAGTCCTTTATTAAGACCCTCAGCGGGCTGGTTCTCCATATGATTGTCAAGCCAGCCTTCCAGAGTGGAGACCACCCCACACAGGCTGGACTTCACTTTCCGCATGTGGGACATGGTGGAGGCGGCGTGATTCGTGAAGGCAGACATGTAGAGAGAGGTAGCCCTCTCCATTTCTCCAGCCTCAAGGAACTTGTCTGCTTCCGCACATAGCTCAAAAACATTGACTCCGGGTCGAACCACAGCAGTCATCATCTATGTGTAACCTGATGTTTAAAAACAGTTTAATTTTTTTGTTTTGTTTTTTGCAAATTGTATTTAAAAGCAGAGTTATCAATACTCAGCATATTCTATCAAATGTCTCAAAACGGGCATTTCTAACTAGACACTGACATCTTGGGATGTCAGAGTGTCTAGAATATGAAAACGAATATATGAAAACGAGGCAGCAAAATAGACTTAAGCAGAATGTATTCAATTATTATTTTGTTCAATATTATTTTTTCTGCTGATATTGGCCCATTGTGGAATTGGCATTTTGTGAAATTTAGCTTCTCTAAGTTTGATTAAACTTCTATCCACCACAAATTGCTTATGGTCTTTTATTAAGAAACACATAATTACTTCAAGTCAAGCATGTTTGAAAGTCTGAACCTGCATTGCACGAGCACAAAAAAGAACAGGTTCTAAGCCATTTACGATTTTGGGAGAAGGCCTATTGTCAAATGTAAGGACGTGAAAATGAATGACCAAAGACGTTGCACTACTGTGAAAAAATGTGGTTTACTATACCGCCTTGATAGGCTAAAAAGAAATGACTAATTTTAATAAGATGATATTTTGCAAAGGCTACAGTTGATTTTCCCATATGCATGTCTGGGGGGGATTTCTTGCTTTCTCTGGCCCGTGGTTCACTTACCTGCTCCTTCTGTTGCCAGCAGTCCCACCAAAACTATCACGTTAAAAAACGATCAAAATCCGTGACTTTTTAAGTTTGGTAGCAACACACCGATACGGTCTCTGTCAGTTCATTTGCTGTGACTCAAAGTCCCGACAACAGAAACCCTCGGGCCCATTTTTGTAATTCTATAGCTCTCGGCTCAGAGTTGCCAGGACAACAACACGCTGTGACCGCTCATACAAAGAAAGCTGCAACGAATTTTGTAAGTCTGTAAGTGCAGAGAAAACACAGAAAAAAATATATTTGTTTTAAATGGAAAGCACACAAAAAAGTTTCACTTCCCGATAAACTCCTCTTGGCTATGTCTCTTCCGTTTTCAGAATGGGACATCTGATGCGCGAGCCCGGTTGCCATTGGAAACCACAAACGCTCCGCTCGTGCTCCAAGGGAGACCACGGCTCGTTCATCTGCGATAGCCTATTCTGTTACTTTACGCTAATTTCAGATAGAAGTTGCCGGGTCGAAAGTATAGATAGGTGGAAAATTGAAGGCCACTGTTGTTCACACACATGCCACTAGGGGTAGCACCACTGATTTTGTACCCCCAAGGGTGAGGACTAACATGGGAAAGGATTCCTTTTTTTATACTCGTGCTGCACTTTGGAACAGGTTACCGGGAGCACTCAAGTTGGTCAGGAGTTTGGGCAATTTTAAAAAGGCCCTAAAAAAATGGCTGAGACGTAATTAGGCTTGTCTTAGTGGTGGTCATTGTTGAGTGTGTGTTTTTTATGTATCCTATGTGTAGGCTACTTTTTGTGTAAGTTTTGTTTATAGGGACCACAATGGAAATAAGCCTTCGGGCTTTTTTGTGTTTTTATCCCTGGCTTTTTATAGGCTATATTTTATTGTTACAGAGTGCCGTTCTTGTTTTTATAGCCTATATGCAATGGTCGAATAAAATCAATCAAGGCGAGAGAAACAGATGTGAAAGCGAGATAGCCTAAACCGGTCATTTGAATTAGCCTACATAATTTCCCCCACAGACACGTTTATTTACAAAATGTGCCTAAAGCTGTAATAATTTCAGATGCAATAGCTATCTAGGCCTACATGCCTGAGCATGGTGTAGGCCTAAATGATTAAAAAAAATCTCTTTTAGCTTCTATCAGGGAATATGGATCAAGGATCATGTAGGACAGCTGTTCTTTGTGCTGAAGAAGAATGTGCACTTCCTGAGATTGGTCTAATCCACCTCAAGAATAAAAGCTCCTCACCCTGACTACATTTTCTTTGTAGGCCTACAGTCCCATTTTCTGAACACCAGCTGCTGCTGTTCAAATACTAAGCAAATACTCCCACCTTGTGGCAAATCATTTTATTAATGATACTGTAAGATGACACTTGACGACTTGAGGCTGTTTAATGTAACCATCAATTTACCATTAGGATACCATTCTTAACCCCACCGGTTTCCATATAATAATCCACTCACTGAGTTTTGTAGCCTATAAAAATAATATTCAAGCATCCATTAGTTTCATAAAATTAAAAAAGTATACAGTATATACACACACAAACGGACACACGTCTCAAGGCGCTAAGCCAAAAACCACAGACCTAGATTCACAATAAAACATTCATTAATAAACTCCAATAATTGGAAAGTCCAACTATCAGTAACTGAACTGACACACAAAAAAATCTCAAAGTGAGAAACTTCAACCTGATAACCATCAGTTTTGATGGAATATACGTGTTAAGGAACAAACCCAGCCCACTTCATATTGACACCTTTCATTTGCAGGAAACTGAAAATCTGACGTCCTGGGGGATTTCACTTTTCTTCTCTTGCGAGGTTCTGTAACAAGAAACCGTGGCGGTGTTTCCTTAACAGACTTTCATGAGATGAAAGGAGTTGTCCAACATTGTAAAAGGACATGCAGCAGTGCTGCTAAAACATCATAGATGTACACTGAAAGATTCACACAGTTTGATTAATCAAACTGAACTGTCTAGTTAAATGCTTAAAAAGATCTAGGCTTAACTAACAAAAAGCCAAGCACACATTTTCTTTAGAATTTAAAGAAGGGACTTTCCCTTTCTAAGCACTTACTTCTTTACACACAGTCATACACTAACACACATTTCAGCATTGTTCTGTAAAACCACAGCACTGTAACACTCATGGTCTTTACCCCACACGACAAGCTGGAGGTTAAGTGGTGTGGTTAAAGGGTGTGTTGTGAGTGACAGTATAGGTGACAGTATAGGTAATCGAGGGAGAGTTTTGCCTGTGCGTAGAAATGCCATGATGTCCTTAAAAATGCAACTACTGTTGTTGTTGCATTTGAGGAAGCCTCATTAATAATCCAAGCTCCAGTTCCTCATCTGAGTATGCACTGCAGCAAATCCATTCTTTTCTGTATGTACATTCTGAATTGTCAATTTGGAGGTAAAACCGCAACAAACACTAAATAAATACTTGTACACTTGTCTCGAATGCATTGATGATATAAGAAGAAGTAGGAAAAGAGGAATTACTCAAATTGTAGTTGGGCCTATCAGGATCTTCACAGTGCTCTGTAATGCCATTAAAGCCAGGTTGTAAAATGTGTCTTCATTACTCAGTATGTGTCTTCTGTTAAATCCTTCTTGTTGTCTGTGGTTTGACTACTACCGTGTAGGAGTCACGGTTTGTAATGTCATTTTGAGGAACTTTAAGTTTTTAGCCTACTTGCGCCCAATGCTGGAGCTCACATGTCTCATCTCATTGTATGAAAGTGTGCTACTTGTGTCCCCAGCAGGTGCAGCTTCAGGTATCCTGCATTGCCCCCTTGAAAGCCTGGTATGTGTCATTTGTGCAGGCTGTGGCACCTTGCTTCAGTTCAGGCCTCCACTGCAGCTTCTCCAGGCTTTCCTGCAGCAGCTGGGAACAGCCGCATAAATCCATGTAGCGCAAGGCAGAAAAGACATCATCCAGGCTGGCAGACGAGCACTGGCTCCACAGCCTCAGCATCTGGTACTGCATCTCTATGGAGCCCTGAGCCAAACCGGCTTCCATCTCCACCCGCTCCAGCTGATGGTCGGCCACCGAGAGCAAACGCAAGAACTCTTTCCACCTCCGCAGGGGCACCTCCTTGATAATGGCGTAGAGGACGATGGCGGGCCAGCGCTCATCTTGTCTGGGAGCTGGAAGAAGAGAATCACAGATCATTTTGTATTATTAATTTATTTATTTGTGCAAAATAAACATATACAGTACCCACAAAATGCACAGGTGGGACAAAAGAAACCCCCTGACGGCTTGTAAGAGGTGCCCACCTATAACATTAAGATTAAAACATCTGCAGAAACACTTCACAAATGCAAAATAAAAGCAGATTAAAGTTTTATAGAAAGTCTAAAAGTATGAAGAAAATAATTTACCAAAAAGAAGACAATGAACAAAAAGTCAATGTTTATATACTATTGGGTGAGTGTCTGTGGAGTGAGACAGAAAAACTAGAAGACCAAGACTGGTTCTGTAAAACTGACTTTGAAGGAGATCTACAGAAATGGTCTGATAACAGTGGATCTGAACTAGTAACTAGTAACTACTAGAACTAGTTACAAATAGATTGTTAAGTGTCTCAGTGGACAACGGATGTGCAAGACCCAAAGCTCTGCAATAGAAAGTGTGTTGGCAGCAAAAGTTTTGCGTCAGGCCAATGTGCTACTACTTTGCCACATAAAAATAAAAAATTGTAGTGATTTTCAAATGTCTCAAGACTTTTCCCTTGGTAATTCAATGTACAACTCCATCCTGCTTAATGTAAACCAATATTCAAGCTAAACGAAAGGTCATCAAGACACCGGAAGTGCACAGAGGCATTTGAGCAGACCATATTAGGAAATCAGCCATGTTCTTACTATATTCAGAATTGAATTGGTTATGGTTCACAACAAGAATAAACTATTTTATTGTCAACAAATCAATGGAAAAATGAACTAATCATACTGAACAACTATTGTTTGTGTATGGCTTCTTCTTCTGTCGCCATAGAGCTCCAATGTTATTTAAAAATACATGAAAGAAAGCCACACACACTGTTACACTGAATGACATGTTTGTTTGTGAGTCACTGTTCACTTATTCATTCACATCACACCACGTCCTCCTGATATGAGCTCCAAACTGTTGTAGGAAACTACTTCAAATTAGAATAAAGCTTTATATTTTTCTATAGTTTTTTAAGGTTTACATATTCAGGTGGAACTAAGGGGATGGGTTCGTTTAAGAGAGGGACTAACATTATGTTGGTTTGGGTCTTTCCATGGGATTTGTATTGAGGGAATATAGATTTAATATTGTATAAATGTGTATGAATAGAAACACTTTATGACTCATAAAAACAATATAAAATCTACTGTAAAATATCTAAGCTATAGAGTCAAGTCACTCATCATTATGATACAGAACAACACAACCCACAGGACACTCAACAACACTAAGGTATTAGTATGAAGTTATGTTGTGATTTGTCCACATTATAAAATTCCCCCAATATCAAGTACACATGAAAAGCAAAGCACACAACTGTCATTCTCAACTTTATAAAAAGCAATAGAGAATATCTTTTTCACCACAATGCACACAGCACTGAAACCACAAGGGAGTTTTCAGCTCAGCCACAAATGCCAGACACAACAACATGACATGAGTAATGACAGGAAATGCAGTTGTATTTAGGGTCTTCCTAGAAGCTTCAAGACAGGAGATTGTTTTTTGTAAAAAGCATTTCGGGAAGATGGCCTGACAGCACAAGACAACTTGAAGTGCTATTTCAAGAGTGAAGCATTGGGCTATTGTAATGATGTTGAAAGACTAGAGACCAGTCAAGTTTTATGGACTCAGAGAATTTGCAAGCAAAAATGTGAACAATAACAAAATAACAATAATAATAATAATAATAATAACAGATGAATAAATGAATATTAAAAAGCAGTGGAAAATCTCTGCGGTTTCGTCATCATCATGTTCAAACACGATGCACACGGATGCAAATTGTTCACAGTTGAGAGGCAGTTACTCACTATCTGATTTGCCATTTCCCTTAATGTTGAATTGCTGACTGAAGTGAAAAAGCGAAGGCATCCTGTTTCCCAGTTTCCACCTCCACACCACAGGCCACGTGGCTGATCAGTGATACATAGTATGCTGAACGAGCCGACGTCAAAAAGGCCGTCACTCTGAGCGGGACAACACAGCAGCTTCAGATAATACACCACAACAGTTATCAGATGGGGGAAAGTGCCAACATTATGCATTTTCCACCTCTTCTGCTTCACATGACATTTGGCATAATGACTATGATGCTACATTTTGACCAGAAAACTAGACAAGCTCAAGATCTGCATGCAAGTCTTGACCTCTTGACCTTTTGTCAATTTAAAAATATAAACTGCCAACATCAAGTAGCTTACTCTGGAGTGGTGATGCTTACCATCTAATGTGTACCACAAACATGCTCATGTTATTCAGAATGTATTTTGCTTCATGCTATGCTTATTTATTGTATATATAAATAAATAATAATCCTTTTTGAAAAAAAAGCAATGATTTCGAAGTTTGGATCTTCGGCAAGGCAAGTTTTTGAGATTTATGTTATCATAATAAAGTTTTCATCAAAATCATGCATCAGAGGTTTGTTTGAGAGTTTGTGCAGTTGAGACGGCGACAACAGCAACTTCATACAAATACTTACAGTATAAAAAAATGTGTTAACCCTCAAGTGACTAATTAGGGTTCGATATGGCCCCAGGCCTTTAAATGTATTATTCTCACAAACAAATTATTTTGACCCTTCTTTAAGCTTCTTGAGGTTGTTCATTATCTTATCCTCCATGAAGCCATGTCTTTACTTTCTTTCTTTTTTCTTTACTTTTAGTGATGACATATTTTTAGGTCATCTCTCCCCCTGACCCGTTTACATTGCGCACCTTTGTTTGAGGTTGTTTGTCTTTTCAATGACCAGTTTCTCTGTTTTATTCTCATGCAAATCCAGGCCACCTAAATAATTCTGTTTCATAAACATGCCTGAACACTGAACCCGATGATTATTTTAGACAATTTTATTTATTTATTTTTACAGTTGCAGAGAAAGTAGGCTACGTGCTTGCTTTAATGAGAGCACACTTCCTCTTTGACAATATGAGTCTGGCTTTGCTTCTCA
Organism: Ammodytes marinus; assembly: GCF_949987685.1. Lineage (NCBI taxonomy): Eukaryota > Metazoa > Chordata > Actinopteri > Uranoscopiformes > Ammodytidae > Ammodytes > Ammodytes marinus. Next base: position 8,849,329 of record NC_137211.1, on the reverse strand, counting down.
CAACAGTACTGAAACTGCTCTGCTTACAGGGTGACAATTTCATTATAGATCATGACACCTCTGGGCTGCCTTTGATACATTGTTTCCTTCTCTATTTGTATCCCATGACTCTATTTACATTGGTATTGGTTGCATTAGCCATTGTAGCAACAGCAGTATCGTTAATGCTATCATGAGATGTCGTTTGACTTCACATTATAATGCAGAACAGTGCAATGTTACATATCTGAGTTCTACCTTGTTCATTTTGATAATAAATAGATGAATAGTTCCCATTCATTAGCTTCCTCAGAGGCTGTGTATTGCAGCCAGGCACCAAACACTACATCTTACCTCTGTGTTCGGTGTGAGGCTGCAGAGGACTGAGGTTGGCCCATGTGGGGTGTTCTGGTGTGGCTGGACTGAGAGTCATCATCGGAGTTTCCTCAGATATTGTAAATGTCTTAGGAGGACAAACAGGAAAGTAGGGGTGAAAACCTTTGTTGCAGTTATTATCTTAAGCATCTTAAACATCACTTGCAATCACACAGTTCACATTTGCTTTTATTGACCTTAATGTGTTTGTCAGTATGTTTTTTCCCCAAAGGGTTTCTCTGACTGCCCACCCACAGCACTGCTCCAATCTACTGTAGATATCTATCTTGACAGAATACAAAATGCATGAAACTGAGCACGAACCTGTGTGGTCGGGCTGCTGCCTTGATGACTGCCTCGTTCTGTTAGGAGGAAAGCAGATAATATCAGTAAGCTTCCTGCTTGCCCACATTCAGCCAAGAAGGCACTTTTTATGAACAAACACACACACACACACACACACAAACTCAATAAAAGTGTTCCAAAAAGACATTTGTTGTGTTCAATAACCAGAAACAATTTATGTGCCAATACATGTCTCTTAATGTTACATTTTAAACATGCACTGTAATTGCATAAGGAATCATACAAGAGGCTTTGTCTCAGTGTATGCTGTGTCACAGCACCTGTCATGTATCTAAAGGAAAACTACACACATTGATTATAAATCTCGCTCAAATACTTTAAAAAAAATAGTGAATTCAAAATGTTACTTAAGCAAATGTGCAGCAAAATGTATTTAAAGTATCAAAAGTAAAAGCACCCATGGGTAGGCACTGGTAGAATGACTCCTGGAGATGTTTAAGAGATAGTTCAGTATTTTAGAAGTAGAGTTGTACGAGGTACATAGGCATATATCCCTTCAATTGTAACTGATATTTTTAAAGCTTTAGTTTGCCGCTAGATAGCCGTTCATTTTTGTATCACTCCGCCAATCAAGCTGCTCGACTCAGAGCTACTGCGGATGGTGGATTACTATTACAGATGATTAGAGTTTAAGCAGCATTCAGTTTGAACTATTTCTACATATTGTTGTATATAGTGATATATAAGACTCATTCATGATCAGAGGCTGATCAAATGTTTTACATGTCAAATATGAATCTGTAAAGTCACTTGAATTTAGCTGTCTAATGAATGTAATATAATTTAAATTTAAAAAAGAAGCATTGTATGTGCTGCTGAAAGACAATGAAGTAAAGTGTCAGGTATCAAGGTATTAGCTGCATTAACTGCAAGGCCTACTTCACCGGTTTGAATATGAAGGTGTATTGAATTCTGAGATCCTATGTAGTATAAATGTGCAAAAAAAATTAAAATCGGTTCATCCTAGCCTGAGAAAAGGCAGAAAGAGTGTTTTTTTAACCCTATATTTCTCTTTCTCGTGACATCACAGAAAGAGAAATATAGGGTTAAAAAAAACGTACTTTGTAAATATTACTGTGATGTCACAGTAAAAGACATCACAGTAATATTTTTTTTTAACCCTATATTTCTCTTTCTGTGATGTCACGAGAAAGAGAACATTTATACTACATAGGATCTCAGAATTCAATACACCTTCATATTCAAACCGGTGAAGTAGGCCTAAGGACACATACAAGCACAAACTTTTTTATCTAATTTAAGTGCAGTACTTCCCCCCTCTGGTTACCGTTGAGTTTGGGGTCTTCGACAGGTGAATCCGGGTCTTTGTTTGCACTCCAGCAGGGAAAGTTCTCAAGGTCTCTGAGTAGATTCTTGGTGAAGAGCAGAAGACAAAAGAGCACCAGAAATGTCACAACCACCCCCACAAGATAGAGCAATTGATTCACCGCTGTGGACACAAGGAAAACACAACATCATTCCACCACTCATCATTTCTGACTTACAGAAATTCTGAAAATCTTTGATGATGACGACATGAATGGCACTCCAGATAACTTGAATAATTTCAAGCCAACCACACTTGCCACAATAAAAGGGGAAACAATTAGGCTCCATTAAAGCCATTAAGCTGCTGATGTGAGTGTACAGTACGTTTGGGCGAATGAGTCATAAAAACTGCAAACCCACAGGCCAGGGAGCCATTATGTCACTTTACTTAAAAGTGTACGTAAAAGTACAGTAAAAGTACAGTACACATTCGAAACTTACAGTTTTTTGGAACTCGATACACAGCAGGATTCAATGTGCCATTTGAAGCAGTGGTTATTGTAGCTGTGGCTGTCGTATTCATGGATACATCCCTGAAAAAAGGAGAAAAACAAGTAGAGGCTATTTGAGACAAGACTGGAATCTGGCAACATCGGTGGCCATATATGAGAGGACAGTGTTACAACCAATCTTAAAACTATATCCTTTATCACTTCTATGAAAATTTAAAGGCAAACACCTTTGCCTAACCAGGATGGTAAAAGCCTCAAATTAGCTTTCTGATGCATTGAAAGGGATCACACTGCTAGGCAGAGGTTGTAAAGGGCCTCAGTTAAACCACAGAGAATCTTGACATTTCTGACAGAATGGCAGAAGTTTCCACCACTCTGCCCACTGACCTGATAATAAGCCTTTGAATGCAGAGACCATTTAAGTCGAGGCTAAGAGGCAGTTGAAAGATTGGTTTAGTGTATGAACTTGTCTCTATAATTTTTGATCTCCCACCTTTGGAATATCTCCTGGCACTTCATGTTGTAGTCACCATTATGCACTGGGAAGAAAAATTAGGGTGTTTATGAGAATACATTAAAAAAAACATAAGGATTTCTCTTGAGAGCATTTTTATTATATTGAAATTCAACATTTATGACTGAATTTGATATAATCAATGCCAGTATATGAATCAATATGGAATCTGTAAATACCAAACTAGGGCTTTAAAGGTGGAGTGAGCAATGTTGGAGAACACTCGTTGCCAAAATCACCATCAGCTAGCTGTAGGCCTGTTGTGTGCGCTTAAACTGTGTTCACCCCCCATAAAATGCGTGCACTCAGTAAGGACTGGTAGCAGAACGTGTGGAGATATTCAATGATTTTGACAACAAGCATTCTCTAGAATCACTGACTCCACTTTTAACTCCCTTTGACTTCACTTACCACAGTTTTTACAGTCGCATTTCCTGCACTCCTTTTCTCCTTCAGTGTATTCATAGTAGAATCCCTCTTTACAGTCACATACCACGTTACTAGTAAAGGAGCAGGGACTTTTTACCACCTCATTATCTGGTAAAAAATCAAAACACAGTGTTTCTGGCGGCCACAGGATTTCATGCCATACAATAACATTTGATTATTTTCATCGATTTCCAAATCCCTTCAGTTTGCACACAGCTCATTTCTCTGACCTCAGATCTACAGTGTGCAGAAGATTCAACATCTCAGACTAAAACATTTCATTGCATTGTTTCCACCAAAATGTTGTCATCTTTACTTTTTTTGCCTTTTTTAACATTTCATACTTCATCAATATGATGTTTAATGTAATTACAAAAACAGGTGTGCTATAAAGGCAACCGATGATATCAGAATTCCATTCAAATAGTCCGAAAATGTCCATCCAATTTATTATTTTGGTAAAATGTTTTACTTTGAATCAAAGGTATTACTTCTTTAACTTTAATCCAACACAATGAACCATAAGATACTTACTGCTGCAAGAGTTACACTTCAGGCATTTCTTTATCGTGTTTTCTATTTCTGTAAACGTATTAGTTTTACATTTCTCACATCTGTGCCTTCGATCGCCACAGTCAGTCCCAGGATATTTATAATATCCTGGGAATAGAGAAGGAGAAAGGGAAATAAGTTAACATGATGATTCCATTGTAACTGTGCAACGCGAGGGCCAATGCATGCTTGTTAGAACTTACCAGCTGGGCAAATGTCATAACAAAAAGTTGGTTCTGCCTTAGCGAAACTCTGTCCAGTGGAAAGGAAGGCAAGTATCAGTGGGAAAACCTGAAGCAGAAGATGAGATTTAATAATCTATGGACTTGTGTGGAAAGGTGCTCACAAACCAGCATGCCTGACACTTTACCACAGCTATCACACAAAATAGGATAGCTCTAGTGGAAACATAGGGCAATGCAACTCTTTAAGCCATCTTAAATGTTCCGACACTGTTTATATAAAGCAGGTCTTTGGGCTATTGAATTTGTTGGCTATATCCAAATATTCTATTGAGCTTTCAGCATACAAATTGTTACCTACATCGTACATACATAAACCTGAACCATCAAGGGAGAATTTTTTTAAAAAAAGGAAAAGAAAAAAAAGAGGGGGATAAAAAGAAATACATTACAATTGCTTACAAATTAGATGGGATTTGTCCAATTTAGAAAATGAAGTGGAATTTTGTTCGTAAGCATTTCAAATGAATCCAACCTTACGTAGCTAATATAGAGACATGGTACCATAAATACTGAGACGACAGTACCTGTAACAATAAAATAGGTACTAAATCACAGCCAACCTGGAACCACTTTAGAATAAGACACCTGAATTGGATAACTTACCAAGACATAGTCCATGTCGGAGGAGCAGACGATAAGGAGGTTTCACCACCAAATTTAGATGAGTGGTAGTTTCACTCATTGGAGAAAAAAATTAAGTTCGATTATCCCCATATATCACCAGACGAAGGCACCACTAAATGCACCCACAGGATAAGGCATTCTCTGTAGATTGATTTTTAAAGTGGAGTCAATTAAAGTGTGAAAGGACGATCTTTTGCATGTTTGTGTGTATGTGGGTCAGAGATGTCAGTTCTTTAGAGTATTCTTCAGAGAAGTGAAGTGCGAGAAACAGGAAACACAGAGAGCTCACGTAGTTGCAGCGTCATCGTCAGCGTCAGATCTTCCAATGATTCCACTGAACCTCTGTGATAATAATGTGGTTCAGACACCTGGGCTGATGACATATACATGCCACTCTTCCATGAGCCCGGATACAGCGGTTGGCTATAGAGGTATACACATATAAGGCTGAGATCAACTTACACACACTAAGAGGAGTGGGCAAGAAAGCAGAAGTGAGGACTTATCAAATATAGAAGAATCCCTGATTAATTTCTCAAACACAAATTGTCTGTCAAAAGCATTTGAACATAGTATGAAGATTATTATTGATTATATAACTTATATATAAGCACTGTACACAATAGATGTTATATATGTCACTGTCTAACAGGATAAATGAATGAATCAGTCATTTAGTCTTCATATCTCAACTGGGTTTCTTAACACTTGTTTCCCATAAATGCTGCCTGAGATCATGTTAAATCAAGTTTGTTGTTGTTTGAAACTCAAGCGGCACTGAAATGATGTGAATAACTGGAGAGTAGAATAATTATATAGCCTAGTATTAGATGTATTAACTGAAGACAATGTTCACATGACATGTTGAGCAGTGATTTGGTCATTTGGGTCCCAAAAGCCATCTGGACATTAAAAAAAAATATGTTAAAATAAAGTTAATGACATAATTTCAATTCAAGTCCTAATATAATAACACTAACCCAGACTTGAGGGGTGTGCCCCACATATTGTTACCAGTCTAATTAACCATCCCTTGTGAATGTCCAGTGCTATAGAGCTGGCTGTGAGAGCTTACTGTATTTACGCTGTTATCGCCAGAATAATAGACAGCAGGGCCGGCGGTAGCCAGGGTGGGTCGTGCCCACCCAAATGTGGGCTGTGGCCACCCAATCTAATTTATTTATTTATTTTAGGTGGAGGTCCAGACTCAAATAAAATTCAGACAATTAATTAATACTAAAGAATATACCATTACCATGCATTGCTTCTAATTGTATTATTGGGTGGGCAGGACAGCCTGCCTCCAAGTTACCCACCCGCTTATAGTGGTCACTGGTCAGCAGAGCCGGCCCGAGGCATAAGCGGAATGAGCGGTTGCTTAGGGTCCCGACTGCCTTTTTAGTTTGTGTGTTTGATATCAACATCATATTATGTAAATGTAAATTATCATACAATAAAAGGAATACAATGTTTTGGTAGATAGTTAATAGCTTAATAATTTAATCAGTTCATCTGGGAGGTAATCCAAGGTTAACTGATCACGTCACGTTCAAGTCCATGGCATGCACAATGTGTATTGAGTTTATTTAAAAATATTTGAAAATGGGGCTGCCCTCAGTTGCCCATGCACTGTGTATACTGTAGTCTATAGCCTATTTCAGCCTCGTCTGTGGAAAAAAAGATAACTGGACAACAGTTATTCTGCTTCGTTCCTCTCACTGCATTTAAATTAATTCATTATATTACAGAAAAATATGTCCCGTAAAAGAAAAAGAGCACCAAGCCCATCCCAGAGGACCCTGCATAATATTTTATTTCAAATTTATATTTCTATGGAAAATCCATGTGTCTTTCTTCAATAGCTTCTAATTCATCCGACCCAGTGTCTCCAAATTATTTGTTCACACAAAATTCCTCAGATTTAGCCTCTTAATTTTCCTCTCAAAGTGCACCAGATTCATGCATTTCACTTAAAAAAGGTAAAAAAAAATCTCCCGGGGGGCATACCCCCGGACCCCCCTAGCAGGGTCGTGACCTCGGCTGGCTACTATTTTCACCCAGCTGGACATCGGAGGCAATAGTGGAAAGACTATGTATCTATATAGTGTGTATAGTATATAGCTCTGGACTACCACCATCCAGGTTGCCCAGTCCCAAAGCTTTCTCTTCAATCAGCTCAGGCTGCCTACAGTTAATACTGCGATTTAAAAAAAAAGATACATTATATGTTGTATATAATGTATATTATATGTTATTCATAAACATTTGAGAAAAAAAACATGCAAGAATCAAATCTCCCACACAGCAACACTCAAAGTTTATTTGCATATTGTGTTCTACACAATTCACAGTAAATGTGCCAAAAAGCAGACGCAGAGATCTTACAAGGGCAAAAAAATTTGGCTCCGTGCGCGCTCGCATCTTCGGTCTCTCTGCCCAGTGTGCCCACCTAAAATTTCTACAGGCCCACCCTAATCTAACTTTCTAGAACCGGGCCTGATAGACAGCAGGTCCATGTCCTCTTCTATAATCACACAACGCATGAGAGAGTACACATATATGGTCTATCTTAACCATCAGCAGTTACACAAATGTGACTTTGAGATTTTCACTTTTGAACCCAATTTCAGCTTCAACTAGCCTATAACACTGTTGAGGTTTTGTGGGGGAAAGACATGTGTCTGGGTGACATGACATCACTGCTTTTTCTTATATCTTTATTGTTTTTACTCTTTTACTCTGTATTTCTGATACAGTTTAATCATCTTGATATCTTTTATACTATTTAATGTTGTGACGATATTTCTTATGACCTGTATCAGATCAATATTGGAGGAAAAGGGGGTTTATACTTTGGAACACCTTCTTCTTGGAATACTGCACTTATTATTTATTCGTGCATGCATTTTTAGACATGTAACAATCCGTAATTGACTTTGGTGACATTTTGAAGGCAGCGCTGTTATTTCAAGGAGTTTAGCTACATTGTGGCGTTGCCATTTCAGGATTCGAGTAGCCTGCTACTTTCACCCCTTGTGGATCTGTTAGCAAAATAAATCCAACCCAAAAGCGCTGAAATATCGTTATTAAATTCATCGTACATGCGCTGCCCAGTAATACGTGGATAAAGTAGGTCATCACGAGGGAGAGAAAAATCCAAAGCAACATTAGTAGAATTATCCCACTGTTTCTGCGTTGTGGAATGGCGCTTTTCCACCGCATGGTATCAGCTCGACTCGACTCGACTCAACTCGCATTTTTGGCTTTTCCACCGCAATTTCATGGTACCTGGTACCACGTAGCGGCTGCTTTTTTGGTATCGCCTCGCTCTAGGTTCCAAGCGAGCTGAGCCGATGCTAAAAGGTGACGTCGGCAGACGGCCGGCCACTGATTGGCCAGAGACTATTGTCTGGCCAATCAGTGGCCAGAGACTACCGGCTTCATTCTGTTGTTTATTCTCCCCAACTCTCCGGGACTTTTGAGTGTATTTACGCCGCGTGCAGCCTTCTCTGGCTCTCTTTCATTTGATTTGCATCACAGATCTGAATTTATTTTCCATATATTCGCTAAGCTCACCCAGTGTTGGTTGTTGGGGAAGTTACTTATCATACGAGAGGAGACATGTAGGGCAGCTAGCAGCTAGGCTAATAGTAGCCAGCTGGGACAGACATGATAGCGAGCAGGGGCGGTTCTACAGGGGGGCAAGGGGGGGCAGCGGCCCCCCCACTGAAGAGCCTTGCCCCCCCAGCTGCCCCCCTAACTTTTGCATTCTCAAAAATGTACTTATAAGAACAAACCGCCACTATGTCAACAAGCCACTCAAATAATTTAAACAAACAATACATTGAACAAAAGTAAATTATTTTAAATCTAATCTTATGCCCTGCCCCTCAAATACTTAGCCACGGCCCTGCATCATATGCGCATATCAGCGATCACACAGTTTGTCACACACAGCGACTCAGCGCGCTGCTGTGCCATGCAGCCCTGCGAAGAGTAACTGACCTGCTCCGAGCATCTTAAGGTGAAGTCAGTTTACCCTTGTGAATTTTAAACACACCAATTTAACTTAAAGTTAAATTTGTAATGAATGTAATGCAATGTAAAAGTAGCTAATTCATCGATAAGAGCACATCCATTCATCGTTGGCCAAAAGGGAAATCACTCGCTTGTGACTTGTAGGAGCATATTGCCCTTTTATTAATTTGTAGGCCTATTGTAGTACAGGCAAGAGCTTGATAAAAATATTTAAAAAAAACTTGCATGTTCGGATCCATACAATTTAACAGTGGATCGCCGTTTCGAGAGAGAGAGAGAGAGCGAGCGAGAGAGAGAGAGAGAGAGAGAGAGAGAGTTGCCGTTTCTGAGGCATTGAGTTACTACGGAGATCGATCATGTTTGTTTGAATAGCCAAACATAGCCTACTAAAAACTCTCACATATCACAGCAAACGAGCGGCACAAATTAAACCAGGTTACATTAGGCTATCACATGTTAAAGACATGAATAAATAAGTGGAGGAAAAGAAGAAATAAATGTGAGGGATGAAGAGGAGGTTTTATATTCAGACAGAGGGACAGAGGCAGGTAGTGATCAGCAGGCAGGTGAAAGGTAGGCAGAGGGTCTGACTGCAGTCCCAGCCTAAACTACTGTATTGTTATTCTCCTTCCATATAAATTCCACTAGACTAGAATGATATGTCATGTCACTCAAAATAACATGTTTCAATGATTGCCTGTTTTCTGTTGTAGCAATGTGTTGTATGGGGTAAGCTATGTAGGCTTAAGACATAGGCTACAAATGTCTTATTTTATCAGAAATGATGATCAATATAATATATATGGGGATTCCCGCTACCGTCCTCCCATGCCCCCATGCCAAGACCTCTTGCCCCCCCTTCGCCACCCCATGTAACATTTTCTAGATCCTCCCCTGATAGCGAGCGATTACATTACAAGCCTCGGACTGAACTGATTACCTCAATAAAATATTCAGGCTGAGACACGGCTTGCATTTGAAAACACGTATCCTGAAACAAGCACTAAACAGTCAACTTTATCATGCCCGTGTTTACGTGCATAGGGATGTACGTGACGCATCCCTACAGCTGACTGTGTGGCAGAGTCACACATCGGGACAACAACCATCCCTTTTAATGGCCCGTAGCAATATTCTTCTACTTCTTTTAGCAAACAGATACAAGGGGGGTATTTCTTAAACATTTTTCATCCGTGTTTTTGGCGGTTGGTTCAGTTAATAGTGCAACAACTGCTCGCAATTTCTGCTCTGCTACTTTGCTCCGGAGTAGGCTTTCAGCCCCTTACGACGACCCCGCCCACGTTCAGCAGGTACTATTTGCGGTGGAAAACGACCCGTGCTGCTACCAAACCAAGTTGAGTCGAGTCGAGTTGAGTCGAGTCGAGTTGAGTCGAGTTGAGTCGAGTCGAGCTACATTTGCGGTGGAAAAGCGCCAGAAGTGAGCCTGCAGCAGCACCCAGAAGTGAACAAAGCGACCCGGAAGCGGTGGTCCGACTGGAGGCAGACAGAAAGAACATCAACCTTTTATATTATAGCTGTACTCGCAAGACAATATCTGCAATCGGGACACAAGGTATTTGTGCATGTCTATTCGCCTCTTCGCCGCAGTGCATTTTTCCGATGAGCGATTGCGTGCATTGTGCACAAAATTGCAACTGCTGCCCTTTGATTCGTCCAAAAGTTGCAGAATGTGGGGGAAAAAAAGGCAGCCCTAAAAGTGAAATTTAGTGAAGAAATTGTATTATTTTGTTTAAAAAAAACATTAAATTCAAAGCCAACAATACCTACATGTGTAACTTTATATATGCATAGGCGGCAGTGGCGAAGTGGGTAGGGAGTTCGCCTCTGGTGTGCAGGGTCGGAGGTTCGATCCCCCGCCTACCCGCCACATGTCGAAGTGTCCCTGGGCAAGACACTGAACCCCGAATTGCTCCCGATAGTTAGCTTAGCACCCTAGTGCTAAGCCTACCCTGCGTGGTAGCTGCTGCTATCGGTGTGTGTGACTGGGTGAATGTGTACAAAAACAATGTAAAGCGCTTTGAGTCTGTGATAAACGGAGATATAGCGCTATACAAGTCCATTTACCATAGGCCCGCTTGCAAGGGCGTGGCACCAAATTCTGGGCCCCTATACAAAAAGTCCTGATGGGCCCCCTGAAAGGCGGTCTTACAATACACATGGCTCTCTGAGCCAGACAACTCCACAATACATTTATTTGAGGAATGACCAAATCATTACTTTTACCGGTGTTTCCCCCAGAAAATGTCTTAGTCAAGGTGGTCACTGGCCAGGGTCACAGGAGGTGCGGCGCAACATGCCGCGGCGAAAATGTTGGGGGTATTTTGCTCAAAGATGCCAATGCGCACTATAGAAATAAACAACTGTTTATTTGAATACAAAAATACAACAGACACTGACCTTACAGTTGTGCAATTTTGTTTGCTATGTGCAGGTAAAATTTTACGGACAGTACAAAACACAATTAAAGAAAACTTCTGCTGTTTTGGTGCAATGCTATGCAGACACACTAAATACAAATAATAGACCATACACTTGTGTATGCACAACAAGTGCAAATTCAACTTTTTAAAGTTCCTTTATGGATGGGGGGCTGTGATTATTGTGGACAATAGGCCTACTGTGATGTGATAGCCTATAATTCATTAATGGTTATTATTAGCCTACTTGCTTGATTTATTTTTAAATACAAAGGTTATTGGTCGTTTTGGAACATGTCTTTCCCAATTTAAAACATAAAAATAAAGCAGCATTGAAAATTCAGAAAATAAATCTTGTTGGCCTACACTAGCATGCTGTTCTACAAATAACTCAATAGTTGAAATAATAAATACAATGTGTTTTCCCCTTAAAATGTCTAAATGCATTTCAAAGACAGTAACAGTGTGGCACTTCTTTAAACTTACTGAAACTTGCAGGGGCCATCACTCTCATGCATTTATCAGACTTTTCTCTGCGCTTTCTGAGCTGATAGATAGGTTGTGTTGCCACAGTGATGTGGAGTCTTAAACTGTTCTAGCTTTGCCAGCACTTATATCTGTACAGCTAAATATCCCCATAGAAACATCGCTGCGTTTATTTTCGCCACCAGTTCAATTTAATGTCGGCTTGCTCCTGCTTACTCTCCCGCACACATGCCTTAGTCATGCGCAGGCCCCTGATCTCCTTGCAAGGGTCAGGGGCCTATCATGAGCCAGTCAATTATTTCTTTTTTTGGAATGGCATTGTTCAGGGCCTTCGAAGATCGGGTCCCCACATTCAGCTTAAAAAAAAAAAAAAAAAAAAAAGATTATTTTATTTTTTTCCTGATGGTCCCCCTCTGCCTTGGGCCCCCCCGTGACTGTCACACTTTCCCCCGCAGTACGTCGGCCCTGCCCGCTTGCCTGTGGCTAGGAAGGTCCTTTCTAGATGAACCCAATTTCCTATAACCTTATTTTAAACAAATGCAAAATAAACTTGTTGTTTGTCCTTTAGGAAGCTAAAACAAATATGCAACCCTTTTTTATAAATACTATATTTTAAAGAGCTGTCTATTGAAAAATCCACCAGTTTCCCCTTTATTTTGACACCCAATGACCCACTCAGCTCATACAATCAGTCCCCCAGATCTTACATTTCTTTATTGTCTTCTTAAAATAAGTTCTGATGTAGCAAAGAAGGGCATGGTAAAGGTAGATGAAACCGAACGTGATGAAAACAAATGCTGATGTATGTATGTTAAGTTGGGGCAAAAATAAAAAAACTCTTTAACACTTCCAACTAAACATGAACACTGTTAGGTGCTTGTGGTTTGGGTGTGATTTAAAAAAGAAGCATTGTATGTGCTGCTGAAAGACAATGAAGTAAAGTGTCAGGTATCAAGGTATTAGCTGCATTAACTTAAGGTGCTAAGGACACATACAAGCACACACTTTTTTTATTTATTTAAGTGCAGTACTTCCCCCTTCTGTACCGTTGAGTTTGGGGTCTTCGACAGGTGAATCCGGGTCTTTGTTTGCACTCTCTGAGTAGATTCTTGGCGAAGAACAGAAGACAAAAGAGCACCAGAAATGTCACAACCACCCCCACAATATAGAGCAATTGATTCACCGCTGTGGACACAAGGAAAACACAACATCATTCCACCACTCATCACTTCTGATTTACAGAAATTCTGAACATCTTTGATGATAACGACATGAATGGCCCTCCAGATAACTTGAATAATTTCAAGCCAACCACACTTGCTACAATAAAAGGGGAAACAATTAGGCTCCATTAAAGCCATTAAGCTGCTGATGTGAGTGTACAGTACGTTTGGGCGAATGAGTCATAAAAACTGCAAACCCACATGCCAGGGAGCCATTATGTGCCATGGGTACAACTTTGGATGTGGCTGTAGTTGTAGCTGAATCTATAGATGTTGGTGTAGAAGTTGCACATTCTGGGTCTTTCAAACACTCATTCCTGAAAAAAGGAGAAAAACAAGTAGAGGCTACTTGAGACAAGACTGGAATCTGGCAACATCGGTAGCCATATATGAGAGGACAGTGTTACAACCAATCTTAAGACTATATCCTTTATCACTTATATGAAAATGTAAAGTTTTTTCTTGCTGTAATAATTCTTCTTTTTCAAACACCTTTGCCTAACCAGGATGGTAAAAGCCTCAAATTAGCTTTCTGATGCATTGAAGGGGATCACACTGCTAGGCAGAGGTTGTAAAGGGCCTCAGTTAAACCACAGAGAATCTTGACATTTCTGACAGAATGGCAGAAGTTTCCACCACTCTGCCCACTGACCTGATAATAAGCCTTTGAATGCAGAGACCATTTAAGTCGAGGCTAAGAGGCAGTTGAAAGATTTGTTTAGTGTATGTACTGTCTTAAATTGTCTAATTTTGTTTCTATAATTTTTGATCTCCCACCTTTGGAATATCTCCTGGCACTTCATGTTGTAGTCACCATTATGCACTGGGAAGAAAAATTAGGGTGTTTATGAGAATACATTAAAAAAAACATAAGGATTTCTCTTGAGAGCATTTTTATTATATTGAAATTCAACATTTATGACTGAATTTGATATAATCAATGCCAGTATATGAATCAATATGGAATCTGTAAATACCAAACTAGGGCTTTAAAGGTGGAGTGAGCAATGTTGGAGAACACTCGTTGCCAAAATCACCATCAGCTAGCTGTAGGCCTGTTGTGTGCGCTTAAACTGTGTTCACCCCCCATAAAATGCGTGCACTCAGTAAGGACTGGTAGCAGAATGTGTGGAGATATTCAATGATTTTGACAACAAGCATTCTCTAGAATCACTGACTCCACTTTTAACTCCCTTTGACTTCACTTACCACAGTTTTTACAGTCGCATTTCCTGCACTCCTTTTCTCCTTCAGTGTATTCATAGTAGAATCCCTCTTTACAGTCACATACCACGTTACTAGTAAAGGAGCAGGGACTTATTTCCACCTCATTATCTGGTAAAAAAATCAAAACACAGTGTTTCTGGCGGCCACAGGATTTCATGCCATACAATAACATTTGATTATTTTCATTGATTTCCAAATCCCTTCAGTTTGCACACAGCTCATTTCTCTGACCTCAGATCTACAGTGTGCAGAAGATTCTCAACATCTCAGACTAAAACATTTCATTGCATTGTTTCCACCAAAATGTTGTCATCTTTACTTTTTTTGCCTTTTTTTAACATTTCATACTTCATCAATATGATGTTTAATGTAATTACAAAAACAGGTGTGCTATAAAGGCAACCGATAATATCAGAATTCCATTCAAATAGTCCGAAAATGTCCATCCAATTTATTATTTTGGTAAAATGTTTTACTTTGAATCAAAGGTATTACTTCTTTAACTTTAATCCAACACAATGAACCATAAGATACTTACTGCTGCAAGAGTTACACTTCAGGTATTTCTTTATCGCGTTTTCTTTTTCTGTAAACGTATTAGTTTTACATTTCTCACATCTGTGCGTTCCATTGCCACAGTCAGTCCCAGGATATTTATAATATCCTGGGAATAGAGAAGGAGAAAGGGAAATAAGTTAACGTGATGATTCCATTGTAACTGTGCAACGCGAGGGCCAATGCATGCTTGTTAGAACTTACCAGCTGGGCAAATGTCATAACAAAAAGTTGGTTCTGCCTTAGCGAAACTCTGTCCAGTGGAAAGGAAGGCAAGTATCAGTGGGAAAACCTGAAGCAGAAGATGAGATTTAATAATCTATGGACCTGTGTGGAAAGGTGCTCACAAACCAGCATGCCTGACACTTTACCACAGCTATCACACAAAATAGGATAGCTCTAGTGGAAACATAGGGCAATGCAACTCTTTAAGCCATCTTAAATGTTCCTACACTGTTTATATAAAGCAGGTCTTTGGGCTATTGAATTTGTTGGCTATATCCAAATATTCTATTGAACTTTCAGCATACAAATAGTTACCTACATCGTACATACATAAACCTGAACCATCAAGGGAGAATTTTAAAAAAAAAGGAAAAGAAAAAAAAGAGGGGGATAAAAAGAAATACATTGTAATTGCTTACAAATTAGATGTGATTTGTCCAATTTAGAAAATGAAGTGGAATTTTGTTCGTAAGCATTTCAAATGAATCCAACCTTATGTAGCTAATATAGAGACATGGTACCATAAATACTGAGACGACAGTACCTGTAACAATAAAATAGGTACTAAATCACAGCCAACCTGGAACCACTTTAGAATAAGACACCTGAATTGGATAACTTACCAAGACATAGTCCATGTCGGAGGAGCAGACGATAAGGAGGTTTCACCACCAAATTTAGATGAGTGGTAGTTTCACTCATTGGAGAAAAAAATTAAGTTCGATTATCCCCATATATCACCAGACGAAGGCACCACTAAATGCACCCACAGGATAAGGCATTCTCTGTAGATTGATTTTTAAAGCGGAGTCAATTAAAGTGTGAAAGGACGATCTTTTGCATGTTTGTGTGTATGTGGGTCAGAGATGTCAGTTCTTTAGAGTATTCTTCAGAGAAGTGAAGTGCGAGAAACAGGAAACACACAGAGCTCACGTAGTTGCAGCGTCATCGTCAGCGTCAGTTCCTCCAATGATTCCACTGAACCTCTGTGATAATAATGTGGTTCAGACACCAGGGCTGATGACATATACATGCCACTCTTCCATGAGCCCGGATACAGCGGTTGGCTATAGAGTTATACACATATAAGGCTGAGACCAACTTACACACACTAAGAGGAGTGGGCAAGAAAGCAGAAGTGAGGACTTATCAAATATAGAAGAATCCCTGATTCATTTCTCAAACACAAATTGTCTGTCAAAAGCATTTGAACATATTATGAAGATTATTATTGATTATATAACTTATATATAAGCACTGTACACAATAGTTGATATGTGTCACTGTCTAATAACAGGATACATGAATGAATCAGTCATTTAGTCTTCATATCTCAACTGGGTTTCTTAACACTTGTTTCCCATAAATGCTGCCTGAGATCATGTTAAATCAAGTTTGTTGTTGTTTGAAACTCAAGCGGCACTGAAATGATGTGAAGAAGAGAGTAGAATAATTATATAGCCTAGTATTAGATGTATTAACTGAAGACAATGTTCACATGACATGTTGAGCAGTGATTTGGTCATGTGGATCCCAATCTGGACATTAAAAAAAAATATGTTAAAATAAAGTTAATGGCATAATTTCAATTCAAGTCCTAATATAATATCACTAACCCAGACTTGAGGGGTGTGCCCCACATATTGTTACCAGTCTAATTAACCATCCCTTGTGAATGTCCAGTGCTATAGAGCTGGCTGTGAGAGCTTACTGTATTTACGCTGTTATCGCCAGAATAGACAGCAGGTCCATGTCCTCTTCTATAATCACACAACGCATGAGAGAGTACACATATATGGTCTATCTTAACCATCAGCAGTTACACAAATGTGTCTTTGGCATTTTCACTTTTGAACCCAATTTCAGCTTCAACTAGCCTATAACACTGATGAGGTTTTGTGGGGGAAAGACATGTGTCTGGGTGACATGACATCACTGCTTTTTCTTATATCTTTATTGTTTTTACTCTTTTACTCTGTATTTCTGATACAGTTTAATCATCTTGATATCTTTTATACTATTTAATGTTGTGACGATATTTCTTATGACCTGTATCAGATCAATATTGGAGGAAAAGGGGGTTTATACTTTGGAACACCTTCTTCTTGGAATACTGCACTTATTATTTATTCGTGCATGCATTTTTAGACATGTAACAATCCGTAATTGACTTTGGTGACATTTTGAAGGCAGTGCTGTTATTATAGCTACATTGTGGCGTTGCCATTTCAGGATTCGAGTAGCCTGCTACTTTCACCCCTTGTGGATCTGTTAGCAAAATAAATCCAACCCAAAAGCGCTGAAATATCGTTATTAAATTCATCGTGCATGCGCTGCCCAGTAATACGTGGATAAAGTAGGTCATCACGAGGGAGAGAAAAATCCAAAGCAACATTAGTAGAATTATCCCTCCGTTTCTGCGTTGTGGTAGTGAGCCTGCAGCAGCACCCAGAAGTGAACAAAGCGACCCGGAAGCGGTGGTCCGACTGGAGGCAGACAGAAAGAACATCAACCTTTTATATTATAGCTGTACTCGCAAGACAATATCTGCAATCGGGACACAAGGTATTTGTGCATGTCTATTCGCCGCAGTGCATTTTTCCGATGAGCGATCGCGTGCATTGTGCACAAAATTGCAACTGCTGCCCTTTGATTCGTCCAAAAGTTGCAGAATGTGGGGGAAAAAAAGGCAGCCCTAAAAGTGAAATTTAGTGAAGATGGCACAGCGTGTTTCGGGAGGCAGGGCATTGTGCGCTGGTTGTATTTTGACCTCAACGCCTTTTTTTAAAAATCGTGTGTGGTGTTTGGGTCGAGCCTGCATCTTGTCCGTTTCCGTGCATTTTTTTTCGCAGGGCATGGTTGTTGTAGGAAGTGTCAGTTTTTTTAAGAGGAGGGGAGGCCGGGCTATTCAAACGTGCATTTCACCGTAAACAATCATTCATGCCTTTGACATGATAAACACACCTTTGTGTCCGCCTCGGCCGCTTCTTGTCTCCCAGCACCGTCCTCGCGACACCACTACATGCTTCTAGAAAAAATTGGGGTCTGCAGAATATGGCGTCCCGCCTTATAAAAATAAGGCTGCCATTTTTGTTTCTCTTTTGTCTGGAAATGTTTAAAGAAATACTGTCTGAGAATGTCTGAGTCGCACCGGGAGGGTCGAGCAGCAAAATACACCCTGTACCGCTTTGTGTCCGGAGATGCTATCACAAGGCCGACATGTCCGAAAAGTCAAAGGATGGAAAGTTTTTTCCCCCATTGCGTTTATGAGGAAATTTAAAGCGACGTGCACTTATTTTCAGGAATTCACTCAGACAAAAGGAACAAGGGGGGGCTAAATGCCTGAGCTAAGCTAATATACGGCTAAAGCTATGTCAGAATGGGACGTATTTTAGAGAAGGAGCAACACATTTATTGGTGACATTTAGGCGATATGTCGTAATTTACAGAGCGTTATTAGCATACATGTAACATGGCAAGTTAGAACACTTTCAAAGAGCTCCCTTGTTATCTTTATTTAAGGTTCATGAAGCTAGCATTTAACAAATGTTTTAGGCCTACATTTAATTTATCTTCAACTTGAATATAGGCCCTTTAAAAGGTTGGCATATCAAATCCAGTTCTTGGACAACATGTAAGGTCCACTTTCTAAAACTATCCCACCTTTACTCTGGGTCATGGTCTTCATTAGTGGGCGGAGTTTGATCATCTTCATGATAACTGAACAAACCCCAAAATACAAAGATAGAAAATTATAGTAAGTTTACTTTTCACAGTTTAACATTTTCAAATACCAACATACAAGACATTAAATTGTCTTCAAATTATCTTTTTTTTATTTTTTTTTCAGAAATTGTATTATTTTGTTTAAAAAAAAACATTAAATTCAAAGCCAACAATACCTACATGCATAGGCCCGCTTGCCTGTGGCTAGGAAGGTCCTTTGTAGATGAACCCAATTTCCTATAACCTTATTTTAAACAAATGCCAAATAAACTTGTTGTTTGTCCTTTAGGAAGCTAAAACAAATATGCAACCCTTTTTTATAAATACTATATTTTAAAGAGCTGTCTATTGAAAAATCCACCAGTTTCCCCTTTATTTTGACACCCAATGACCCATTCAGCTCATACAATCAGTCCCCCAGATCTTACATTTCTTTATTGTCTTCTTAAAATAAGTTCTGATGTAGCAAAGAAGGGCATGGTAAAGGTAGATGAAAGTGAACGTGATGAAAACAAATGCTGATGTATGTATGTTAAGTTGGGGCAAAAATAAAAAAAACTCTTTAACACTTCCAACTAAACATGAACACTGTTAGGTGCTTGTGGTTTGGGTGTGATTGTTTCCGCGTAAGTTAAAGTTTCTCACGTTATCACTCTCTGCCCACACAATTTATTCAGTATATTTGAAGAGTTTGCCGTTGGAAGAACAAAAAAACAAATAATTCTTTGCATCACTAACCGCTTTCTGATATGTGTAACCTGACTTTGCTAATTTAAAATAAATCTTATTTGTTTCAGGATGGCGGAGCCTCGATTTAACAATCCGTATTTCTGGCCACCCCCTCCATCCATGCCAGGCCAGGTAAGTCTGCTAGCAACATGTAATTACTGCAACATTTCCATCTTTTGAATTGCCATTTCTTGCCATGTGTGAATATATTTTCAGCCATTCAGCAACAGTCAGTGAAACTAGACCAGAGTCAGTATCTGTCACCATATGTTCTTGTAGATTCAAAAAATAAAAATAAATCAGAACTTGTGCTGGTCAGTGTTTCCTGTCCCGGGGGTGTATTTTTTTTTTAATGGGCATGAATGACATTCACACACGGTGGCTGTTTTCTCTTGAGCATGACCCGTTAACCCTTTCAGCTGGATAACCTGGTGCTCATTAACAAGATCAAGGAGCAGCTGATGGCCGAGAAGATCCGACCCCTGCATCTGCAGCCTACCTCCAGCCCTTCCCAGCAGCCCTTGCTGGTGCCCACCTCGTCCCCCGACAGTAACGCTCATCACATCATGGCGGTGCAGAAGCAACAGCAGGTGCCGGGACACCACTCGCAGCAACAGGGCTCTGGACAACCGGACATTGCTCTGCACGCTCGCCCGGCCTCCAGCTCCGGACAAGGTACGGCCCTCACTTTGTTCTTTGTACTGGACTGAAACACATTTCGAAATATAAATGTGTCAGTGGCATCAGATATCAACACTCTTGTTTACTTATTCAGTTTTGGAATCTTTTCTGTTTGAATTAGGAAACTCGGCTTAGTTTCATCCAGGCAAAATAATTGTTAAGCTGCCTGTGTCGAGTCAACATTAAACACTGGTGCACAGAGAAGTTTAGCATGTTTTATTAAATGAATAACAGTTTTAAAAAGTAACATATTTATAGTTAGGTAATTACAAATTATAATTTGTGTAATAGTACCAAAACTCAGCTATCACATAAGCATAAGAGTCAAACAGTTACCAGCCCTTGATTTTCTTTCAAATAACAAATCAGTTTGAATGAGGTGCTCCATATTTTTGCAAGTTTGATGCAGCAATAGAGACAGTGAGGTTGCATTGGTCTCTATAGATATACAATTGTTCACTTAACATTGTGTGGTATCCCTATACATAAACTTAACACAGTATGAAGTCCGTCAATTTACAAGACACAATCAATTGCCCACTTACTAACCAAATTGCCTTCACCTGACACTTTGCAGACGGAAATATGGACGACAAATCGGCGGTGAAGGCCAAGGGACTGTGGGAAGACTGGCACATGAGACAGCTCAGCGAGCAAGCTGGCCGGGTCAACCATCGCTCAGGTACTACAGCAGTCAGCTGGTCTCCGTGGTCTGTGGACGAGGAGGAACAGACAGTCAATCTGTTTAATTGGAGATTGAGATACACTGAACACACACAAGCAGCAAAAGGTACAATGAAGGAAATACCACAGCTGGTAAATAGCCCAAGTGTATTTAATGTACTGTATTGACATTCGGTGTTCACTTTGCATTCATACAAGCAGCTGCTAAGATACTCAGTGTGTCATTAGTCAGGTAATTTAAAAGTTTGAAAATAATAAACAGTTTAAGTTAGTTAAAGAAACATTATTTCCTGGAGGTAAAAGTGGGTAAATAAACAAATAGACTGTGAATTGTACAGGCTGAGTAGCACAGTCATTGTCAACAATGTTAAGGGACAAACGCATCGAGACAGTTATTGGTTTCCAGGCACATGGCTGGTGATGATGGTGCACAGATATGGGTTTTTTATAAGATTAGTGCTAATAATTTTCAGACGGATGCAAACCAAAACTGTGAATCTTCCAGATGCCTTGGCTTGCGGTAGACCGACTTCAAATGAAACCAATATGCTAGTCTAACCCCAAGTAATAACACACGCCAAACACACTCAGCAGAAATATAAATCTGAAGTGGATGGAAATGAATTGCGCTTTGGAATATATTGAAAATAAATGTTGAAAATCTAAAACTGTAGCATTCATTCAAAATCGATTAATAATTACCAAAATGTATCCGTGTTCCAAAAATGTCAAAACTTTAGTTTAGAGCTACAACTCACAGAAACAATGATATGGTTTCAGAAGCCTCTCAAGTCATTTGTTGTATGGTGTTTGTGTCTAAAAACCAGTCGTGGTCTCTGCTTCCACAGGTCTGGCTCCTTCATCCCGACCCGACGGCCACAACACTTCAGAGGCCCTGACCCCCACCACTCCAACTTCCAGCAGCCAACACCGCCTGGGCGGGGCCCCCTCTGTGAACATCATCTCTGGGCTGGCCAGTGGCCCGGGCATGGACCACATGAAAATTGGGGGCCTGGCTGGACTGTTGGGCCCCCCACCCAAGGCGCCACGGGGACGGAAGAAGATCAAAGCTGAAAACCAGACAGGTCCTCTGCTGGTGGTGCCCTACCCCCTCATCAATGACCATGGCTGCATCACTGTCGGACCCAAAGAGGGCAAAACCTACAGGTATGACACAGGAAGCGACTACTTCGGTTTTTGCTGCATCACAGGGGGAAGGGTACAAAGCCACTGTGAAGATTTAGAGTTTGAGGTGCAAAAGATCACTAGGCATGTGCTGGACAGGAACTCATTCTTTAACCTGATTGGTTGAAAGCTTAACTCACTGGACTGTCATTTGATCTTTGCCCCCTACCACAACTGGAAAAACATGGCAATCCTATTCTTCTTATCATTATTCTTTTTTAAGATTTTCATGAGTGGATCAAGAATTTTCAGAGGTAGTGAGTCGTGTCACAATCAATCCAGTGTGAATTCTGACTGCCAGACTTAATTCATTCTCAGTAGTTATTTTCCACAAGGGAACTTGGTAGCAAAACTGAGCTTTCAAGGATATGAACTCAGGTGAGAACACTGCAGTTCTGTAGAAAGTCTTGCTACCTATTGGAATCTTAACCTTTACCTACTTGATTTCAATTATTTAGGGATTCAATTCTGACTTTGGCTGGGTGCTACTGCTAACCCTGATATAGATTATGACTCAGAGTTGGTCATGATTTGCTTGATGTGTCTTCAAAATGAATGACTGAGTGGTTTGTAAATAACGTGTATGTAAACATTGGGGCCCACCTTGGCTAGCAACATGCTTGTTTACAGAGCCTAGAATAGCTGACTCCACTCTTTAATTTAACCAGAGTGATACAGTCTGATTTCATTACATTTATGCAACTATTTTATTTATTTTTTTTGTCACCAAGATGCAAAGTGTGCCCGCTCACCTTCATGAGCAAGTCAGAGATGCAGATTCACTCCAAGTCCCACACAGAGGCCAAACCACACAAGTGTCCCCACTGCTCCAAGACGTTCGCCAACGCCTCATATCTGGCCCAGCACCTGCGCATCCACCTGGGCATCAAACCCTACCACTGCTCCTACTGCGAGAACTCCTTTCGCCAGCTGTCACACCTGCAGCAGCACACCAGGTCGGTCCAGCTGTGAGAAGTCAAGTTAGTTGGGGGTGGGGGGAGCCATACCTTGTGCCATATTTCTTCATTTTCCTGGCTTCTCCTGATGTAGTTAGATGCATCAATGCTGCGTATGTAGTTTTTGGCGAGATGTTTGAAATGTCATGCATCTCATTGTAGTCACTAAAGAAACAAAACATTTTGGGTCACTTTTAACTTTTCGTTTCCTTTGCCACAGAATCCACACTGGCGATAGGCCTTATAAATGTGCTCACCCCGGATGTGAAAAGGCTTTTACCCAGCTGTCTAACCTCCAGGTCAGTACAGGATCACACAACTTATCCCTGCTACACTATTTATTAAAATAAGAAATGCTATTTTACAGAGGTACACAAACTACACTTTCCAAAATGCTTTAAAAAACATATAACGGTTAGTTGCCTTAATTGACTATCATCACAAAAGTGTATAATTAAACAACGTGTGTGTGTGTGTGTGTGTGTGTGTGTGTGTGTGTGTGTGTGTGTGTGTGTGTGTGTGTGTGTGTGTGTGTGTGTGTGTGTGTGTGTGTGTGTGTGTGTGTGTGTGTGTGTGTGTGTGTGTGTGTGTGTGTGTGTGTGTGTGTTTCTCCCCCTACAGTCTCACCAGAGGCAGCACAATAAAGACAAGCCGTACAAATGTCCAAACTGCTACCGTGCCTACTCAGACTCCGCATCATTGCAGATCCACTTGTCAGCGCACGCCATAAAAACCGCCAAGGCCTACTGCTGTAGCATGTGTGGCCGGGCATACACCTCAGTGAGTAGACCTGTTTAGCTTACCTGTTTGTGATCTTTATTGTTTGTCAGATATTTTTCCAGCGTGCAGTCAGACTGTTCATACGGCAGATAAGATAGCGGTCTTTTTATGAGACCAAGTCTCTTGCTTGGCCTCATATTTCGACCATAAAGATAAGATTGATTTCTTCTTTTCATGATTAGACGGATCAACCTCTCATTTTTGGCATACAAATACCAGTTATTTGAATATCTGGTTAATGCTTAAAATGGGAATATTTGTAGTGGAATCAGCGAAACCAGTGTTCTTATACATTTATCCAGAAGATGGTCATGTTTGTATATTTATATGTATATGCGAAAAAGAAAATGGTTGAGGGGACGCCCTTAGCTCAGTTGGTATGGCGTCCCCGCCCGGTCCCAGCAGCAGACCCGGATTCGATTCCTGCCCGCGGTCGTTCTCTGCATGTCACTCCCCTCTCTGCCCCATTTCACCTCTGTCTCTCTGCACTATCAATAAAGTATAAAAATGCCCAAAAAATATCTTGAAGAAAAAAAAATGGTTGAACGTCTTTAAAGCCTCTGGAAACCTGGTCTAAAATAGTAAAAATCAATATGATATCAAAGTCAGTTTTTTACTGTTAAGAACGTTTGACAGAACTGTGTGGGCGTGGTCTGATTTGTGTTAACAGGGGCTTTAAAGGTGCTGTAAGCGGAATGGTTCTTTTAGCTAACTTCCTGTCAGTTACTGCAGTTAGCAGTCCCCTCGCTCGTGCCTACGTCACCACATTAATGCACTGCGGTCTTCAAGCAGCGAGTTATCTAGCATCATCTCAGATCCATAAGTGTGATAAAACATGATAAAAAAACATCAAAACAGACATTGGGAAGGATTTTTACCTGCTCCGCCATTGTAGGCGCATACACATTCACCCATCTGTTGCTCTGGCGTGCATCGGCAGTGAGACGGGTGTCGGTTTGTAGCGTTCTCTCTTGTGATTGGATATTAATTTCTGGATCCCCAAAAAGTTTATTTGCCGATTACATGTAGAGCAGAGCAGCTGACTGAGAGATCGGCTTTATAAAACGTGCACATTATGTAAGTGATCAATGTACGATTTAACACTTATATTAACATAAATAAACCGCTTACTTCACCTTTTTAAGTTACAAATTCAGTAAAAAGTAATTCTAGAAATTCAACGCAAATTCAATGTATGATCCCTGAAAGCGATTTGAAAAAAGAATAATAATAATTTAAAAAAAATGGAAATTGGGGTTATACAGTATTAGGCTTTTTTCCAATGTGTTGTTTTAATGTCAGTGATCTCACTCTGGACCACTCTTTGTGTGTTTCATGTCCTTGTAGGAGACCTACCTTATGAAGCACATGTCCAAACACACGGTGGTGGAGCACCTAGTGAGCCACCAGTCGCCTCAGAGGACGGAGTCCCCCAGCATCCCCATACGCATCTCCCTCATCTGAGCTCCCCCAGCTGCTCAGCAGCAGGTTTGGATTGAGAGTCTATGTCAGGCCGGGGCTCCTGAGGCCCCTGCACCCACAGCCATCTACATAAGGCTTACATTAGCATTATGACAGCTGACATAAGCATTCAGAAAACAGGCCGCCTCCATCCAATCTCGACACAGGCCGTCTGTCAAAAATGAGCACAGCGTTATTTTGTGAATGTAACAATACAGCTAGATGTTGTCCGGAGGATCGAGTGGCAGAGAATGTCTTGCGTCAGATTTAATAAGCACTTTCGTAAGCGTCATGTAAACTGCCGGATGCATTGGCCATGAGAAATGTTTTAGTTAGTTTTTTTGTTTGTTTCCTACTTCCATGAAATGGGTTCCCAAAATGTGCCAGATGATATTTGCCCTTTTAAAGAATTGAGAAAGAAAAGAAAATACAAACTATGTTGCTGGGTGTATTCTGGAGACATCCAAAGATAATCTTAAAGCACTTTTAGGCCTTATGGTTTTTGCTCAAATTGTTTCAATCTTGTAAGATGGAAAATGCCAAATGGCGTTATACTTGTGGCAGCTAAGAGTACTGACTGTATAAATAACAGTCTTTTTTTCTGTTACTTTCTTTGTTTTCACTCACATTTACAGGGTCATCTAAATCTAAATTCAAGAAAGGCAATCGGTAGATGACAATTTAAAAAAATGTATGATTGTATTAAGAAGTTGTATGATTGACTTTGAGAGACAAAAAATAAAAAGAGCAACATGTAAGGGAAGAAAGATGAATGTTATTATTTTTTAGAAAATCTTTCACTCCAGATTTGATGTTCACCTTTTTATGGCACCTTTTTAATGATCATAACTCATGATCAAAACATTGCTTTTGCTTTTATGCTTTCCTTACGTCTCATTAACTAGTGCCATATATGAACCTTGTTGGGGGTTTTCAGAGAAAGTGAATCTTGTCATAGTGTGTGTGCGTCTACTTTCTCTGCCCAGATAAGATTTGACTATTCTTTTCTTCTAAGTATTAGAGGATGAATACATTGCACATGTATCTAGTGCCAGCTCTTCTCTATTCATCCCAACTTTTAAATACACTTCAGCTGAAATGACAGTTAACTCGAGTGTTAAATTTTAAACCTAAACATTGGACCAAAATGTGAAGTTGTTGTACGGCTACTCTGACCCGGTTACGAATATATTTTTCTCTCTATTCCTTAATAAGCTTTACCCATTTGGAATAAACTGCAGTATAAGTCATATTCCATGAGTCTATATTATAAGTTCGTGTGGAGGTGATGCTTCTCCTTTTGACTTTTTTTTTCTTCTCCTTTTGGTATTATTTTATTGTACACAGTATTGGTTGTTGTATTTTTACTGTAACTTTAACCTCTGGATGGTACTAATAGGGTACCCTGTATTCTTCAGGGCACTTCAGAAAAAGGTGCTACGGCTACACGTTATGTTGGAGATAAAACTGAGAATAATGTAAAATACATATACAGTATATAGTATGTTTTCAAAAGAATAGAAACTTATTACTCAAGCCACTGGCCTGAAAACAGACATTTACGCCAACAACAGACCCTGCCTCTTCAACTTACTCTCTCTTCTGAGATAATGGGAAAATGTACATGTTGCTGTACTGTAAAACATGTTACTCATTTATAGTACCTATTTTTAAGTTTTCATAAACATGTTTTTGGTTTTGTACAAGTTTATGTATGAACTTACTGTAATTATTTTAGTTTACCTGTATCCTATTAATATTCATGTTTTATATCAGTTATTTACATGTAAGCCTTAACTGTTTTATCATCCCATTTCCATTACTCTGTATTGTGTTCTGCAGTATTCAGTCATGTAAACATTTTAATTTTTCTTTTCCTTCCGCATGGGGTTCCTGAGCTGTAACCTGTATGATAACTGTTTAACCATGTTCTCTATGAAAAGATATTGCGTAGATTTATTACACTTTTTCCTGTCTTGCATTGTGGTTTCATATACAGTTTCTAGACGACTAAATATGCACAGCCAAGACTGAGAAGTTAAACTAAGGTTATCAATGTTTAAAAAAAAAGGAAAAAAGCTTTGTATCTTTACCTTGTTTAATAAACAGACTGTTATAAATTCATCACCAATTGCTTGGTTCATACTGTGAGAACGAGATGAAAAAAAAAAGAAAAATCAAGCATTAAGTTTGTTATTTATTCACTTTTATTTAGGAAAATATTTTGATGTTTAAAAATGTATTTACACAGATAGAACAAAAGTCAAAGTCTCCTGCCCATTAGCGCTCAGTTTACATATCTATTGCAAATAGGCTCTTGTTATTTGATGTGTTCTTGCAGCAGCAAGATAAAGCAAAACACTTCATCATTTCAGGCACATTGAAGACAAGATAGACAAAAGGTATCCACAGTGTTTCACAACTATCATTGACAAGTGATAATAAGTGGTTTTAACTAGTTCAGGTATTTTATTCCCATGCCACACGTCTTTGTACAAGAGTATAAGTACTTTATGTTTGAGCTTACCAAAATGGGAACCATTGAGGTTGACCAATGTTAAAAATAATAACAGCCTGCTTGAAATAGACACAAGAAAAAATCCTCTGGAATTCTGTGGCTTTTCCTGACATTTTGGCTAGTTCTCTTTTTGAACTACAAGCAAAGCTGCACATTGTTAATACTGGAGTGGCTATAGCTGACAAGTATAAGGAGAGACCGAACTTAGAAAAGGTCCCCACAGTTTAGACTCTGTTTACCACACAGTCTCTTCTTCCACATGAAGTGGATCTACAATATTATCAATGTTATACATGATATGATGCAATATTGTAAACTTTGTAAAAAGTGATCCAAAGTGATCAAAGTAAAACCATAAGTATACGACACCATTGGTGCTTTTTCGTTGAAAA
This sequence comes from Ammodytes marinus, assembly GCF_949987685.1. Lineage (NCBI taxonomy): Eukaryota > Metazoa > Chordata > Actinopteri > Uranoscopiformes > Ammodytidae > Ammodytes > Ammodytes marinus. The sequence goes on along the minus strand of NC_137211.1, from coordinate 8,821,160 downwards.
CACTGCCTAAAGACTAAAATGAACCGGGGAAAAATACGTACCATTGATATACTTTCATGCCCGCTGTTATACTCCATTGTCTGCTACATTTTCCCAAAATGTAAACACAGGTACAACTTTTAAAGTGCTCAGTTCGAACTAATCTCAATCAAATCTCCCTCATGAAATGTCCTGTGAATAAACACTACACTCCGATAAAGTACATTGTAAAAAAAAGACAAAATTGCTAAAAGCCTACATGAGGCTTTGACGCATTCAGACTTTCTTTGGCTTGCTGATGCAAAAAACTTCCTACAAGTAGAATTGTGCTTCCAAACCTAATGTCCCCATTTAATCTTGTGTCCTTTTGTTACATATATCATCATAACAAATATTTGATTGACACTTGCACAGGCTTTTTTTTTTATATAAATCTACCAAATTCATAATTTAAAACAAATTTAAAAAACAGTGCTGGCTAGCCACACATAGGAATCTGCTTTTACAAAACAAAATACATATCACCCTGAGCAGAACTGCAGTGGAAGCTCCCTTTCATTATTACTGACTTTAAATTATTTGCATTCTCCTGTACATATTTTCTTCACTCCTTTATTTTTTTTTTTCACCATTCGAAGTAACACCCAATGCAACTTCAATGGCATTTCGCTGTTGCAATGGTGGACAACGATCTTGCCAAAAGCTTCCACCTCTCATACCTGATCACCGTTATTTGAGCTCTCCTCTGGTCCTTTGGTGACTGGAGGAGCCGATGGGGAAGTGAGATTCAGATAGCTCTGCTCCAGCGGTTGGTGTGTGGAGACGGACGCTAGAGATCCATCCATCACCATACGGTCACCCACCTTCACACGGCGGATTGCGTCCAGGATGTCCAGTGGGTCACAGGAGCCTGACGTCAGACTGGTGACACAGATGTAGTGAGAAACAGCATCACAGTTAGTCCAATGTATTGCTGTTTCAGCCTCATTCCCTCTCAATAAATTTGAGTTAATATTATTATTTCTGTGACATTAATGAATTAATATGACAGGAATTATTTTAAGAGCTCAAATAAGCTTTTAACCTCTAACAACACATATTAAGCTAAACCACAAATTTACAAATATCAATCAATACATCATTTATAAAGTTAGTTCTCTCCAAACTGCCTTACCTTAGTGTGGATGTATTTAGGAAGCCATCACAAAGGCTTTCCGAGGGTAGCATTTTCTTGGCACTCTGTTGATCATTTGAACCAATTAAGATCACAAAACATCAACACAAAACACTAAGTTTTTTTTTCTTACAATAAAAGAAGAGACGTGACCATCTTACATCAGGTTAAGCCGCTTATCTTACCTTTGAAACACACAGCTTCAGCAGTGAAATAAATCCACCTTGCACCATTTTCAGCCAACACTTAACTTTCTTCAAATTCTTCATCTCCCATCTTTTATGCAGTACGAGCGGTTTTTATATCAATAAGGAATGCCTATGAATTTTGGGGTTGGCATAAAGATCTGTGTGGTGTGTTACCTCCAGGCTGTAGAATGACTGGACGTTCCTCAGGGCACGGTCTAAGGAGCTGACTTGATTGGAGAGCTTCATGGTTCGATCCTGAAGTTGTCGGTTTTCCACTTCTAACACGTTGACCCTAAAACACAGATTATTGTTCATATTCATTCACAGCAACACAGAATTTGTTTCTCAATTTCTTAAATTATTCATATACAGTCATATGAAAAAGTTTGGGAACCCCTCTCAGCCGGAATTATAATTGACTCTGCTTTCACACAAAAAAGATAAAAGTGGTATGTCTTTAATTTACCAGGAACAGCTAAGTACTGGGATGTTTTCCAAACAAAGATTTTTTGAAAAGCAGTATTTAGTTTTATGAAATTAAATAAAATGTGAAAAACTGGCTGTGCAAAAATATGGGAACCCTTGTGGTGTTGCTGATTTTAATGCCTGTAACAGCATGTAAAACTGAGGACTTTAAACACAAAGTTGGTTGGATTATGTTGTTAAGCCTTGAACCTCATATAAAGGTCTGTTTAATCATGATACAAGGTATTTTAGGTGCCTAAATGCAAGTTCCACTTCTCTTTGACTCTCTGCAGAAGTGAGACAGAATGCGATCATCAAAACAGCTCCCAAAAGATCTTAAAAACAAAGATTATTCATTGTCATGGTTTAGGAGAAGGCTACAAGAAGCTTTCCCAAAGGTTTCAATTGTCAATTTCTACTGTAAGGAACGTTGTCAGGGAATGGAAGGACACAGGCACAGTTGCAGTTAAACCCAGGTCTAGCAGACCAAGAAAAGTACAAGAGCAGCATATGCGGCAGATTGTGAGAATGGTTGCACACAACCCAAAGATCACCTCCAAAGACCTGCAAGAACATCTGGCTGCAGATTGTGTATCTGTACATGGTTCTACAATTCAGTGCAATTTGCACCAAAACATCTGTATGGCCGGGTGATGAGAAGGAAGCCCTTTCTGCGCCCACGCCACAGATACAGTTGCATGGAGTATGCAAAAGCTCATTTAGACAAGCCAGCTTCATATTGGAAGAAAATGCTTTGGACTGATGAGACAAAAATTAAGTTATTTGGTCTTTATAAAAAGCAGATGTTTTGGTGCAAATTGCCAGATGTTCTTGCAGGCCTTTGGAGGTGATCTGTGGGTTGTGTGCAACCATTCTCACAATCCTCCACCTATGCCGCTCCTGTTTTTTTCTTGGTCTGCCATGCCTGGGTTTAACTGCCACTATGCCTGTGTCCTTCCATTTCCTGACAACGTTCCCTACAGTCGAAATTGACAATTGAAACCTTTGGGAAAGCTTCTTGTAGCCTTCCCCTAAACCATGACAATGAACAATCTTTGTTTTTCAGATCTTTTGGGAGCTGTTTTGATGATCCCATTCTGTCTCACTTCAGCAGAGAGTCAAAGAGAAGTGCAACTTGCATTTAGGCACCTAAAATACATTTTCTCATGATTAAACAGACATTTCTATGAGGTTCAAGGCTTAACAACATAATCCAACCAACTTTGTGTTTAAAGTCATCAGTTTTACATGCTGTTACAGGAATTAAAATCAACAAAACCACAAGGGTACCCATATTTTTGCACAGCCAGTTGTTCACATTTTATTTTATTTCATACAACCAAATACTGCTTTTCAAAAAATCTTTGTTTGGAAAACATCCCAGTACTTAGCTGTTCCTGGTAAATTAAAGACATACCACTTTTATATTTTTTTTGTGAAAGCAGAGTCAATTATAATGCCGGCTGAGAGGGGTTCCCAAACTTTTTCATATGACTGTATGTAGTTTGAAAATTGCTTCTTTCTTGTGTTACAGTTCAAGTGGCATCCACACAAACTCTTGAGAACATCATCTTATGCTGGGCTTACACTACACGACTTTTCACGTGATTTGACAGTCGCAGACAATCTTCCAATGTCGGACTGAAATCACGGGAGTCTTGCTGGAGTTGTGGCGCGCGCACGTAATCTCAGTTGTTTGGTGTATGGTGATCTTCTGACCCGATTTCAGCCAGTCTTCTTCCTGTCTTGACGTTCCGACATTATCAAACATGTTTGATATTATCGCTAGTCTTAGGGGGTTGGCTCAAGCGAAATGACGTAAACACTGTCACACTCTCGCATGCACCAAGCACGACACAGGAGGAGCGGCATTAGTCGCGACCTGTGTCCGCCTGGTGAGGCACTTATTTCGGATACTTTTTCATAGAAGCCTCGGTGGAGAACCAGGCTGACAGTCACGCAACCTGAACACTCTACCGTCAAATACAGGGTTAGGAGTTAAAGTTATTGGGGGATGAGATCAGCAAATAAAGCTGGTCAAATAACTAAAGGAAGTCCCCCGCTCGGAATATTGAATTAACTTGTTTTTAATTAAATAATCACAATCGCGTTTGCGGAAATAATATTAATCTCAAAAGGAATTCAGTTGTAGTCTTGCAATATGAGACCCCCTGTTTTTTCAAAATCTCACTCTGTGACTGAAAACTAATGACTAGTTGTCTTCAGGTGTGAGTTGATTGTCTTTAGATGTGAGAGGGTTTCAGTCTTCAGTCTTTTCAAAGTCTTTTAAAAGTCATCTAGTGTAAGCCCAGCATTAGTAGAACAAACATGAATCACTGGCCTTTTCCTATTAATAATTTGACTAACCAAGTCGTTTTTCTTGACAATAATATTTAAATTCTTGGTTGAGAGAGAACATGATCAACGACAGTAGCATTGAGACCTTCAGTCAACTTTAACATACATAAAGAGATTTGATACACAATTCTTATACACAGCAGCAGGTGTAAGTGTAAAAAGAAATGTATCAGAGTAATTTAATGGGATACCTGTGTTGGACAGTAGAGGCAGTCCTCATGCCTTTGCTGCCCATTTCTTCTGCCTCACTGATCTGCCGCAACAGCTCCCTCTTCTCCTCCAAAATCTTCTCATTCTCATTTGTCACTGTATTTATTCTCTCCTTCTCCTGAAAACCACCGGGGAAGAGACGAGTGGAAGAAACATAGACATTTAAAAAAAAAAACATTTTCCTGGCACTTTCTAAAGTAGAAGGAATCGGACAGCATCATGAGAAAGACCTTCTGCGAGAGGCTGGAGGCTAGCACCAGGTCGTTCTCCAGCTTCTGGATGATACTGTCCCTCTGTGCAGTCGCCTTTTCGAGGATCAGCTTGGCCTGACGTAGCTTCGTCTTGTGCTGACTGTGCTTTTCATTGTACTTCCTGGTTGTAGGAGCAGAGGAAAATAACCATAGGGAAAGACAAAAGTTCACCACGTGTCTTAATGATAAGAAAATACATAAAGTAGTGATAAGCCCCTTTTCCACTGCAGGAACTATGACCATGAACTAGGTAGACTGACACTGTCAAAACTGTACATTAATTAAATGTTTAAAAAAATGTTGTGCAGAGCAGATACATTTACTGCTTTTTCATACGTCATCAGACAACACAGTGCTACAGGAACCTTTAAGCTCCTGGAATAGGAGTTCCTGGAACTTTAAGTTCCTGGGACATTCGGTGAAAAAGGGGCTATAGTGTTAACCCAGGGTACCAGAGTTATTTTTATAATAGTGCGTTCAGTGTCAATTGTCCTATTGGTGCATGTGTGTGTGTGTCTCACCTGACTTGTGTGTCCAGCTGGAGGAGAACTTGCTGCAGCTCCCCATGTAGTCTGTCACACTCCTGCTGACTGGACATCAAGTCCTCCTGCAGTCTGTGGCTTGACTTCTGGCTGTCTCTTACCTGGAAGACAAATGTAAGACACATTTAAATGTAAATGAAATATATATAAACAAAAACTATAGCCAGCAGTCTAATGTGAATACTGTGTACACTGTTTTAGGATGGCATTTAAAAAAGTCAAATAGTACTAAATAATAAAAGAAAAACATGATAACATATGACTACAGTTAAAATAGTTCTATCGACCTGCTTGTGGGAAATGAGTGGGTTGTAGAAACAAATTGGAATTATTGAGATCATTCGAGATTAGAAGTCGAGATAAAGTGACAGAGTTCACAGATTGTATAATATAGGTGTCACAATGTTAAACTCTCTTCACTGTCATTGTTTATGAGAAAGAAATTCAAATTTGAATCATGTGGAACTGAAAATTACATTTTATAGGCCTTTCACACCAAAATGAACCAAGAGTCAGTTCCAGGCTGGTGTTGGGGTCAGTTCAAAACTGGTTACAGCCTTATCCCAGTTATGAACCGGTTGGTTTCACATCGACCGGAGACAGCCATGGAGCCGGCAAGAGAGCAACGTCATGACGTCACTGTAAACGTGTGTGTACGTCACCCGACGCCGCTGCTCTTGTGGCTAACGCTAAAGCTACCGCTAGCTTTAAGCACAACAACAGCGGCGAATACGTCTTATTTTTACACTTGTTGGCTCTCGCTTTGCTTTCTTAAGCAAACAGGACCCATACAGCGTATTCTCGCCGGTCAATTTGATCGCTACGTTCGGTAATTATGTTATGTTTACGTCTCGTAGTAGCGGTGTTTTTAAATATGGCGGGCATGAGGTTTGAGTTGCTCTGGTTGGTAAGGATAATCCCTCCCCCAGCCGTTCGCGCAAGCAGTTCTTATCAAACCCTGCTCAATCCTGGGGTATGAGTTCCCCCGGTTTTTACGGCCCGGAGCAGGCTCTCTGGCGGTGTGAAACCAAAACACTGGCTCTAACTCCGAACAAGCCCAGAACTAGTGCCGATTTTGCGGCGGTGTGAAAGGCCTATAAGAGAGTAAATGCTGAGAACAATTCAATTGCTATAAACTGGGACTGTCGAACATGCCTCAGATGTACAGAACTCTTCAGTACCAATGCCATCTGATGTGTACACTGTGCCTTACCTCCTCTCTGGCCTTGCTTAGCTCTGCTTCCAGGACAGCCAGACGGGTGTCCAGCTGCTGCAGACGGTGGCTGAGCTCTGCATTGGTCCTGGTCATGGTGGCCTCCTTCTGCCTCAGGGAGCGCAACTGCTGCTGCAGCTCCTCCTCACGCTGCTCCAACAGCTTCCTGGGATAGGAATGGAGGAAAAGAGTGGATCAGAATCATGCCCTAAAAGTTGGCCATGACACTATTACTTCTAGAAGTTACAGTGGGTGTGACCTGGTGATGTGTTCCTCCTGCTGTTTGGTTCTCAGTGCTGACAAGGTGTCAGACAGATCCCTGCTGTCTCTCTCCAGGCGACTGTTATCGCCGGCCCGGGCTTCCTCCACACGCAGCTGGTGCTGGGCATTCTTTAGCTGCTGCTGCAGCTCCAACACCTGCCATCAGAACAGAGCCAGCGGCTTCACTCACTGAGACACACATGAGCTCTCAGCCTCCCATCCATTCCCACATTATCTCATGATTCACTCAAGGCAAATGACAGAAATAGTCTGTCATAGAAGTCATACTGCAAATACATTTTAGAAGTATGTTTCAGTATGTAATGGTATCTGTGAAGATATATATTCAAAATTTATATTTGGAAGATGCCTTCTTGTGTTGCGTAACATTTTGATGAGATTGGGTAACAACTGGCCTCACTAAGCCTTAAATTGGCATCCAGGAATAATCAGTATGACGAACCTGGTTACCAAATAGCCTAGTTGGAAGATATGGTGAAAATGTACTGTGGATGAATTGTGCCACCACTGACCTTCTTGTCAGCTGCAATGAGCCGCACCCTCTCTGCCTGCAGTTCCTCCTGCAGACTGCTGTTGGCGCTGCGGCTTGTGGAGTTCCGTACCTGTTCCAACTCCAGTTCCCTGATTTTCAGCTGCTGACGTTCACACTCTGCCGTCTGAGTGTGGAAGCCCTGTTCCATCTGGACCAGCTTGGTTTGGACCTGCTTCAGCTCTGCACAAAGCTGACGGACACAAACAGACAATACAGCTTTTTGTACAGCACTTTTCTGCTTAGTTAAGGTTTAGCCCACAGTTTAACATCTGTCCATGGTAATTCCCATTGACAGTGAGTTGACTGGGTGACTAAAACAGTGATTAGATGATTAAGTGATAATTCAGGAAATTCTAAATGTGCAATTGTGTAATTAGACACCAACCTTGAGTTTCTCCTGCTCCAGCAGGGTGTTGTGTCTCTTCACGTCAGTGTTCTTCTCCTTCTCGTAGCGCAGCTCACGCTCTGCTGAGGAGAACAGGCTCTGGACCCTCTGCAGATCCTGTTTCATCTGTTTAACCTCCTCTGTTTTCTGGCTCAGCACTAAGTCCTGGGACTGAAGAAGGAAATGAGACCAAACGTTTGAATATGTTTACACTGAAGGGAAATACAAATAAATACAGGTGGCAGGGCGCTGAGATGATGTAAATGGCTGTTAGGAATCATCAAGCCAATCCCACATGCTCTCCATTATTTCCACGAAGAGTCAAATTCTGTTAACAGCATGACATACTGCTGGATTTGAAAGACCTAAAGCTTTGTGTTAATCGTCAACTTTTATCATGAATATAAAAAAGAGAGGAAGATTGCCAACGCTGAGTAAGCTATAGAAAATGCTTAAAAATATGCTTTTGATATTATAATCACCCCATTCAGATGAGTTAAGATACTCAACCAAATAATATATCACAAATACTGAAGTCGAATTAATTAATTTAATAGAGATTTTCAAGTTGACTGTCATGGCATATTATGATCATACATACCTTGATGCGTGCATGGGCTTCATTGGCCTGAGCCTGCAGGGCCATCTGGTGCTGAAAGGCCAGCTGCCGCTCCTCCCCCAGTTTAGCCTTAAGATGACTCAGCTCCTGCTTCAGACATGACAGCTATCAACACAACACAAACATATATGAATCATACAAGATCCTTTCTGCTTGCCTCCCTCTACGCGCAGGTCAAAGGTTAGGATCAGTCTCTGTTAAGCTGGTGGTGAATGTGATCCAGTGTCTTAATGAAGGACACAAACACTCTTTTAACCATGTTGAAGTACATTATAATCTGCCTTTGAAGGTGGAGTCAGCGATTCTGGACAACGCTTGTTGTCAAAATAACCTTTAGTCAAAATCAGTATATATTTTCTAACAATCCGCTACCTGTAGCCTACTTACTGTGTTCACTGAAAAAAAAAATCTAGTCTTAATACACAGCCTAAGTTCTGTAAAATGGTGGGTATACAAAGGGTGTGTAAACAAAGCGGACCCACCGTAGCTATCAAAATGCTAGTGTACAGAGCCATGCTGTGTATTAACACAAGATTTTTTTAAGTGCACACACAGTCAGAAAGATAATGGCTCGTTGGGAAAGGGACTCCACATTTAACTTCTGTACATCTGAACTCAACGGCTATATAGGAAGATTTCACATAGGAGAATTTTATATAAAATCAAATGACCAATGGATATGTAATCTAGTTACCTGATCCAAGCGCTCATCCTTGTTCCCCTCCACTGGACTAAGCCTAGATTCTGAAGGAGCTGTGTGCACTTCAGTCCTTTGGCTGCTAAGTGCTTCCTGTGTAGAGGAGAGCTGCTCTTGATGCCACTTGAGCTGCTCTTTGAGGTGCTGTATCTCCAGCTCCAGTCGCTCTCCTTCCCCCTCGGCCATCAGCTTCTCCTGGACACTGCAGCTCAGCTTGGACCGGAGCTCTTGGCTCTGCAGCTGCTCAGACAACATCTCATCCCTGGAAAATATGCACATTGATGCAAAACCAAATGAGCTCCGGTGTTCCAGTGCTGCTATCTTGTGACATGATACAAGACTGGAAGTACCAGTAGCGGCAATGCCTAGCAGTGTAAAGAGTACCTGAAAAAACATACTTGAGTAAGACTAGAGATAGCTTACTAGAGAAATTACTCTATCACAAGGCACCTATCACAATACCACTTGAGTAAAAGAACAAAGTATATGCTTGTAAAAGTATTTAATTATCAAGAGTGTTTAGCTTGTATGGTATGTATAATGCTAAAAGATTCACTAGTGCTTAAGCAATGATGGAGGAAGTATTCACATCGTCCTGCATTGAACACATTAGTGTTGGGTATATAGCCTACTATATTTTCTAAACTCTTCATGTTTTGTGCTCAAAAATCTTAATTAGTAAAGTAACTAGTAACTTAAGTCATCAGATAAATGTAGTGGAGTAAAAATTAGAATATTTCCCACTGAATAGTAGTGGCGTAAAAGTATAAAGTAGCATGAAAAGACAAGATTCAAGTAAAGTATATGTGCCTCAAACTTAAGCAGAGTACTGGGGCCATATTACAGAAACTCCCTATCTTAAGTCCTAACTTAAGATAGGAGAGTCTAAGATAGGATTTTCTCTGATTTGGTATTACAGAAGCAAATCCTAACTAACTTTAGGAATCCTATCCTATCTTACCACATCCTATCCTAAGTCTGTTTAGGAAATCCTAACTGCTAAATCAAACGTCAGTTTGCAGCATTTCTGTCTGTTGCATAGCAACCGACAATGTTCTATCTCAACTGACTCTCAGCCCAGCCTGACAGTATTGTGTAGGCTAACAGCTAACTATGCTTTGTGAACATTGAAAAGGCCTTTGACTTAAAAACAGACAAGTTTGAGCTGTTGGTGACATCTGTGGAAAGGGTGAAGGAAGTTGTCTCCAACAATTTTTTTTCTTTTTTTTTAAGAGTAATTTCAAGTCATTCAATAGCCTTTCAGTAAATACATTAACTGTGTCTCCTTTGACTTGGTTTGAAAAAGAAAACACAGCTAGTCTGGGTCCAACTGAAAAGTTAGGCTGGCTGAAGGGTTATCCTAAAGTTAGGAGACTTTTTTTAAGATTCTGGGCAGTTAGGATGCTTCTGTAATACACTTTTCCTATCTTGACTTAAGATAGGAACATTGACTTAGGAACTGTTCATCTGTAATGGCTATTTTCCTAAATCAGGTCCTAACTCTAATTACCATGGTAACCATACAGTTAAGATAGGAATTGTGAGTTAGGAAGTTTCTGTAATACGGCCCTGGAGTATAAGTAGTTAGTTACATTAAACCAATATGGCAATGCCTTCACTTGTCTCCCAACATTTCAACTACTTCATGAGCCAATACTTTTTCCCCATAGAGAACTCAGGACTGATAAGAACCTCAAGGCATTGTGCGCTGTCTGCAGGCTGCTGAGCTCAGCAGTGAGCCGGTCAGCCTGCTCCTGCAGCTGCTCAACCTGCAGCCTGTTCTCCCTGAGGTCCTCCTGGGTCCGGTTACTGTCCTTGTAGCGTTCCAGCTCACTCTGGAGGCGGCTGTGGGCACGCTCCATCTGCCCCACCTGTCAGGCAGAGAGGCAAAAAGAGAAGGGTAAATAGATGGGAGAAGCTCATTTTAGCGGTGGGAATGCCAAAATGACACATGCTGTAAATTCCTTTTGACATAATTGAAAGTGCTCAAGTTAATGCAGATCTATGTTTTGCATAGACTGGCGCATTAAAGCAGTAATTTATACTGGATATCTTAATTTCTTTATATAATTTCACTTAATTATTTTCTCTATTTAATAACACTTTACCTTTTCCTCAAGAATTGCTTTTTCCCCCTTGACCTGGGTGAGACTTTTGATGAGCGTTTTCCCTTGTTGGCATTCTGTCTGAACACTGTTGACCTCAAGTCTCAGCTTCTTCAGCTCTCGCTCACCTATCTGCAAAGCCTTTGGTGTGAAAAATGATGGAAATATACGCAGTTTATATTTGACATATGTAAATATTGCATTTTATTTTATATAGAACAGTAATAACTCTTTGCTTCAAGAATAAACCTCTTGACCTGTTATTAGGCTTTTTAATGTAGCTCTGGTGTTTGTTCCTTCCGTCAGATTAAGCATTATAAATGTGCCTTTTTTAGTTTTTTTGTACCTCTTTGTCTTTTTTGAGGGCCGCCTGGGCAGCGCTGAGGTCTATCTCAAGCTGTTTTCTCCAGTCCTTCTCCTCAGTCAGACGAGCCTCCAGAAGTGCCAGTCTCTCCTGGCTGCTGTCCCTCAGATGCTTTGTACATGGTGACAGGGGAACACAAGGCAATCATAGTCAAGTCACAGTTATTGTCATGTTGATTCTAATTATATATATATATTTTTAAACTAGTAGGGGAAGGTGGGGTGATTTGTGCAACTTTTTACTCAAAGTGATTTTAAAGTGAGGCCTTGACAGTTATGTCTCCAACTCAAATATGTACATATATTTCAGGATGTTGTGCATCCCTGGCAATAAAAACTTTGGATCTGGAATAAACTGTTTAAGAAATATAGCTTTCGGAAAAAAAGTTGTCTTGACGCACAAATCACCCCACTACGTGGGGTGATTTGTGCGTCATTGTGTCACAATGACAAAGTCACCATCATCATCTTTCTGGCCATCTGAACTCTCATCAGTGGTGTCGTTAAGTGGAATTGAGATGTCACTCTCTTCTGAGCTACTGTAGACAATCACTTTCTTTTGGTGACCAGCGTATACAGCCATGCCACTGGCACAACTCTCAGAAATGTACTTTGCACTAGTTGCTCCGTGCTTGTGGAACCAACTGCCACCTGACAAATGTGATTCCCCCTACATTTCTGCCTTTAAATCAAGGCTCAAAACCCATATGTACACCCTGGTGTTTCCTCCCCATTAACTATCTTACCTCTGCACTACTATCTGTGTTTATGTGGATGTATGGGCTTTACGTCTTTTATTTTGGTTATTGTTATTGTACCTTCATTGTTTACCTACTGAATGCACTATGTACAGCACTTTGGACAGTGCAAACTGTCATAAATGTGCTTTTATAAATACATTTTACTTACTTACTTACTTATAACTCACCCAGGCCCTTGCGCACAAATCACCCCATCCCCAGAATTTTGGATAATAGGCATGATGCAGCAATTTAGGGTTGACATTGTGCTAACTATATAGACTCAAAGTGTAGCATACCAAAGCACTAAAACATGTGTCAAATGTTTTCAAACGTGTCTATAATTGTTCAGACACAATAATCAAAAAACCTTGATCATGGAAATTTTACTTTGAAAGGCAAAACACAGTTTTTTGAGCTTAAATGTGCTTATATCTTATTCCTTGTGTCTCCCTTCTTTACAGGATGAGTCAAATGGATGGCTCTTCTTAAATATGTGGTCACATTTCCAATTTCTTCCACGGTTTTCTAGAAACAAGGGGTTTTGCAACTTCCAAAACGCACATATCACCCCACCTTCCCCTATATTAATTGATATTAAGGTGCGAACACACTACACGCGTTACACGCGTACAGACGTGTATAAAATCGTCAATTTTTCCATAGGGAACCATTGGTTTACGCGCGTAAATGCGTTACTCGCGCTAAAGCAATATTTTAGCCGCGTAGTTCAAAACATTTTACTTTCTACGCTCCTACGCGTGACGATTAGCCGCGTTGGCCAATTAGCGTTGGGCTTGACCAGACGTCACATACATTGGCACGGTCAGAGAACAGTATACACAGAGGCTGAGAAACACCGAGGATGAAAATGTATTGCAGGCGGCCCGGTGCTATATGACAGCAGCTCGGGAATAGAAGACGTGGGCAAAGTAAACCAGGAGAATGGACTTCCTGGTTAATTCTGGTTAAAGTACAGCGAAGCACCGGTGTTGATCTACGCCAGCCACGGTCCCCTGTCACAGCCAGGTAGGGTAATGTTGGCTACTTGCCTTTATGTTGTGCCGCCGTGCACCGATGCTGCTGTAACTGTTTGTTATGTAGCTGCCGTGAATATGAAATGCTGTTTTAATGCTAGGCTATTTGTGCTGTTCAGTTTGTCTTTTGGCACAGTTGTTGGCCGTGTTGTTGTTGTTTTTGTGCGGACATGCACGCTGTTGTGTCGGGTCTGATCGCAGCCATGGTTGATTAGGGAAATACAATATCGGGAGGGAGACTAGGCACGTTATGCGCGTAGAACCATTTTTGGCACAAAATGATCAAGCAACATTTTAGCTGCGTTACGCACGTAAAGCTTACGCGGGTAACGCGTGTAGTGTGTTCGCACCTTTACATTTTAAGCATTAGGGTTACACCTCTTTGTGCTTCAGAAGGAGCTTCGTATACATTTACGTAATCTATTTAAATGTGTGTAGTTGAGGTCCTCCTGAACCTTAGTGTGCAGGGACATGAAATCATTTTCCTGAGGTTTGTTATGCCCTACCAGCTGTAAGTAGGACTCAGAGGCTTTGACCTCTTCTCCGTTCTTCAGCATTCTTTCTTGGACATCCTGCTTCTTCAGCTCTGCCTCCAGGCCTTTCATCTGTAATCATCAGTCAATAATATTACTCAGCCATGAGAGAGACGAGAAGAAAAGGCTGAGACTAAATTATACTGTCTGTGTTCTTCCAGTCAGGGACTTGCATTAGTGAAGTTCAGAAAAACTTACTTTCTGTTCCAAAGCACAGTAATGATCAGTCAATATTACATCAGAAAAAGAAAATGAATACAGATTGTGTATTGGGTGCTGCAGTTAAGTCCTGCTCATTACCCTCCTGTGAAGGCCTTCCAGTTCTCCCTCGTGGCGCCGCCTGTCCTCCTTGCTGGCGTTCTGGGCCTCTCCCAGCAGAGCCTCCAGCTCCTCGTTCCTCTCCTCTAGCTCTTCACGTTCCTTGCGCAGCTTCTGTAGTTGCCGCTGCAGCTCCCTCACCTGTACAAGCCCGTCTTCCATGTCCTCGCGACACCTGACATAGAATGATAATGATTTAAGTCAGAAAGGGAGGGGGCGCCCTTAGCTCAGTTGGTAGGGTCCCCCCCCCCCCATGGGCCTCGGCCAGCAGCGGACCCGGGTTCGATTCCAGCCCGCGGTCGTTCTCTGCATGTCACTCCCCTCTCTGCCCCATTTCAACTCTGTCTCTACACTATCAATAAAGCATAAAAATGCCAAAAAATATCTAATATCTTATCTTTATCTTTAAATATCTTAAAGAAAGGGCTGGCGAGACAGTCAACTATATTGTAATTCATAACCATATTAGCCAGGATGCACTTCTGTCGAAATAGACGATCTTCTTACCGTTTGTGAATATAATCCTCTTCTAGGACTGGCAGACTGTTTTTTGGTTCACTGCTATTGCTCTCGTCCTTTTGATCCTCTTTGGCTACAACATCTTGGTCTGCATCGTGTTTGGCCGACTGGATAAACACAACACCAAAAATGCGTCAAGCTGCTGCAAGAACATTTGGAGATAATATATTTAAAACATTGTTTAAGTCAGTCAAATAGCAACCTGGTCCAAGAGATTTTTCTTCTCGGAGTCTAAACTGCGGATCCTCTCCCTCAGTGCTCGGTTCTCAGCATCCAGTCTGTCATTTTGCTCCTTGGCTCGCTGCAGCTTCATCATATCTTAAAGAGACAAAACCATGACCATCAATATCTAAATAAATATATAGAAATTACACATTCATGTTTTGCCTTTTTAAACCTTGTTACAATACTAGACATTATCTTACACATATGCTGATTGTTGAAACAATGATAATAATACCAACAGCGCACCGTGGAAATTAAGGGAAGTTTTCTTAAAGAATAAACATTTGCTTTGATTTGAATTTTCAGTTTGAACTAGATAGATATTACTGTGACTGTCATTATTGAGGAAAATATACATATTTCACACACCCCTCTGCAGTGACTCTTACACCTAAAAATAGGGCAATCTATTATTCCCATTTTTTTCATATCAGATCTGAACAAAATGTTGGATTATGTTGGTGTTCTTGTTGGTGTTTGGCAAGACATTCGACTAGTAAACAATCAGACATTTCCAGACAGATTGACATTGCCAGTATGTAAAATCAAACCCTTCTGGCAGCCCAACCAGAATTTATGAATGTTAAAATAAAAATCTCTAAACAAACGTTGTGGCTGGTGTTAACATCAAATACTGAATTGCAGTTTGTTTTCTGTCTCACCACAGAGTTTCAGTTTGTCCACTTCCTTCCTCAGGTTCTCTACTTCTTGGACCGTTCCCTCGAGCTCAGATCCTGAGTTAGAAGCACATTTTTTATTCCATAAGGCTGAATATATGCTTTCTGCTCATTCTTGTCTCTGTTAACATGTATTTGTATACGTTAATGACTTCTTGCAGTCGGCTTTAACAACAAACCAGTTCTACATTACTGATAAGAAATTAAGCTTGCTAGTTAAAAATAATTTTTAGCCTGACAATGACAAAGTAATGGTAATTATGTTGTCATTTCAGTAGGGGAAGATATTCAAGCTTCTGTATGGACATTAGAACATTTTTGAAAGGACGGAGGCAAACAGCCTGGGACTGAGGCTGGATGTGTACATCTGTGCATTCATTGGTTCCCAGTGCCGCATCATGCGTTTATTACGTTACGACAGCTTATTAACAATGTGAAAAAACAATATACAAAACTGGAAGTGCTTATAGTCCTCAGAATCATTACAAGAAAGTCAAACATAAACTTGCGATTCGTTGAGGGATACAGACTGAGTGTTTTTGCAACATACCACTGGTGTCTGTGTTGTTGTTTTTGGCAGCATCGAGCTCATTGGTAAGTCTGCGGATATCCTGATGAGCCATGGCCAGCCTCCTGGATGCTTCTTCCAGGTCCCGCTCCAGCCTCTGGCGCTCATTCCGCTCCAGCAAAACCTCCTCACTGTGGGCCTGATGTGGAAGAATGACGTGTGGATGGTTAAGAGTGGCAGGAGTGCAGTGGGAAATAAGACAGGTTCCCCGGTGGAGATGCAAGGGGCACCAGCATGCTGTTGTGAGAAACATGCATTCTGAGGGGGAGATTCACCGTCACATCTTATGTGTCAGCATTAACCTGCATGGAGAGACCAGTGGGATAAGAAGTAGGGATGCACCGAATATTCGGCCACCGAAAAAGTTCGGCCGAAAATGGCAAAATAAGTAATTTTCGGTTTCGGCCCGAAACAGTTAAAAAGCCGAACAACATTACCGAAAATTGGCGAACTAAATGACACAAAGGAAATATGTTTTTAAAAGAGCTGCGCGCTTGTAAACCAGGAAATGGCAGTAAAGAGAGACGTAACCGTGTATGTGAGTGCACGTCTCTTTGTGAGCGCGCAGCAGGAGCAGTTTGGAGCGTGCATGAAAATGTCAGAGTCCAGTGTGGGAGAATTTTTTCAAACTGGATGAAACACGGCGCAGACAGTGCAATGCTTAATGCAGCATAAAGTTAAAACGCTCGTCCAAGACTGATGTTTAATCACCATAGAAACACAAAAGTCTTGTGCGAGCGAAGCAGCGATTCACCCGGTGAAACTCTGTGACAGTGTGACAGTTGGTAACGGTGTCACTCACAGTGACACCTCGCCGGTGAGGGCCGCCGCGCAAAAAAAACTTTAGTTTGACATCTAAAATGATAACCGGAGATATCCTGTCCGTTAGCGCTGTTGGGGGAAAAAGGCTCCTATGGTCTGATTGCATTTCTCGAGCCTGAATACACAGAGCCAAGTCGGCAAACTGACAGCGCGACTAAATATATGTCCAGCAAGCCGCCTCCCCCCGTTAGTTTCAGTCTACAGACGAAAAGGTTACAATCACCTCCTAAGAATGGACATCGTTTAAAGCCTCTCATTGTTATGATCAGGGCTTTGAAGCAAATTCTGAAGTCTGAACATTATGGTGGGAGCTGTGGTGTAGTTTTTTTTAGAGCAACTCAACCTGCACTGCAAAAAATGAAGAAAGGCAATAAGTCAATCTTTTTGTAGATTCATCCTCATATAAGTCAAGGTAAAAATCACCTCCGACTTCAGCCACAACTCTGCATCATGCCATGTCCAGAAGTTTGCTGACGACACGGCCATCATGGGGTGTATAAGGGGGGACCAAGAGGAGGAGTACCGTACTCTAGTGAGTGACTTTGTCACCTGGAGCCATGCAAACCACCTGCAGCTCAATATATCGAAAACCAAAGAGCTGGTGATTGACTTTGGGAAGGCAAAGCCACGCCCCCAAGCAGTGGAAATCGATGGGGTAGAGGTGGAAACTGTGGGCAGTTACAAATACCTGGGAGTGTGGCTGGACAAGAAGCTGGACTGTGCAATAAATACCAGCCATCTGTACAAAAAAGGCCAAAGCAGATTATACTTTTTAAGGAGGCTGCGATCCTTCAACATCTGCAGCAAACTTCTGCTTATGTTTTACCAGTCGGTGGTCGCCAGCATCCTCTTTTACGCTGTGGTGTGTTCGGGAGGCAGCGCAACTAAGAAGGACTCCTCCAGGCTGGACAAGCTAATCAGGCGGGCCGGCTCTGTGGTCGGCATGAAGCTGGATGGTCTGGTGACAGTGGCAGAGAAGAGAACCGCAAGGAAACTTCTGGCCATCCTGGAGGACACCAGCCACCCTCTGCACACTGTCATCAGCAACCAGAGAAGCTCATTCAGTGACAGGCTGCTCCTCCCCAGATGCAGAACCAACAGACTAAAAAACTAATTTGTCCATCGTGCCATCATACTCCACAACTCCACACATGGAGGGAGGAGGGGGGTGGCTGATGGAACATAACCGCAACAGCTTGCATAATCTATTTATTTATTTATTTATTACTACACACTAAGGTCAAACAGAGATATAAATGAATAACTGTTGCTAACAGCTGCTGCTTCTTTTTAAAATGTATTTATAAATATAAATCTGTATTTTACTTTTTTACCATGTATATTGATGCATTTTAGTGACTTGCTTGTGTCTTGTTGCATGTACTACAGCTGCTGCTGGATTTTTGAATTTCCCTGAAGGAACACTCCCAAGGGATCAATAAAGTGTCTATCTATCTATCTATCTATCTATCTATCTATCTATCTATCTATCTATCTATCTATCTATCTATCTAGTAAAATATTAATTTTACTCTTAGATTTGAAGGTTTTACTGTTTAATTATTTATTTAGGGTTGCTTTTTAGTTGTAGGCTATGTCTGAGGAGAACATTTGGGAGTTCATGTATGCAATGTTGAAAGAATTGACTAAATAATAAACAAAACTGCAAAAGCCTCTTTCGGTATTCGGTTTCGGCCTTTCGGCCAACTGTTTAATTTTATTCGGTTTCGGTTTCGGCCAAGAATTTTCATTTCGGTGCATCCCTAATAAGAAGGACACATGCTGTAACCTTTGACATGCCATTACTGTTCCAGCCATCTCAAGCACTCATCAGTTGTTAGAAACATTCCATTCACCGATGTGTTACTGAGACAAGCAATGTTGTGTGCGTCATAGTGGTCATGCTGATATCAAGGCAAATTATCTGCGTGGAATTCAAAAGTAGTAGCGCTCTGAAGCAAACCAGCGATGCCCTCTGTATCACAACCTTGGGGTTAGTTACTTAGTAAGTGTAAACTGTAAGGTGGAAACCTACAGGGGTAATATTGTGTTTGCTCTGACCAGACTTGCGCAGCCCAAACAGCTTCTTCCATGGGCTCTGGGATGAACACTGTTGAGAAGAAAGACCCATGTGTGCAGAATAGAACAGATACTATATAACTATCGCATGGTACACCTGTCCATTGGAAAACATTAAGTTGTTCATAGAATCCTTAGACTTCATTCAATTTACAGACCTGTAATTCAGCTCAGGAAGAATGAGACCTACCTTTGTCATGTTATCTATGGATTTTTGCATATCCTCTCTCTGCTGCCTTAGCTCCTCTCCCATCGTTTGACAAATACGCTCCTGTCAAAGAGTCACAGGGAGACAGAGACTCATTTAACCACATTTATATGTACTCTGGATTTGCCTTGCATGGCTAACCATTATATTCCACTACTCAAGTATGAAGCATTTGAAAATTCAATATGACTATAGACAGGGCATTAATTGTACAAAAGGCTGTGCACTTTCACTGCAAAGCCTTGAAATACAGCTCAAATAGTGAAAAAAGAATTACGACAAAGTTAATAATATATTAGCGGCTAAAACATTTCAAACACTTCTGTTGTTCCTTTTCACAGAAGAACTGACATTATGACGAAATTAAACAATGGTCTACTGTACGTAGGTTTTTCCTTTACCTGGTGTTGGACTTCCCTCAAGTTGCAAGTGAGACTCTGACTTTCGAGTCTCCTCTCAGCAGCCTCCAACCTTTCCAGTAGTGTGGCCCTCTCCACCAGTAAGTAGGCCACCTGCTCACTGGGGCTGCTCAAGCCAATCTCCCCGAGGTCCTCCTGAGCCAACATCTCTGCCAGTTCCTTGCTCTGACCGTCTGGAAGAAATGACAGTTTGCACTGGTCAGCAGTTTGTCCAGCAGGGTCTAGACCCAAAATAGAATAACAACCAAGCAGTGCACGTGTATGGCTGTGTGGCAGCAGATCTAGAATTAAAATGAGCAAATGTCTAACTCAGGGAATATATTGTGTTGATGCGTAATTCACAAACCAATCCAGGCTAGCAGACAACCCAAAGAAACTAACACCATTCATGTCATGAATTCACCTTGTTGTTGTCTGATCTGGTGAAGTTCTTGCCGCAAGTGTTCATTGTCTCTCTCATAGTCAGCAGTCAGACACTCGCGATCTTCCAGTAGCCCTCGAATGTGGGCTACATAGCCCTCCACCTAACGGACAAAATCCAAAAGTAATTCTGCTGGGACTCATGTCGTAATTGGCATCATCCTGTCGTCATTCCAATTTAAAGGAGTAGCACACTAGTTTTTGTTTGGTTTGTAGCAACAAAACTAAAAGTATCCAAAGTGTTCACCTCCTTCATCTCATTGGCCTGCTGGGTACGCAATACCCGCATCTCCTGAGCGGCTGACTGAAGCTTGGTCTCACTGTCGAGCAGCTGCTGCCACAGGTGGCACTGCCGCTCTTCAACACTCGCCCCCGGAGGCAAGCCATCCTCCTGAAGCCGCATTGAAATCTGGTCAAGCTCTGTCCGCACCTGAGAACCAAGAGAGGGCTTCAGTGACCAGATATCATGCGCGTCAGTAAAGGGTCTAACTGGCATGTTGAACTGAAGTTTCATAAGATTGTATATAATGAAATACATCTCAGTATTGTGGTGAATCAAGAGGACTCCACTAATAAAGCTTCTCCTTAGGTGAGTGGCCTTGGTCATAGTGCCTGTTATTATAGAGCTTTGCTTTTCAAAGCATAACAAATATTACGACCCACTGTCATTCAACTAAAAGCTGGTACTACAATTCTAAATTTTACATATGCTCAAATGACTATATTTTATGTCTGCCGCATGCTGTAGTATGCTGCTGCTATTTTGGATATGTGACAAAACTACACAACCTGGCCCACAAAAAGCAGATTTTTTTTTTGACGTTACTATGTTATTTTGCCCAAAAATGATCCATCAAAATATTCTGCAAACTACAATAACAACAAAAGTGTTTAACAGCAAGGTTGTTAGTCTTGCTGAAAACTGATCCATCTGCGTGACACATAGGAGAGGGCAACAACACCAGAGTGGCATGCCAGCACTAAACACCTGTTGCCGAAATTCAATACTTTGTAGGGTGTGTAACCTGAGCAGGCCCCCCGTGCAGCATTTAAACTACTCCATGAGCGATTGCTGTTCCAACAACATATATTGTCACAAGCTAGGGATCGTGTCTCATGTACCAGTTGTACTTAAACATCAAACAAACTGGCTCTGCTCTTGCCGTTTTAAAACAAATAGTGAAAAAGGATGATGAAAAATAATAACAAACTGCTGCCATCATTCAACAGAGAGTGAAAGAAGATATATTACAACAGGCCCCTTTTGCATGCAAATAACTGACTTTTACGATAGGTAATACTTATAAACTGATGGTATTGTGGCGAGTTAACAAAAAAACAATCACGAAACAATGTCAAAATTGGTTAAGATCAAATGAATTAACACAGGTTCCATTCAAATATGTGTGGTGTTGCACTGGAACAAAGTATCTCACCAGTGACAGGCGCCATGTTATCTATAAACAAATTAACAGCTATGAGTGTTACCTCATCGTGATCCATGGCCACACATTAAGTTAAATGACGCTGCATCTGTGAAGGATGAACTTCTTCCTCAATGGTGAAAGCATGGATCCAAAACGAATATTCAGCCTGCATGGCATCACTTAGAAGACAACAACAAATTGCAATGGTGTGGCAAAGATCAGCAGGTCCTCCAGCTTCATCATTGGCATTATTGTTGTTGCAATTCATCCATGACAACGTCACTTGTCCTTGTGTTCCCCTGCAAAAGATGACATACTTATGAACAATGCTGTCATGTCAGGACCTGCAGCCACACGTTTAGAGATTAGACTAACGGCACACAGTTTAACAACTCAGTTACAGTTTGCATTACTCGAGGCTATGCAAAGCTTTATGAAGTTATGTTTGATATGCTGCTATGTTATCATTGCACATGGACAGTAATAAGGGTATCGTAACACCGCCTATCATTGAAGAAGGCAGTTTCGATTGTTCATGCATTTGAAAACGTCGCATTTTCCAAAAAAAAAATAACTCTGCAAATTCCTTGCATTGTGGACAGTAACGCTTATCGTATTCCCAATATTTAATTATTTGAGGGATAGAAACATCTTTGTTTTCCAGCTAACCATTTACCCAAAATGTCTGACGAGGAGGAGCAAACGTTTTTTTAACTACAGCCACTTGCATTCCTTTTGGCCACGCAAGCTCACTAGTCAGACAGATGCAGTTTGCTCATTATTACATATTTTCCTCTCACGTTGTGATATAATAAGCTTGTTAACGGTGACTGCCCGAAGCGCTAGTTAGTTAGCAAAGTTAGTCCTAAAGTTATCGTAGTTCTGCTAATGCTAGCTCGCTAACGTTAGCCGCAGCTTTCTGCAGTGCCCTCTGCAGCAACAGGTAAACGCCATAAGGTTTTCGTTGTTATAACTAAAGACACCTGTCTTTTGCAGTGGTGATATAGGTGAGTGTGCCGTTACGGTTTTACTCACCTTTCAGCGGGTAAAGGTGAAGAGAAAAAGCAAGTGCTGAGGACAGGCGTGGCGAAGAGAATTGGCTTCTACCAGCACCTAGGCAACGGACCGTACCATTCACAGGATGCAGGGGACAATCGGGACAATCGCCCAGGACATTTGAAACCAGCCAACTGGTGGTGTTTTAAATTTAAGAAAAAAATGCCCCTCAGAATTAAATTTTTGTTAACGACAGCTTTAAACGTTCAATAAAAGTCATAACCCTAATTATTTTGCAAGTAAACTATTTTCAAACGTGGTTTCGTCCTTTGCAACTAGGTAGTAATCCCCATAGAACATTCTATGGTAATCCCCCCAAAATAATCTCTATTTGTTGGTCTACATAATATTTAACCTCTATCACGTTTTAATCACCGTTCTTAGTGGTAGTTAATGGCCATTGGTTTTGATCATGGTTTTGATTAGCCTAAGCTTTTCTCATTTACATGGATGTAAACCAGGGGGCGACAGACAACAGGCTAAACCTATTCCTCCTTGTAGGTTATACCAGAATTAAAGGTGTCAGCAATTCTAGTAAATGCTTGTTGTCAAAATACCTTTTTGTCTTAGTCATTGAATCACTCCACGAGTCCTTAAGTGTCCCCTGAAAAAATATTTCAGTGTTAATGCCTGTTACTCTGTAAACAGACATGGTGCGAACTATAGGCCCCATCTGTTTACGGAGCCTAGTAACAACAGATTTCTTTCAGGGCACACATTTGTAACCTAAAGACAGGTAGCAGATCGAGAGGAGATATTCACTGATTTTGAAAAAAAAATGTGATTTTTGATAAGCATTCTCCTCAATCGTCATGATTTTAACATTTACCCCCATCACCAATAGCCTAATTTAATGGAGGCTAGGCCTATGTCTAAAGTAGCCTAGTCTAAATTGAGACACTTTTTTTCAAGTAGGCCCTAGGCTACACCAATAGCTACTTTCTCAATTTGTATATGTAGCCTAATATTTATAATTAGCCTAATGTTTTGAAGGGGGAAAAAAGTGTTGTTTTACTGTCACCTCCTCTGACTTTAGCCTACGTGAACTGCATGTTTGCTTTGTCCTGCCCAGATGTTTAATTGGTGACCAGTGCACTCTGAATAGGCCTTCTCTTTATGTCCTGGTGTAGAAATGTTAACTATGTTGCATCCGTGTGTTTATTTTTCATATCTGCCGTATCAAGATTAGGATCGTGAATGGATGAGGTATGGTGGAATACTCATTATACAGAAGAGCAATTCCAAAGAGGACTGTTTACAGTGGAAGCCTTTTCATGTGGTTTTATGTGCCTTCACTGCCCACATGGGCGGGTCTCAGTTGAGTCTTTTTTGGATGGTGATGTTGTACTGAGGGACTATGAAGGGAGCTCTGTTCTGCACAGAGGAAATGGGCGTTTACCTTGGAAAGTTTGGATGGAGTGACTTGAAAAATAAAGGAGGTGTGGCAAGGCCGGGAAGAAGTGGACCACCAAGAGGGGCACAATAGAGTGGAGAGTGGTGAAGCTGCTTCTGGGATTTCGTTCGGACAGGCAATAACACGGGTGAGTAGATATTTCCTTGACTTTTCTTTAAGAATTATTTTCTAATGGACACCTTGTTAAATCATGGTCTCACTTGTAAAACATAGATGTCATTTGAGTGAGCCTTTCATGAAATCTACAAACAACACATGCTCTAAAAGTAACGTCTAGCAAAAAGGCCACCAAAAGATTAATTGATTTTTTTATTGACATTCTTAGAGTCATGTTAAGACAGCTAAAAAAACTGGGTCAAAAACCCTGCAAGATTTATTTTGCTTTTAACCAATCTTAAAGTTTTTTTTTAACCTTCCATTCACTTTCATCTGATGGATGAAATCTAGTGTAATGGTATAATTTGACAGTAATCAGGACTACACCGCTCCCACCCATGGACCTCTCCTATACAGATACAGATCTGCACGTACAATTTCACCCTGTCTGTCTATTTTTCTTCTATGTCTTTTTTTGTCTCCCTGCATGTCTCCTTATTGCACAGTTAAATTACAGGTTTTGCTCTAACTATATACTCTGTCAAAAAGCTTTGTAAAACGTAGGTTGAACTACTGGTTGTTTACTACACGCAATGAAGAAAATTAGCCATTCAGGAGAGATTCATTGGGTAAATATTTTGGACCCATTTAGATTTCAGTAGGCCCGCCCAGGTTCTCTGCAGGTTTGCTGTACGATGGCAACACACAGGCCAGTCAAAGAGAAGTTTTAATAACTCATTGCACTCTGTTTATGCGACACAGAGTCTACTCTGTTCAGTGGCTCGGATTTTCCATCTCAAGTTTCAAGGCAAAACAGAAACATAACACTGATTTTTACTGTGGAACCTACACAGTTGTTTAATTGGCGTCTGTCTCTCAACTATTTCCTTGCTAATCGTAATGTTGGATGCAGATGCCCAAGATTGGAAGCCCAAATTGAACATGTTTTGTTTGTTTTTTCGACAGTGCCCTGAAAATGGCATACCTGCTTATGTTTGTGACCCTGCTGCATCTCATCACACTGGCGATGCTTTTCATTGCAACCATGGAGAAGGTAGTAGTCATATTTAGTACCTGGTCTTTGATGATTTTAAGTGTGTTAATTCACAAGTGCAACTTCAATCCAGTTATAGGCTATGTATCATGTCTATTCTCTCTTTTCAGTCCTGGTGGGTGTGGGATGGCATGGAGAACTCAGACCTATGGTACAACTGTAGGTTTGACAACTCCACAGGAACCTGGCTGTGTGCATCCTCAAATGAAACTGGTAAGCAGCAATTTTGAAGTTTGAATACCTCCTTAAAAGAGGATTTTTCCCAAACAGTTCTCTCCCAGATGTAAAATCTGAGGACTGAAGCTGTTTTTTTTGTTTTTTTTACATGTGGATACTTTTGTTCTCCTTCTCAGAGTGGCTTCAGGCAGTGCAGGTCCTGATGGTTCTCTCAGTGGTCTTCTCCGCAGTCTCCTTCTTGGTGTTCCTGGGTCAGCTGTTCACCATGTCTAAGGGTGGACTCTTTTATTTCACCGGACTGTGTCAAGTCTTTGCAGGTAACAGTGTGGTGTAACAATGTGCCACCGACATGCCTCTGTATAATGAGAACATTTAAAAAAAGGAAAAAAATAAGAATGTTACTTTTCTAGTACAAGAGCTTGGAATTGAAGAAATACCTGATACAATAATATGGTGGATTGGTAGGCTATACATCTAAAACAAAACAAACAAAAATAACCAGCTTTTTTTCCTTTTTTTTAGGGCTGACCGCATGTTCTGCAGCCCTCATCTACACATTACACAATAAGGACATCCTTCAGGACTCTAGAGAACTGACCTCAGGACACTTTGGCTACTGTTTCATCCTTGCCTGGCTGTGTGTGCCCTTGTTGCTTTGTAGTGGAGTCATATACATCCACCTACGCAAGAAAGAGTGAACAGAAAAAGGACCGCATTGTCAGCAACAGTTTTGGAGAAGAAAAAAACCTGACATCTTGTAAATCACAATTGCCTATATTATTGTTTTTGTTCAGGCTTCATTAAATTTGATTTTGTTCTGGAATTGTAGATAGGCCTGGATTTGGAAAAAATGATCAAGAAATAATGGGATATCTCTTTAGCAAAATTTAGCGTACTCCATGAAATCAATGTAGGTCTACAACACTGACCTCCAAGCCATGTTTGCGAAAATAGGTCTTTGTTGTCCACTGTTGATGTCCTGTGTTGATCAAGAGTGGCAAATACCCTACCAAAGCAGCATTATGCATCTTATATTAGTGTTGTAGGACTTTTGATTATTTTAATTTCTTTTAGCCTAAAGTTAGAGTTAATTAGATATAGGCCTATATAAATGAAGGCTATATATTTTTGTACTTAAAGCTTTTCTGTATCCTATATTTAGTGTTATTTGTAATAATTATTGCACAAAGAAACAGAACACATGCCAAGTCCATTATATTCTTGTGACCATAAAATATTATTTTTTCTTTGAATGAAAATAAATTAGACTTTTGATGCCAAATAGGTTTGTAAATTCTCAATTGTATTATAGAATGTATGTTAAATTATCGACAGAATGGTGTGTCCCAGTGTATGTGTGCGTATGTGCGCGCGCAAGGGAAACTACTGGTGTCGTTGCCATAGCAACCATAAACTTAAGGTTCTCTGAATAACTGGCTAGCTTCATCTGCTTATTTTATGTTGGGACTTTGGAGGGACAATAGCTTGCTTACTAACTTGTCGTGTGTCTCAAACGGACTTTTTTTTTTAGACAATGGAAACTGAACCTCAAGTTTTGGGTACAACAGCCAAAATAATTCCTCTTGCTTTACCCAAAGGAGAGGAAAAGTTGTGTGAACTTTGTCAAAGATCAGCTAACTTGCAGTGCTCCGAGTGTCGGGTTACATTTTACTGGTAAGATGGAGTTGTCCTTACTATTTTATTCATTTGTTTTTTAACTCATGAATCAGTTATTTCAGTGTCCCTTTAGAGCATTTATTTGTGAAAGCATAATTGCCATGCTTGCAACTTTGTGTAGATTATGTAGAAGCACGTCTCCAGTTTGGACGCTAGGAGGCGGTGTTTGCCACGTTTCTTCACGGAAAAAATCGAACAACAAGTCGGTGTGAAGAAAGCCCACGTGACTGCGTCGTAAGCGAGGGAAGGGGTGGATGAGGAACAGCTGGAAATGAAATTACCACGACAGTTATTTGTGTTCACGTGACAGTTAGAAAATGTTTGCTTTTGTTTGTATGAACAATATAAATATATAAAAAAAAAATATTTGTATGTAAGCAAACATAGCCAAAACTTTCGCGATATCTCTCCAGAATCAGTTACAGATAAGCTAAATCATAAAGATGGTGGCGGGTGAAATCCTCGCAGTACGGTGAGTTCACAGGAGCATGTGTTGACATCCCTGCCTGGAGGGATTTATGTTAAGGGATGAGCCACTAAACCCAGTCCCTTAAAGGGAGCTTACAGACTCTTATTGTCGTTGCTTCCCTCTCAGCATTAGAAATACACAAGTCAAGCACATATCTTCAATTCAAATGAAAGCATATATAGGCTATGTCATTTGTTGTGTCTTTAGAACATTTACTTTTTCACAATTTAGGACTTATACTACATTGATAGTGGCTAAATGACTTATTGGAGGCCTACGTATATCAAATGATCAGGCTGCTAGTTATCTAGTAGGCCTATACACACTAATGTAATGGGGAGACTAGGCTCTTTAGGCAGATTAGGAAATATAATGCAAATAAAGCTCATCAAGGACAAAAACAGTGCATTGGCCCTGCACCCTGAGATGACCATCCTTGATCTTCTGTATGTCTGTGTGCTTGTCTGTCTTGTCAAACACAAGCTATGTCAGCACTACCGTCGACGTGACGTGGCCAGATCACTGACTGCTTGTTGCTTCTGTCCCGAGTCCAGAATCACAAATGCACTGGAGTGAGCGCACATGCTCCACAGTAGAGAAAAAAACAACCCAAGGAAAACCAAGACAGTTTCCACAGGAGTGTGCAAGAGAGGAGAGCCACATGAACAAAATTACAGACCAGTTATGTAATGGCATACAATTTAGTCTGCCCTCTGTGCACTCAGATTATATTTTGGAAATGGGATATAGAGGCTCTGCTGTGGAAATGTTTAGCACTTCAGTTCAAACCAACTGGTATAACTGTGTAGAGACATTTCACAGATTAATGGCAAACATTGTTATAGTATAGGCCTACCGTATGTCTGCTGTTCTAAAGTCGATCTGATCCAAACTTTTGAAACCCATTCTAGCAGAGGGTAGCTACTGTTCTACACCTAGTACAAGTTGCAGCTCAGCAGTTCATTTCATAGCATGGAGAGAAAGGTTCCTTATCAACAGCCACACTGTGCCCAAAACTTAAAGTCTAAGGTGGCTAAAGTGGGAGAAGGAATTTGAAAGCAGCCGTCAAACTTTTTAAACATTAAAAAAAAACATTTTATTCCTCAGTGATATAGAGCACCAACAGGCCGACTGGGTGGGTATCCACGAGAGGATCTGTCCGTTGCTGGTTCCCATTCGCACCGTGACTCTCTTAAGTCTCCAGCGAGCTGGCCGCATCGAAACGCAACTTAGAAAGGTGAGGATGTTGGAGATGAGCCGGGACCACTTATAGGACTGTAAGACCAGAGCAGCCATCTTGTTTTGAGCTTGAGTGGTTTACATTTGTCTCTGTCAATGAAAATGCAAAGAAATGTATGAAATCTGAAAGCCACTCAAAGTCCATTTACGATCCATCTTTTAATTTCAAGTGGTTGTGTGTAGCTGCCAGGTTTCTGGTTTTAAGTTTCCTAATTTCATAAGTTCTCAAATAAATACCAGGAGCGCACAATAAAACGCTGGAATTAACTCTGTTTAAACCGAAGACTGCATAGATTCTGAAAAATACTCATTTGGACTGTGCTGCCATTCAGGAAACACAATGTACTTTTTGTCCTTCCTTTTTCTTTTTCCTTTCCTTTAACAAGCGCAGTGAAATGAAGACTCTTTCGAATTTTGATCCCTAGCTTTTTCCCTCTACTGTTTCCAGATGCGGTTATTTGGTTATTCATGTCAGTGATGTTTCTGCAGTGATATACAAGCTGATTTTGAATATTCCTGGGGTTCTCTTGTGTCATGTAATATTCATGGGAACTGAGTCTGATGAATGAATGGAAGTAACCTGATGTGCACCTTGGGTTGGCTTCCTTTACCTAGACAGAGCTGATCGAGATTTGCAAAACGGTGGCTGAGGGCAAGCTTGCTGAGGGGAAACACCTGGAGGCTCTGCCCGCTGCCCGGTTCTGCCTGCGCTGTTCCATAGATGTCCATGGCCCCAGTACTCTCCAATTGGTCCCTGCCTACCTGCTGCTTGCTGAGGCCAACATGGGTGAGCACAAATTGGTTCCTCAGCTCTGCTTCCAATACACAATGGTTAATGCACGATTGTGAGCGTGTTTGTGTACATGTTATGAGCATATTTGTGAGCGCTTCGGTACTTGCCTTTCCAGGTTTGCGTAACCTAGCCCTGGTGTCGGAGCTCCTGTCCCAGGCAGAGTGGGCGGTACTGAAGAGTCCAGAATGTGGTCATGCAGTCCACCAGCGGCTTCACAGGAGCCTGGGCCGCCTCCACACAGCCACTGGAAACCTTGAAGCAGCTCTGTTCCACTTTGCAAATGATGTCTGTGTTATTATTCACGCAGTACATTAACTATTTTCACCAATTTATTAACTGTCTCAATGCTTGTAAATATTTAAGTGAGTTCTCTCCATTTGTACACTATTTTGTGCTTTTACTGTCATGTGGACCCACCCAACACATGTAAATCCCCAGTATATATGAATAGACCTTATGAAAAAGCAAATGTATGAATCTGATGTTTTTTTCAGATATACTTTTCCAGTGAGGAGTATGGTCTGGATAGCACAGTCACCTGTAGTGGCTACTTTCTCATTGCTGATGTGTTCGCCAAACAGGGGAAGATGTCCATTGCTCGTTCCTTGTACTCTACGGTAAAATACATAACAGATATAATGTAATGTATTTCTGTTTTTCTAATTTTAAGTGGTTCATCATCTATTGCTTCTATTGTAGTTGGCACATACTTGGCATGGCCATCTGACCAAACTCTATGAGACCCATGTCCAGTATCTCCAAAATCCTGGCCTGCTGTTGGAGCCCTCTTATGGTACGTCTTGTTATATCAAATATGTGCAATATCAATGTCATTTAGAACCCATTAAACAATATAATGACGTAGATTTGTGTTTTGTCTACTTGTCTAATTCTACCATACTTTTCAATCACTGTGCATGGTGAATCAGAAAATGACATCATCAATACATAATTTGCTCCATCAGATAAACATCAGATACATTGGCCTATCACTGGAAAAGTAAGGTTAACAGCACTATATTAAGCTGGGCTGTCTGAAAGTTAAAGCCCAGATTTACATTAGCATGCTTAGGGCTGACTTTAGACCAGTGTTAACACATCTCTAGCTGTGCAGCATCCGCATCAATACCCTCTGTCACAGCTGCTGTCCTACATATGATGCTAAGCCTGTTAGCCGCACTTTCCCACAACAAGGTGGGCGTAAAAGGGAAGCGTGTTTGCACATATAGACATTTTATGTTGATCTCTAGTTAATTACAGTAAATGCAGAGGTACAGTACAAAGCTAAAGGATACGTGCCTCTTTGTCTCAATGTCTCTCTCCATGACTTTCAATCAGACAAAGCACATCAAGCTGAAGTGGACGAGATGTTAAGAGCCATGTTGGATGTTGAGCAGAGGGACTCCAGGAAAGAGTCCAGTCGGATTGCCCGGATGGCCCACTGTCTGGCCATGCTCTGGTTCCTCGCAGGAGACTACCCAAAGGTTAGTCACCTCACCAGCTGACCAGGCATTAAGGGTTGAGTCTGACACAGTGACACAGTTCTCCATTACAGCCTTCGTTGTTGGCCTTCTTAAAAAGGCTGTCTCAAGATGGGCTTATCTGTAATTGGTAAAGCCGTAAACAATGAGGTTAAATCAGTCGGAGGTAACGTGACTTCTACCTTAGTTTTGTGTTTGTGTGTGTGTGAATTAGGGCGCTATGATCTAGTGAGTAAGCCTGCACCATTGAC
The DNA here is from genome assembly GCF_949987685.1 of Ammodytes marinus. Classification (NCBI taxonomy): domain Eukaryota; kingdom Metazoa; phylum Chordata; class Actinopteri; order Uranoscopiformes; family Ammodytidae; genus Ammodytes; species Ammodytes marinus. The sequence continues at coordinate 8,790,098 of NC_137211.1, read as the reverse complement.
TGTACAGTAGGCTGTTTACTAGAGAGCTGAGGGCCACAGACTTGAAACTTGTCAGGGTCAAAGTTTGGTTGGTTTTTAGAAGGAAATAGGTTGGAGATCTTATGGCTGAGCACAAGAGCCTCACTCCAGCAAACAGTCAATATAGAGAGATGCAACATCAGGCAGTTAGAGGTATACAACACTACAATCAGTTTATGTATGGTTCTCACTCTCAGTCATATTCTTATCTGGTGGGTTGTTAGGGCTGGATCAGATACAAGAGTATTTTTTTTACATTACAGAAACAGCTACACCAGTGTTACAAAACTACTTGAAAACAAAAAAGCTGAACACGTCTGTTTACTTTTAATTTTTTTAAATGCCGCCTTTTTCTACAAGGTCAAAATGTTCAGCCATTTAGGCCCTGTGAGGGAATTTTGGGTCTTTAGTTGTCATTTTAATGGTAAAGATTAATAGTTCATATATGCCTATTTTGTGTGTCTGTCTCTCAGACTCTAGGTCAGCCTTGGAGCCTGTTAGGAGACACTTAGGTCAGTTGTATAGATAAAGTCTCATCTCCTTAGACTCCAGAATGTTATGGTTCACTGTGTTCAGCTCTGAACCAAAACATTGGTACGCTTGGTGCCCGAGCCGGGGAGGTGTTAGAGATAGCGCAAGGTTAATACACAGCTCTAAGCATGAGTTTGTCAGAATTGAAGTGCAAGTCACGAGAGTGGCAGATCGGTTCTCCTTGGCCAAGTCTGTAATAAATATCGCTACATAATTCATCCAAGTCTTCTGAAATATTCTTCCACCTGAGTTGACCTCCAACCTTAACAGAACTTCCATCACAAATTGGCGTCACAAACAGGATCTCAAGATAACATCGACCTGGTATGTGCACTAAATTTAGATTTATGCCTTACCATGTCTTTGTTTGACGAGATCAGAAAAGAATATATGTGATAGTTCTAAAACTCGGCCTCAAGAAATAAATTGAAAATAAATGGTCAGCTTAGGGTAGAAAGATAGTCCTCTTTACAGCAAAGTAGGTTCGAGCCCTGTTTGACAAATAGATATTAAGTCCTGTTTGGTTTACACGAAGAGATACAACAAAATAGAATACAACAAATAAGATAAAGCCCTCTATACAATTAAATAGATTAACATTTAGACAATGGAGATCTTGGATGTCGTTGCAATATTGTGCAGTGTATATGTTTTGTATAAGTGAAATACATATGGTATATGTTAAATTTGTGTTTATATGAAACATCCTATCTGTGGGTCACAACATGTGTTCCAGCCAGTCCAAAGCAGAGGATAAGTCTAAAACAGAACACATCAAAACATTGAAGAAAAGCAGTAAAAATGCACAGACACATAATATGACAGAAGACGAAGAAACACAGGTTGCGTTCCGAATCGCATACTTTCTACTATATATTATGTAGAAAAAAGATTTAGGATGTACCGATTCTTGTGGCCAGATTTGGGATGGTGAGAAGTACCCGGATATCCTACTTCCTCCGGCCAAAATTGTTAGTGTTAAAAACTGCATCCTATTTGGGCGATTCTGACCCACAATCCAGTGCGCACGTGAAGTGACGTCACATCGACGAAGCCTCCATATGAAAACAAACGGGGATGCGACGGATATAAAAGCAAGAGGCAAGATCAAAGCGCAATATTATGATGAAATAAAAGAGTAAAAGTGTGTCCCAATAGTATGCCTACTGCATCCTAACTAGATTATTTTTATCGTCGGATATAGTATGTAGAATAGAAAAAAGAAAGAGTATGCGATTCGGAACGCAACCACACATTGAGAAAGTTTTTCCTGAACACACACCAGCAGGCATTGTTGGAAGAAAACATGGCTGGGAATATGTGGTTCCTTACACATCCCTTATGAATAAGCAGACAGGTGGAAAGTGGCCCATTGAGGGGTCCTTTGCCACAGATAAAATGATGCTTGCTAGTTCAACTGTGTATGGCACACATGGAGATCCAACTTGGGATGTTGTAACAATGAGAAGATGTGTGGCAATATGGTTTAACACCTCAGAACTGTATGGAAGTGGGAATGAATGTACTGAACGTGCAAATGTGTGCAAAGGGAAGGATGATCGAGTTTCTGAAGAACTTAAAGAATTGAAGTGCAAGTCACGAGAGTTGCAGTCTGGTTCTCCTTGGCCAAGTCTGTAATAAATATTGCTTCATAATTCATCCAAGTCTCCTGAAATATTCTTCCACCTGAGTTGACCTCCAACCCTAACAGAACTTCCATCACAAGCCCTGGTGCCACAAGCATAGCTTAAATAACATAGCTAACTATGCACAGTTACCCCCTGCTGTTAAATACCCACTTACAGTGGCACAATGGCTGTGGTAGGAATAAGGGCCAGGGCTCATCATGTAAGGATAATGCTAGCGGATTCTCCAGATTTTCCATAGTGACATACAGTTGTTTCTAGACTCTGCTGACTGGATGTTTCTATCATGGGTTAGCATGTGTTTTAGGGTGTGGAAGGATGATGTGCTCAAACTCTGTCTGTCTCCTTTTCCTTACATTTACATTTTTTTTTCTTGTCTTTCATAGCTCACTACTGAGTCACTAGTGGGTTGCAGCATGATCTCTGTACTTTGACAAGTGCACACCTTTAGGAACATACCATTTTTATTATGAGGATTTCTTGTTATTTTGAGGTAAATCTTCATTTGGATGTTATCCAAGGATGGCAGAAGCATTAGAGAGACTATTTATTATTGTATCAGCCTTGTACTCACAGTGCTGAGAGAGCTGTAGGTCAAAATACCACTAAACACACACTTGAGTAACAGACATACAACACATTTTCCCAGCTGTTTTCAAATCCTAAAAAAAAACTGCATGACATCCATGGATGCCACTGGAAACCTCAATGCATTACACCTTGAGCTTGGCATGTTTCCCTCATAGCATCCATGGTTATGTCAACAGTATCAAACTTATTTTCTATCCTAGTTTTCTCTCAAATAGATACTATAAAGGACAGTGTAACAGCCCAGCAGTTCAGGTTGTAGGAAGGGTAAAGTAGGATGAGTTAAGCCGACTAGGTTGGTTGCATTCCAATTTTCAGTGATAGTATTATATAAGTCAGCTTTATTCTCCCCAGAGATTCTAACAGCTGCAGCTGCTGTGTTTGTTTCCGTTTGTGCTTGTATGCCAGGCCCTGGGATTTGGGATCACGGCCCTGCAGGCCAGCCAGCTGATACCAAACCATGACCTGACAGAGACCATCCAGAGCCTGTTGCAGCTGGTGCAGAGCGCGCAGACAGAACCACACCCTGGCTCTCACTAGTCACCACACCTGGCACCGCCCATACATCTGCTTAGAGATCTGCTCCATCAAGACATCTGTTCGGCCCCACACTGATTCGTCCAAGTAAATGATTCCATTTAGTGTTAATCCAGATGATGTGAACTGGTGTCGTAAACTGATAATGAAAATATATCGGGGGAGGAAAAATAACATCCGTCCTCATTAAGATATCTCTAAGCAAATAAAAACTACATTTTGATATTCAAATGATGATTACAGTCGGCCAAAGGAGGAGGAAATACATTTTCATCGGTTTTGAATAATGAGTCATCTTTATTTTAATCTAAAAAAAAAGAAAAAAAAGAGGGATATATATTTACATAATTTTGCTCATTTGTGAATAACATGATTTTGGATTCCAGGTTGTAACACTGTCAGAATTATACAGAAAAGAATAATGGTAAGGGCATTTGCAAGGAAAAACTGAACAAAAACCTTTTTTCTCTATGCAATGTTTTTGCTCATCTTGTACCTAGCAGTCCAGAACCTCCTCATGGATTCAACATATGCAGATAGAATGAAACTTATACCTGTATGTCATCAACTGAGAGCTGGATCATTTCACTGAAGCATAAACATTGCATTTTCCTCCCGCAATTCAAAGTAAATTGTAAACCTTTGAGCAGACCTCAGGTTCATTTTAAAACACAGTGACCTAAAATGAACCCAGTGATTGCTGTGACTTCCTACACATACGTATACACTTCTGAAACATTGAATCATTATATCAAAACAAAGAATCACTTTTAAAATCAGTTCACTGCTAGTGTAATTAGTATTGAATTACACAACAAAATGTTTGTTTTTGGCATTCAGATTCATTTCTAAGTGTTAAGAGGCAGTAAAACATGGAAACACTTTGATTTCCGCAGATATTCCCTTTTTAATTTTCGAGCCAAATATACATTAGCAGCAGTCTGGAATGAAATATCAACCTTGTGCTCTGTTGAGTTGTGATACACAGTGACTAGTCCAGAGGTCCCTATGTTTCTGTTCTAGGCCAAGCACCACACAGGCCAATACACATTCCATAATTTCATGATTTGCACACATTATTTTATTCCTTCCTTGTGTCAATAACATGCAGTGCCCATTTCTTTCAGTAGCTCCCATTCGTCATATACACTTGACCAAGACCCCTTCAATACTCCCAGAGGAACCAGACAATGGAAGGGCATTTTAGAAGTTGTCAGGGTAAGTTTATTAATTCTCCAATGGCAAGGTGTGCTCCATCTGCATATGGATGGTGTATAAACCACAGACTTAAAGAGCAGGGCCTTTGAGAGAAAAGCACATTTCGCTCTTTGGCTGACTTTTTAATGTCTTGAAAGGATATGTGATCCTTGATTCACCCTAATGTACACAATGTAGCGACACATGCTTCAATACAGACAAAAAAATAAAAAAATTGGGACAACTGGAGATAGTTCACTCATGTAAGCTTTTAAGTTGGGATGTGACTTGTTGATGATCAAGTGGCCCGGCCCTTGAATGTCAGGAGAGTGGACCTCAGTGGATTTCACAGTTTGTTTGTCAGATCATTTTGATCAACATTCAACATCACAGTAGTGTTAAAGGTGTTACTCTCTCAGTGGAGCCACTACGATCACTTGACAGCAGACTTCCATTAAGATCTGCCTTTTCTGTTGTCTGGCGGGTTTAGCTTTTGCGCCCTCAAGCCCACAAAAAAGTGAAAATAAAGTCAAGCTTCACAGCGGTTTCACTTTATTGAGACAATATTAGTGCACACAAACCACTTTCTTTTCTTTAGAAATACCATAAATTAGGAAGAAAACAAGGAACAATATAAAACAAGCAAGGAAAAAAAAAGTGCATGTTAACCATGGTATACACCACATTGTCTTATACTGTAGTTTACAACCCTTTTTTCCATTGTTGTTTGTGTATCTTTTTGTCTGGCTGTAGGTATATGTGATATGTTGGACATGTGTCTAGCTCGGATGGATATGTCAGGCCTTTGGGGGGTCAGGGGTGAGATCCAGGCTGCTTCCCTGAGTTGTGTTCAACAGAAAGGGTTAGGAGCTTAAAAAACATGGACGTCACTATGTGGTACTACATAGGGTTTACATTTGTGCTTTTGATCGGAGCTGTAAATTATCCTTGGTGAACGGCATTTACCTCAGCGTAGCCTATGACTATGTTGATAGTTGTTTCAGAAGCCCGATGGGAGGTAAATCAACAGGAACGCAAACCGTAAGCAATAAGCTATTGTAAACTGAAATCCCTGGATTTGTTTTCCTTTCTTTTGCTCAATAAGGAAAATGTAAAATGCTATTCAAAGAGACTGCAAAAATATAGTTTCCATTTGTTTTATTTGTACATCATGCCAACATATGTTGTGGGTTATGACACTTAATTTTTTTTTTTAAACGCGAAAACAACAAAGTAAAATCTACAAATCATATGATTGGGAAATCACATTAATTTAAATCCAGAAATTTTAGCACCAAATTTCAGTTTCAACCTGCCAATATTGCAGGGTTGTACAAACAAGTTTGTCCACTATGTAATAGTTTATGAAAATTTCAATGTTGGCAGTTATTCCAGCCGTTACAGTTCCTTCAGCTGGAGTCTAGAATACATTAAAGCTAATTCACTACCTATATATTTACAAAAAAAGCTAAAAATAAATTTAAAAAAATAATACACAACTACTCTTTTAGCTCTTAGACATTAAGGGAAGGAACACCTGGTGTATCAGGCATGGTATCAGGGGCCATCTGAAAACCACAGGGGCTGATATGTACTGTATGTTTGAACATCTATGTCATCCTATGGCAGTGAGAAGTCACCATTCTGAGGTATATTTTGTTCGCAGGTGTAGAAGCAGCTGTCAAGCTCCATCTCATGTTACCTAAATATGTCATCTGAGCGAGAGAGAAAAAATGCATCTGTTTATCATAAAGTGCGAGACATTGAATGAATTTAAAAAAGCAGCAGTATGCTGCTGCTGCTGGTGAGTTTAATCACACAGGCTATCTCCTAATGTAAAATTTAAAATCCAGTAATGGCACTCAATTAATTTTCATATTCCAGGTTGTGACCTGACAAACTGCTGGTTGTTATTTATGCTACCCTTGCACATGTAAGGGTAGTTCTGCTTACATCTACAGGAGCCTGCTATATTCACAGTGAACAGAGAATTCATTTATGGACACTGTGTTAGCACCCAGGAAGATTTTCTGGTGCTATGTGAATGTAAATCTGGGTTAATAATATTCTTATTTAAGCATGAGAGGTAAATCATGCTGACACCAGCCTATTTTTCACTGTCAATGTAGCAGCTCTGGCTATTTTAATTAGTCATTCAAAATTAGGGTTTTATGGATGCTTATTATAGGACATGTTATTTCAAGTTTACCTGGTTCTAAAAAACGTGTAGAAAATCTGAGTGAGGACTGAATTCATCTCTAACTTCAGTTATCACAAACTATAAATAGCAGTAAATTTGACATGTAATCCCACCATCTCCAGTTTCTGCAGGAAGGCCCTTCAGTGTCCCTAACAGGTGCACTACATTGCTACATTAGAACCGACAGTGTAATGTGCCCATAGCACGTGGATGTGTTCTTCTTTCGAAGATCTAATCACTTTAAGAAACAAAAAAACACTTCATTTCCCCTCCAATCCACCAAACCTGACTACAATCTCTGCAGGAAACCCCTTTTTAAGTCAATATACTGTAGATTTGTCCTTGTACTGTATAATGCTATTGTGTTGTTAGGATACAAATAAGGCAGGTGTATGCCTTTATGGGAATTCCAAACCCACCCCAAAAAAAATTACCACCTTCACCCTCACCATTTAGCAAAAAGGAAACTAGGAAAGGCCAGTTTGGCAGTTATCATCTGTACTATATCCCACTCTTGCCTCCATGCTGCAGTGTAAGCTTAGTAGGGATAGTGGGGTTTGCAGTTTTGGAGCAGAGGGTGCAAAAGCGAGGAGAGTCAGGGGAGCAGCCTCAGATCTTTTGTTTTTTAGTAAAGGAATTAGTAAGATGGCTCATGTTTTGGTGTTTGAATTTTTCTGTCGCTGAGTCTGTACGTGTGTTTGGCTTTTGGCTCTGCTCATGTTTTGCATTTAGCAACCTACATTTTAATAGGTTTTGGATTGATATGCGTCTTATTTTTTTCAAAAGGAATGTCAGTTGCCATGCGTAAAAGATGTGTGCATGTGTGTGTGTTATGCATTTGTGGTGTGTTTGTGTGTGTGAGCGCAATGAAAGCCGCTTGGCTCTCACTCAGTCAATAACTTGATCTCATTGGCGAGGAGGGTGTTGAAGTTGTAAGCCGGATCAGGGAGATCAGGGAGATGGGGCAGAGTGGGGGCCATGGACTGGCGGGGCGAGGACTGGGAGGGCTCGGCCAGCTCCGGGTCACTCTCGCTGGAAGTCGATCCCACGCTCATGTTGCAGGCGGCCTCGGGTAGCGAGCCGCCGCTGCTGCCGCCGCTGGGCACGGGGCACACCTCGGGCTCGCTGTTCTCGCTGGTGCTCGACACCACCGACAGCAGGGACATCTTGCGGGTGAGACGGTTGGGGAGCATGGACAGGGCGAAGTCGGCGACGATGCCCGCCACGTCCATGCCACAGGCCTGGTCGAAGGCAATGAAGCCCACGTTAGCGTTGGCCTCGCAGACCACGAAGGAGCCGTCGTTGAGCTGCAGGAGGTCGATGCCGCACACATCCATGCCCAGGATGTTGGATACCTCTATGGCCAGCTGCTTGCCCTGCTCACTCAGTGGGCACATCATACCTACACCACCTGTGGCAACAATGCATAGAGGGACAATGAAATGGTTAATACCCAACACAATCTGTGGTTCATTTACTTCAATGTTCAGGCGGTCAAAAAATACCTCATTCTTAGAACAATCGAAAAGAAATACATGTGGAGGATTAAAGATCAATTAAAAAAAATAAAACTATAAAAAAAACTTGCTACTATCAATATGCAATATCATAAAATCAAAAAACAAAATCAGAGTTTCAACTTGATCTGTTACATAAATGCAAGGTAATCTTATGACTGGTGTCCTAAATATGTCACAGCGCATTACAGTCTCAACTGGTCCAAAACGGCTCATGCTTTGACACTGAAAATCCCAAAATCGCATCAGTTGGAATGCTGAGTCACATGATATCTCTAGGGGTAGATCTAGGCTTGTTGATTGGCACCGTTCCCAAAATTGGTTTACGAAACAGATGGAGTGTTAAACTTTGAAAAAGCTATGATGAAAGTTATAATATTGTATTCATACACACAGCAATGAATAGAGAGATCCTGTGTCTATCCATAGACTGGTTTATCCAAGAACATTGTACCATGACTCAGATCGAAACAGATTTTCTACGATCGGTATAATCAACACATTGCAAGTAACCACATTAAAAATAGACCAAACTTAAAGATGGAGTCAGTGATTCTGGAGAATTATTATTGTCAAAATCACTTTGTCAAAATCAGTGACTATCTCCTCACAATCCGCTACCTGCACATACTGTACGTGCACTGGTAAAACAATCTAGTGTTAATACACAGCCCAGGCTCTGTAAATGGGCATATTGCTAGTTACAGTGGGTCCCCTTTGTTGAAATACCCTTTTACAGAGCTAGGCAGTGTAGTAACACTGGATTTTGTTTCAGTGCATACATGATGGCAGGTTGGCCTGGAAGGAAAGAGGGGCCGACCAGTTACTATGAGGTCGCTGGTTCAATCCGAATAACTTAACACAGTACTGACAGGCAGCGGATCGATAGGAGATATTCACTGATCTTGATAACTAGTGTTCGCCAGAATCGCTGACTCCTTCTTTAAATGTTCTAGTGTAGCAGTGCTGGCATTGTTTGTAACTGTATTGAGAGGGGTAGAGGGTCCAGTATATGTATGTGTGTGATAGTGCCAGTGGCAATAGCGACATTGACGTCAGGGAACTAGCCTACCGAGGGAGCAGTTGCTCTGCATTCGACCATCAGTAGAGCAGCGCAGCATTGAGCCGATGACTCGGCCGCCAACCAAGACCACTCGCACATCGCGGCCATGCGACTCCTTGACATACTCCTGAAACAGGTAGGGGGTATCGTGGCGGATCAAGTGGCACAGATCTGTCAGGTGGTGTTTGTCCCGTGCCAGGAACACAGCCTTTCCTGGGAGAGGGAAAGGAGACGAGTGATGAACGAAAGGAAAGAAGGAAAGAATAATGGCCTGGTTTCCACGCTGTCTGGAAAACTAGTCCTGTTGTTATTAAAGATGAAATTAAGATGCATGTGGTGTCTGAAACTAGCAGAACATTAGGTGAGGATAACTTCTTCAGAGTTTTGCTGACAAATAGCTGCTTCTGCTGACCAAGTCGCATGCCAGTTCCCATAACTCATATAATAGACAGGACACTCCTCTTAGCAGCCACAGAAAGGCTTGTCACACAGAGGATAGAAGACGCCTGTATTAATTAGCACCTCTTGGCTTCGTCTCCTGCTTGTCAAGCCCTCTGACCCCTGTTCCAGCACCAGGGAAAATCATGTGATGGCTGTTTGTGTACGTGGGCACATTGTGTGTAAGTGACAGTCTGCGATAGATGACAAGGCCGTCCCTTGGTAACATCATAAAGATGTTAAGATGGACTGTGGCAGGCATGATGTAACACCTCACAGGAATGGAACCATGGTCCTGTGATTCAGTGAGACACGTCAACAAGACTCATTTGTATTGATGAGGTAAAAACAGCTTGTACTATATGCACCCAAAGACAAACATGGTCTGAATTAAAATAGTTCATATCCCAATAAGAGCTCAGCACATTTAAATTTGTGATACAGTAGCCTTATACCAAAATGATTCTTAAGGTTTTGAATGTATATCTGCTCAAGAGACCTAAGGCAAGTCAGTCCTCTATCAACAGTCAACCAGGGAAGGGAGGAAAGCAACCCTTCAGATGCAAAATTCCATTACAAAGGATCAAGGGGCACTTTACACTGTGAAAACGTGACAGTTTTCCAGTTTTTGGTTTAAAAAAAAACCCGTTCAGACTCAATTTATCTGACATCTTCACCCGTACACAAGTTTTCAGAGGAAACGGGCCGAAATCGCTGTAGCAGCAGTGCCAAGCCAATAGTCAGCGGTGACACAGCCTAGTAAATAGCTCTTCCGGTACAATTTGATGCATAAAACCTTACTGTAACCGAAAATTAATGCCACTAACGTTCATAAAGCGGTTGGTGTAAGCTTGGGGTTACAAATATTGTAAAAGACAAGCTTTCTGTCCTCTTATTTCACCGCATTGAACTCGTAAAAACAGAAGACTTGCTGATAGTGAAGGGGCTTCGTGAGCGGATAGCTTCCTGTTAGGCGTACTTCAAAATAAAAGTCAACTCACGTGTGTCCAGTGAAATGCTATTAATGTTTAGCCAGTGAAATGCTTTTACTTTGAAGCCGTAGCCTTAATGCTCCTTTTGTTGAACAGTAGCCGCTAGCTTAACCGCTGCACGCTGATAGTGTTTTTAATGTAGAGAGAGCCGTGTCCCTGGCATATAGAAGTGACACACGTTTATTTAGCTAGAAAAACAGGCAGAGCACAAATCTTTCCCCAGCCAAAGTGGCGGGTGGTCTCAATAACTTACTGCGGTAATCGCTTGGACTAAATTGGCGAGTGTTAGCCTATATTTTAGCGCTGCACGACACTCTCCGCTGATCACAGTGATGGTGCCGTGGGAGACACCGTTCATGTTGTCTTCTAACTTTATAACTCCTTGTGGGTATTTTGACAGCAAATGTTATAGACTACGCATGTGTGAGGGTGGAGCCGTGACGTCAGCGTTATCAGGGGAAATGGTTTCGGTGTTTACAGGAAACCAAAACCGTTAAGTTTTACAAAAAATCCTCCCTCGGAGGTGATCTCAAAAACCTGCGGTTTCATGCCTGCGTTTGCTGTTTTCCTGTAAATGATATAGTGCAACCGCGGGAATTTTTCCGCGTTTGCACCGTTTCGTGTTGTCGTGTAAAGTGCCCCCAAGTTAGTGGTCGACCAAACGGCTGCTTTCCCTAACAATGCATGGTGATGGCAGCCTGGGCTACCCAAGGTCCATTGCTATTCCTCCACACAATGGCAGAGTCAGTCAAGTGTCAATAAGCATGAATAGGAAAAGGGTAATGGGGCAGCAGACACTGGGGCTTATCTCCATGGAAGTATTATAGCTTATCTCTTGGAAGCTCAACAATTGTGGTAAGGCGGAAACTTCCCACTTTTTGGGGCAGAATTGGGAAAGTATTGAATATGTAAACTACGAAACAAAAATTATTAACCCAGGCCGTACTGCATGCATCACAAGCACCTGACTCTGTTCTGAGAGTGTTGCAGTGCAGTCTTAATCAATTAACATTCTGTCAATGAATTTAGTATAAGGGTGGTCTAAGCTGTCTTAATGGGGCTGCAGTATGCACATTGTTTAAGTGTGGTGTATTGAATAGAGCTTGCGTCAGGAGGAAGGGGACTTATTGTCTTACCTCTATGGCCACGTGCATTCTTCACCACCACTGGGTAGCCTAGAGGCTCTGCCTCGTCAATCATCTTACGGAAGTTGTCATGCCCACCTGTGAAATGCACGCACGCACACACACACACACACACACACAAAAGAGCACCCAAACAGGGTGGTAAAATATTGAAAAATTGTCCTTTTACAGCATTGTTCACACATTATAGCTAACAGAGGAGAGTGAGGGGGGAGGGAATTCAGCCCGTTACCATGGCAACAGAAATGACTCAAACAGCACGGATGTGGGAGTGTTGTCTGGAGCTTATACTCATTTTTCTGCTTGATTCATGAGATTGAAACAGAGCGGTCGCTGAAGGAAGCATTAATGTGAAGCAGCTGACCGTATCTGACATTGATCCAGAATGGCAGCTTGTGGTAACAGATGTACTACAGATCTATGCCCGCTTTGACAAGAGAAGTGATTCAATGATGTGCAGAAACATTGAAAAATGTATGTGTTGATAACTACTTTCCCCTTGCTCTACCTGTCTATCTATCTTTCTCTCTGCTGGTCTTTGTTTTGTCTGTCTGGTTTTGTCTGTCCTTCAGTCAAGAGAACAGATGTGAGCTACCCCTGTCACACGGCTTTTTCCAGATGCACTGGTTCACATGTGTTTTCGGTGAGAGGGAGAGAGGAGCAGGAGGTGGGGGTAGGTGGGTAGGGTAGAGGAGGATAGAGGGTGTACAGCAAATGTGGGCCTGACCACGTCATAAGCTGCTGAGGTGGAGAGCAGGGGCGAGAGGCAGAGGCATCTTTTATTTTGAAAAATCGTGAGGGGGGCATGGGGTGGGGCATTTGGGGACGGAGGGGGTGGCTGGGTGGGTGTTACATAAGCTTTCCAGCCGCTCTGCATGCATAGCCTGGCCTACTGTGCAGAGAGGCGAATGGAATGTAGGCCAAACACCCCCTCCTCTTTCCTTCTCTCTCTCTCTATCTCTCCCTCTCTCCCTGTCTGTATCCTTCTCTTTCTGCTCTCACAAATGCCACAGCATGTTGTGGATTTTGGGAAAACAGATAGAAAACGTGTGCCGTTGGTTGTCAGCCTTTGTTGCGTCTTATGAGAATCAACAGACTACACCAAATAAAAGCAACAGTATGGCTTGTGCAGGGAGGGCTGTTTCCGCCCATAGCGTTCACTTATCAACAGTAGTTTTGAGAAATGGTTAAAGAACATTATGAATGTATGTGCTTAAATGGACAGCTATGAGGATTCGACCAGATATCTAACTGGTTTTCGCTCTGTGATTTTTGAGTGAGTGCAGTGGAGTAGTGATTGTCTGACTGAGGGCATATTAATCTGTTATACAGACACGTGGACTAAAGCCTGTTATGCAACTAATGTTATTGAAATGTCGAAACAACTCAACAACAACAACATACTTGACACAGCAGTGCGGGTGTTTATGCTAATCCAGTTTACTATTAATGACTCTCTTATATTCCCTTTCATATGTGTTTATCCATAATTACAGACAATATTTACAACTGTTAAGTTTCCCCTGAAGCTAATGTTTGATAACTTACACTCCTGGACTTGAAAACTCAAGTCACTGACTTAAGCAGCAAGAGCTGTGCATAGAACCTATAGCATGAAAAGCAATTTATAAAGTAACAATTTATACTTTGAAGTTAGACTGTGTATTTGGGGTTTCTTACACAAAGTTGTTGACACCTCTATTATACACAGGGTGTCTCTGTATATTCATTTGTGTGGAACACTTCTTTAATGTATCCTGCTCAAGGAATAAGTCAGTATTCTGTAGTGTGCTTAATGCAGTGGGAACTCAGCTTTGTCCAAATGAAGGCCTGTACTTGTTACCCCCACAGTGGGAAGTTGATGTATTAATACATCTAGTTCCATCGCACATTCTTTAAACAACTTGCTGATTAATCGTCATGGGGTAGCACACTGGCAGTTCAAATGTCCTAGTTACAACGACAAGGTGTTACCACAACACATGGACACTGCGAAAACGATAAACGTCAAGCGGTGATTTACCGTAGGAGTAAGTGTCAGGGAGAGGCACCCCGTGGCCGGCCAGCTCCTGAAAGGTCCAGAACTTGTTGACACAGTTGAGTATGGCCTGGGGCCGGTTGATCAGCCGACAGCCCATCTTCTCCAGGTGGCGCAGCACGGTGATGTCGCTGTCAGACTGCACCCAGGGCGTGGGCACCCGTACCACCACCACCTGGGGATACGAGGTCACCAACTCCTGCTCCACTCTCAGGCCTGTAGCGTGGGAATGGAAACAAGAGAACCTTCATTAAACAAACATATTTGATGTATTGGCCTGTCCTCTTTGCTTGGCTTGACAGACAGTAATGTGTCACTGTTTCTCGCCATAACATCCTGAAAAGTCATATTTGCAGTAGTTAGTAACACTGTGAAAGTGGCTGGTGAGATTTGGAATCCATCATCTATTTGTGGGAAAGTTTACTCGTCTTATGGACACTGCTCCAGTTGTCACCACACAGCTAAGACTGAAACTTGGCCGGTTTACAGGAGCAGGCAGCGGCAGCCAGCTCCAAAGCTGGGGGTGTTAAACCATGAATTTGCAACCTGCCCTGCCAGCTGATACGATTATTTACATGCTGCCCATATCCACAAACAGTACTCCTCTCTCTGCATTGCTGCCAGCTCCTCTGCCTTTTGGGCCAATAATGAGCTCCCCTCGAATGAGTAAGGGATATCCTTGCTGATGTGCTGACACTATGCGCTGCTTTGTCTCGATGTAGGGCAGTGGGATAGGGAGATATGTCGGAAACCCCAAGGGTGAAGATCTTGAATTTAATTGCATGCAAACACACAGGAGAGCTGTGTAATGGTGACTTTCTAGACCACCGTTACTTAAAGTGGCTACGAGGAGCTTTCAGTTTTGGTTGATTCTAATGGCACCTGGACAAAAACTGTAGTGTTTTCACGACACTACCGCCAAAGTGTGTGCCAGCGGCGCGTGCATTTTTTGAGGAAGTAGTATGACTTTCTCAAAGATTAAGCTATGCAAATATTCCTCTTCAATACATTTGCTGACAAAGCAATCAGCTGATGCAACCAGCTCTCCCCACCTAGCCAAAGGCAAAACTCTGAGTAGCAAACTCAGATATGTATATAAATATATTTTTGAAAATCACACATGGGTATGTACGTAAAAAATTTTTTGCATCAAGATGCATTGATAATCGATTTTGAATCGAATCGTTGACCTCCGAATCGAATCGTGAGGTGCCAAGAGAGTCCCACCCCTAGTGTGTAATATGTGTACTACAATGTTACAATGATGCAGGGCTCTGATCGTAGAATCGCCCCAGGTTCAGATG
Organism: Ammodytes marinus; assembly: GCF_949987685.1. Taxonomy (NCBI): domain Eukaryota; kingdom Metazoa; phylum Chordata; class Actinopteri; order Uranoscopiformes; family Ammodytidae; genus Ammodytes; species Ammodytes marinus. The sequence continues at coordinate 8,774,884 of NC_137211.1, read as the reverse complement.
GAGGAAATAAAACTGGCCTGGCACAGGATACACTCATTTTTCTATGGGGCTAAAATCTGGCAAATTTTTAACAGAACAGAATAAGATTTTTGAATATAACAAAATATTGGCTTGAAATTTGCCGGACACAGATGGCGAATTCAACAGCCATAGCCAAGGATTTGGCAGCACATTACCAGTGGCTGGTGTTACTTTGTCACCCTGGATGAGAAGAGAAAACAGTGACAGGCCGAAAGATTTTTGAGGGGGTGATGCGACCAACCAGCTCGTCAGGAAGAACAGATTGGGTGACGACAAAACCTGTTGGAACGTGTTGGTATGCACGCACGCGCACACACACACACACACACACACACACACACACACACACACACACACACACACACACACACACACACACACACACACACACACACACACACACACACACACACACACACACACACACACACACACACACACACACACACACACACACACACACACACGTATATTCAGGAAAAGAGGAAAAAAGACACATTTGTAACTGGCACAGCTCTTCACCTCTATCATGACCTGAATTTCAGCCATCTTAGAAACTGCAGACTCACAAGACTGACAGCGCCACACGCTGGGATCACCAAAGGTCACGAGAAGCTCAATGGTAATAACATCAGACAACTCTTAGTGTGCTGGCAGACGCAATGTGTTTCCAGCCTTTGTAGTGAGAGCATTGTGCACACAGTAAGGGTGTGACCAGCACTGATGTTTAAGGGTCATTCCTTGCATGGCCAGGTAGGGAGGGAACGAGAGAGGCAGCAGGCTGACACGGGCAGGGATTGTCTTGTAGCCTTAAGACAGAGGGAGGGGGGGGGGTACAAAGAGGCGAATGAAAAAAGCAGTGTAAGCCATGAAAAGACTGCCACCACCCCTCCCCTTTTCTCCTCCTCCTCACAATCTCAGCATAGAAGCAAGAGGATTCACGGTCTCTTCAGCCCTATTCAACACTCACACACTGATCTGATTGTGTGCCCATTGAGAGTACTGTATGTGGTGTTACAGTGGGAAGTGTCGGGGGATGTGGTCTCATGGTTTTCGACAGACAGTATTCTCTGTTTGCGGTGCTCGTCTCCATCTCCAGGGGAACCAAACAGAGACCAATGAGGCAGCCAGATGAATCAGTCCTATTCATTTGTGTAAGCGTTCACTGTGTGCGCTGCACCGCCTGTCACGTGACCATTGCAACAAAAACTTTAAAAAAAAACCTTCCTGACCATGTCGGTGTAGAGGCAACATAGGTTTTTTCTGGGTGACAATGGTGACATTAAATGCGGGTGTGACCCATTTGTAGTTACAACTGACGGGATTTTCTCAAACCTCTACGAGAGTAACGTCATGTTTTTGTGGTTCAATGGATTGTACATGCGCGTGCCACTTTCAATCTGCCTGACAAAGCTAACAGGCATAACAAGCATTCTGTGCATACCGCTGCAACGTCACAAAGCAGGCGATGCCGACAAACGCTGTGCCAATGTTTGGCTGGTGGTTCCTGCCAGCCCTGAATAGAGTCTGGGTCTGGGTATCCTCTTGTCTACATTAGCCGGACGGGGCGGCCTGTTCCCCCACAGTTTCCTCTGGTTTGGTTTGGGCTAACGATGACCTCTATAGTATACCCCATTTATATATTTGTCATCAGTAGCACCAGGCCCGGAGTGGCTAATTGGGAGAACCGGGAGCATTCCCGGTGGGCTGCTCTGGTTTTTGGGCTGCGAGGGCCGGCCCAGTCATGGCACTGGGTTAAAATATCATTATACCTACTGGTGCATTAAAAATCATTATTAGTCCGCAGTTAAGTTACTGCTAATGGAAACTTAACTGACCATTTCCTACAGCTTCAGTTTCACATTAAAAGCATCTAACTGGCGTAACGTGAGATGACTTTTATTTTGAAGCAGAAACAGGAACTTAGGGCCTCCGAGCCCTGCTGCGTGTCTCTCTCTAGCAGCATGTCTTCCATGTCGGACTACGCGGTGAAAGAATAACTTGTAATTCTGCGCTCATACCAAAGGCTTCATGAAAGTTAGTGACAGCCCCAAGTCATTTATGTTCAATGCATGCTCGGGACAATGGCGACTGGAGCGTCGGTTGCACTGGGATGAGCCCGAATCCGATCATGTGGGGCCTAGGCTATTCGGATGAGCCTATCATGCCTATTCATTTTGCCTATCATGCACTAAATTGACGCAGCGCGTTCTGCCTTAACATGAGTGGCACCTATCAGCTGTTCATCTACGCTGCCGTGGCGGAAAAGAGATAGACCGGCTGCGTTTATGCATGGCCCCGTGAGCCGCGGTCTCTCTCCATTTGGCTGGAAGTTTCTGACCCCGAGTCACCTTCAGTCCCTCCTGACTTTTATTTATTTCAAATCTCTGAACGTGAACCACGTCTCTCTAATAGCAGGCAACGGGCTGTGTAATTCATTTAATAAAATAGATCGTTAAATATTCGATCTGCAAACACTTCGCCTGTTTAGTTCATACAATCTGTTTATAACTAAGAGATTTGCTCAAAAAAGTTTTGTTTTTGTGCGTTGATCACTTAGACCACTAGATTATAAAACGCTGTCTCCTAGTCTAAAGTAATTATTCATTGAACTAAGTTAGAAATTAAAAGAGACGTAGAGAGAGAGAGCGCGACAGAGACAGAGATAGGCCTATAGAGAGACAGAGGGAGAGAGAGAGAGAGAGAGAAGAGGGAAATAAACGGCCAAAATAAATCTTATCTAGATCGATGGATCATACATCTTAGTTTAGTTAAAAATAAAAACGGACAAAGATGAAAAAATAAAATAAAGTGGGCAAATTAATGATTTACTGTGATGTAATAGGCCTACTGTTTCAGACTCTGAATGTTCAATGTCCCCCAGTCAAACGTGTAGGGGCTCAGACAGTTCAAATAACTTATAATGAGAGAGAGAAACAGATGAGAAGTAGGCTACAGTATGAGTAAAATATATCTAATTATTAATAATATGCCAATATTAAATCAATTTGAGGCTCTTAAGGGACAATAATTGTTGGTGAAATTTTTTTCAGACATAAGCCCCGGCCACTTCCGGTTTCATATCCGAATACAGGTACATATACAGATAATTGTGTTTGTTGAACAGATACAGATAATGACGTCTCCGTACACTCCTACTGCACATAGTAGCACCATGGCAGGCACCTGAGTAGGCTACACAGGAGCATGAGTCCACACACAGTCTACAAACACAGAATTACAAGGGTGCAGAGAACAGTGCACTTTTGCAGACGTACATATTAAAGTTGTTATTACATTATATTAATAATGTCGGTCGTGAACTAAAGTGGGCCGGTCTGAGGCATGAAACTCCAGGGCTGAAAATGAGTCCCACTCCGGCCCTGAGTAGCACCCATCAAGACAAAAACCTCCATGTAAACCAAGACATTACAAATTCACAACTATTTAGCTAATGTGAGGCTGAATACCATGTAAACCCATCAACACACACATTCAACAGCCATAGACAAGATTAAATAGGCCAAATTCCAAACCTCAACTATTATAATTTACAGACAAGAGTCATCTTGCAGTATGGTTTAGGGCTGGGAAGTATTTCAATATCGCTGTGTACTAAGGGCCTGAACGTTTACATGCTTAACTGTTTCACCCTGGGGGTGTGTGGCCGACGTCATTGTCATCATGCCCCCCGACTGCTCTTGCATCGGGAGTGCCTTTCTCGCTTGCACACATACATACAAACATTTGTTTGTGTGCCTGTAATTATTGCCTTCATTAATTTCTACCCTGAGGACGGACAGAGTAGATTAATAGCCTATTGCTTTTTTACAAATCCATGTTTATGCAGGTTGAACAGGAGTATAGAAAAACTTTGGGCTTTTTAGCATTGTTCACGTCAACTGGGTTACGTCAGTCTTCAGTACCGTATAGCTTTCATATCTCTGCCGTGGCTTCCCGCGCATGTGTGTGTGTCCACAGTGCCGGCTGACTGACACACACACACACACACACACTCTCTCTCTTTAGACTAACTGTTGTGTAATTTCCGATTTGAAATTAATTAATGCGTGTTTCCAGAACACATTGAAGTCATTTTAAAAATTAGTACTTATGAGCAACTTGTTGTAGGGAATTGATGAGTAACTACTTGGGTTTAGCGACAGAGTGAGTCTACACACACTTTTGCCAAACATTACTCAATGGCTATTTTTATATTTTTGACATTATGTGGCTAGGAAATATTTGTTATCCACCAGGCACAGTGGCACCGGCTGGTAATACTGACTAACCTGATGGTGTTCCAGTTGTGTTGTATGACAGGAAAATCGAAATGCATCTTGATCTTCTTCTCTCAATAATCTGTGTGGGTGTGTGGTAACTTGCAGCCTGTATTCCCTCCACATTTCATACATTGATGCAACTTTCAGCTTCAGAAAGTATAAAGTTAGAAGATGTTTGAGTCCAGTAATCACTGAGCAGAGGTTGTCCTCTTTGGATACTGCAGCTACTGCAAATTGCAAATGTACAGTAAGTGCTTATTTGCGGTTGTATGATCATATACTGTATAAAAAGAGAGGCAAAACCTTCACAACAACTCGGATGTGTCAGGAAGCTACTCACACAACATTAATGACCTGCTATTCTTCAAATTAGCAGGTGATATTAAAGTGTATTGCCAAGTGTGGACTATGAATTGATATGTGCATTCTTAAGTGTGGTACAGTGTAAAGTAAGATCTAATAAATGCTCTGGCAACACCAATATCAGAACCTGAATGAGATATTGCTGCCTAGTATACAAACACGCCATAATAAGTAACCCATAACAGAAAAAAACTCATACTCTCTCTTAGTTGTCTTGAAACTTATATTACTGCGATCGAGACCCATCAACTCTCCCTTTAGTATTGCATGAACACCTGTAAAATAACAGGCAACAGCTTGTAGAAGAATCTCAATGGAACAACTTTGCCATACTGCTGTCTGATCATAATTTAGTCTCATTTATAATAAAATGGAGAGTATGTGCTTCATAAATAACTGAACAAGGGATCAGCAGTAAAGTTACAGTATCATTCTCAACCCCATTTATGTGGATGCTGACACACGCTCACATGTCTGGTGGTAAATTAGGATACCGAGTCTGCCATAATGTACCTTCTTTCTGTTACATGGGTGTGTTGCATTTGCCATCTTTGTGGTAAACGTGTGCCCACAAGGATCACAAAGGATTGTAACATCAATTTATATCAGATCTCTGTCTGACCAACTCAGAGGCCAAATCATGGGATGTGAAATGCCTCTAGTTAGCTGAACACTGGATTTGCTTTTGGTATGTGAGAGACCATAATTGGTTATTAAAACTTAACGTGTGTGTGTGTGTGGGTGGGTGTGTGTCTGCAAACCCATCTCTCCTCCTGGGGACACCTTGAACTCATTAACTTCAGGGTGAAATGTGGACCTCAAACTGACAGGAGAGCACATGTGATGCAAGAGCAGTAGAACCTTTGAAATTGCAAGCTCTAAACACTGTTATCAGTTTTAGGACGGAGACTGCATTCTGACCTATCTTAAAACCAATACTCGCCTCTTTTTGGTTAAGGTTCATAATGCAGCATCTACTACTAGCAGAAAGCTGATCTTTGTGTCAGTTCCAGTATCAGAGTTCCTTTTCTTTATATCTGTTTCCCATATGATATCAACTTTGCAATGCCATGCATTCATTCAGGGACAAAAACATGTTTTTTTTTAAACATGCTCTGCTTTGTAAATTAATCTCTGAAATAGTTTTTAGTTTGTTTATAATAATTCTATATGACGTGTCATGCACTGCGTCAAATGTGTGCAGATTTAATCGAATGTAAGTGTACTCAAGACAACAGGCAGACAGTAGTGGTTATGAATAACTTTAAGGAGGTGGTTAGAGAACACAGTTATTGATCACATGATGGTGGAATACCACTTTTGCTTCCTATGCAGAAACAATGATGAATTTACAAACTAACTGTTCTCCGCTCAGTCACTGCATATGTTGTTGTATACCCTGATGTTTTTCTTAAATTAAAGGCTTTCTTTATGGCAAGTCAAGAGCTGGGCCAATCTGTCCCCTGGCTGTTAATCTGTGATGTCAAGCCAAGGCTCAAAAGACATTTACACAGTGTGCAAGCATGGGGCCAGCATGGATTACAATCAAACTGCCTTGCTCCAGTAGAGGTTGTGTCGCGAACTACAGGTCTAGACAGCTGTCTTACTTCCTATCTGTGTTGTGGCCAAGTTGGCTTTCCTTTTGATGGCATGTCCTAAATGTATTAAGCATTTCATGATAGCTGCTGATTAAGCCTTTTCTTTAGGTGGCATTATCAAGCTAATTTGGGATTTATAGTTGTACCCAAATATTCCTTAGCTGTACAATCGTTTGTGAAATGTATGTAATTTCTCAAATGCTAGGCCTTATTATCCACTGTTAGCATTTGAAACCATATGATTGCTCAGTGTAATTCTTGATGTTACGTGTCTGCGACAGACATGCTGCACAGGTTCACCCTCTATTTATACCACACCCTCTCCCAACTATTCAGCTTCTGCCAGTGCCAGCCTACACCGTTAAATGTGTTAATTGAGACCTACATGCCTCTCATCTGGTGACACAGCCCCACTTCACGCTGCCTTGATGAATTCCATGTGTGTCTGTTTGTTGAGACTTCCTACTGTTACCATCACTTTATCAAGGCCTCCTGACTGGCCTCCGCACCGTGAATTTTATCATATCAAGCGGAACAAGAACAATGTGCTGTGGACAGAGAAAAGCTAACATGACCACAAAAGATATAATGATATGTCAGTAGAAGAGTTGAAGTCAAATATACAGAAAACGTAGACTGAGTGAGTAGTACATTACGATGATAGATTGTAAATTGATTTCCTTTTGGATGATCAATGAAGCGTCAAGAGTAATAATTCATTTAGAAAATTGCAACAAAAAAAATCTGGTTATGGTTCCACTGATTCAAGATTTGTTTATTGTTTTCCCGGCTTTCAATCTGATTATAAACAGTGTGTATACAGGATATAATGAAATCAGTATTAAGAGCTAGCTTTGGATGGCTGTTACATGTAATCATTACCTTTCAGATAGTATACAGAAATCATATAAATGAACACTCTAACTCAACTACTACTACTCTGCTACATGTTTACAGGCTTGTGTCTTTTTAGCTGGGGTGGTTTTTAAGGAAATGTGCCTGGTGCGATTTGGTTTCCACATGACAAACCTCAGTTAACATGTGATGGACTAACAAAACACTGAAACTGCATCCTTTGAGATCAACGTGGAGTAAAATGGCAGCTCTTCAATCTGTTTTCACTAATACACCTATGATTTAATTAGCATGCTTCTGTAGATTAGGATGAAAAACTTGCCCTGTTAAGTGTGAGTAAATCATGTCATCCAAAGAATTGTTAGGATTGCAATTGTACTCAAAATTGAATCAGGCATCACCGCTCGCTCCCCCTCGGTCTGGAGGCAGTCTAGCTGGAAAGTGGGTTAGGCGGTCACGGCAGTGGTTACACTTCGCATCCTTGCTAGCAGGCAAACCGGGCTAGCCCTCCCTCCCCTTGCTTTACGGCAGCCTAGTCCCCAAACAATGACCACTTTCCGTTAACTTTGCAGGTTAAACTGCACCATTAACACACTCAATACACGACCAGGCGTATGCTACTTTATTGATCGGGTGATACTTGCCTAATTGTCCCTCGCTGATCGTAAGCACGATTTGATCCATGAGCAGGCAGCGGAATTCAACATCCTCGTCGGCGCAGCGCTCCTTCAGCGCCCGAAGGATCTGTACTTGGGGATATTCCTGGCTGATACGACGGTCAGTCACGAACCAAACCCGAGAACACATTATGTTTATGTGTGAATTTAAAAAAGGCTAAAAAAAATCCGTCTGAAAAGGTGGCAGAAAGGGATCCGGGGGATGCAGAGAGATGCTCACACAATGGAGAGACCTCGGCGGGTAGCGGCACGAGCAGGCTGTGCTGTGGCTATAGACAAGACCCGGGTCAACCGTCGCCTGGGCCACACTGGCTACGATAAAAAATCTTCTTGATCACCTTTGTTTCCCTTCATTTGCAGCCATTGAGTCTTCCCGCGGCGCAGTTAGTTGAATCCAGACCGCGCGATTCGACACAAGGGAGCCGAAAATGAACAGGAACTTGTCTCTTTCGAACCGAGATGCAGCTCCTGGCACTATTTGCCCGCCGGTGCGAACAAAGCTCAAGCTGTGCCGCTGTATATCTTCCACTTGCCGAGTCAAAACTACCAATGAAGTTTTCCCGCGATCGCAGCGGTTGTGTGGCGTTGCAAACCGCTAAGTCGTCGGTTTGTCTCAATAAATTGAGCTAGCCCACAACGACTACCCTCTCTGCTTCGTTTGGCTGCTATCCACGAGGTGCTGGTGCTGAAAGTACACGCGCTTCGTTTACAACTCCACTTATCCGCGTGCCCGTGCGCGGAGCCTGCCCCAAACTAAAAGGTTTCGAGGGGCGTTCATTTCTCATTGTCCAAACAGCACGCGGAAGGTGTGGGCGAGCCGCACAGCCCTGACCAATCACAAACGTCTAAACGGAATAAGGGGGCGGGCCGAGCCTGGTCGGAGCGCGCGGACGTGTGAGAAAGCAGTGCGTGGACTCTGCAGTGAGCACGAGACCGCGCACTTCCCGAACCGGTTCAGACCAGACGGTGTGGGGAGGTTTGGCGGATACCGACAGCGCTGTATCCATGCCGAAGTGGCAGGAGATGAAACAAGGTCATTATAAGCCAACAATACTATCCGCCTTCCTTTTTTATTAACGTTCTGTGTTGCTTTCCAAGGATTGGGAGGCGTTTATTTGATAATAGCCTAAATAAAAAAAACAAATATTTCAGTCAGACAGTGTCTGCTGTTGAGCAGTGCCATTCGGGGAAACTGTGTTTGCTGAGTAAGAGGGAAACACTTCCATGTGATAATTGTGCGAAATTAAGAGAGTGACCCACTTATCTTGTTCTCTTCTTCCTCTCTGTCTCTGTGCCCGGGCCTGAGTGTAAATGAGTGGTGACTCAGTCAAACCCGAGGGCTGAACCGGGCTGAATCCTACTACGGAGCGAGATTAACAGACTAGCGAGGTATGTCGATAGCCTGGCTCTGCCCACAGGCTAACATGTTGAGGCTTTTTGTCAGGTGATTGGTGCCACATAAGAACAAACAAGAACATTGCTTTAGGTAGGCCTACACCTAAACTACTGCACAATGGACTTAACATTTGTCAGAGATATCCACACAGCACAGATTTCCCTTTGAAATGAATAATTCCCATAAAGCCAAGGCATTATGGGAACTATAATAGTTCCATACTTTACATCATGATTGTCCCACAGGCCATGATGGGTGGAGCCTACTACAAATCCTTAGTTGGCTCACAAAACCTAAAACCCCAATCAGAGATAATGAGACGGCCATCACGATGGGGGTTATCAACTTTGTTCGTAAACCCAGGACCTTCAAGGCTCACAACCTGGACAGCTACCTACATGAAAGCTGAAAAAGAAATGGCAAATTCACGTCAACGTGTTTTGTAGCGTTACGTACAAGCAATGGCCGTGTTTGGCCGTGGTGGTTTGCCAAGTGGCTCCAGCTGCAGACAGACCCTATCAAATAACATGCTGATTTCAACACTAAAAATCTCGACCGGATGAGGTAGACATTCATATTTTTTTAAGTGTGCTAAATCTGAACACAAGAATTGGGACATCCTAGATATTCTTTCTAACATACCAAAGCAGAGAAGTATGGTTATTGGTAAACAGGGATGATGATTCCATTGTCATATAATACAACCATCCCCTTACATAAAACAAAAACCTCTGGGGAGAGAGATACGCCCATCTAGCTGACGTATACCTCCGAGGCGAAGTGAGGGCGGGTAGCTGTCACTCAAGAGACCACGCCTCTAATTATTCATACATTTTTACCTCCAAAAGAAGAAAAACTAGCCTGCTAGAAAAAAATTCACCCCCCTCAGTGTTGTCATGGAGATATGATCTAAACATACAAACTAGAATGGTTTTTTGAACCAGGCCTTAAATAGGTTTAAAAATCCTGTGAAAAAGGCATATTTAACATGGGAGTCGACGAGAAATTGCTCTGTTTTGAAACCTGGCCCTAGTGGCCACCCGATGCAACTGCACTTTTTGTCACTTCTGCATTGGATGCCGGTAGAACTCGCTGTGTTTGGGGTTTAGACTATACAAAAACGCACACAACACACGTCATAACAGTAGACATGGGACCGATCCGATCAAATATTGGTATCGGGTCCGATATGGCTGAAATCCACTCATTGGATATCAGACTGACGCCACCAATCACGTATCGAACCAAATTCCATAGTCCATAGTCCATTGTTGTTGTTGTTGTTGTTGTTTTTTTTTTTTTTTATCCATTAAAAGATCCTGCCAATGTTAAGCTACTTGAGTGACATTTTTAGAGTTCAAACCCCCTCCCTCAGGTGTTTTTCTGCTTATTTGGTTGTTTTTCATATACTGTTGTTAAGAGTTGTTGTTGCTGCACAACAACAAAGCCCTTCTTAAAGCTGGGGTAGCGATCTCCAAAGAACGTTTGATACAAATCGCGGCCAGTTCATCAGGAATCGACATTTTGGCAAGTGGCCTGGGCTGTAACATCCCCGAAACATCCATCCCCTACATACTGGTCGGCTTATGTTATGGGGCTTTTTGTTTTGTGGATATTTATTTTCTTTACACATCCTTTAAGACCTTGTGAAGGAGTTGACACTGATATACTTTCTGAATAACTGTATTGAAACTGTTCAAACAGTTTGAATAAATGGGTTCCAATACAGTTTAATAAATAATAATAAATACATTATACCCAGGGGGCAAAGTGATTTTATGGACATGGAGCGTTGTAAAAGGTTGTTCACCAAAAATGACATCTAGGACCTTCCACGATCACAACCTGGGTGGACAACCTTGTCAACAAGCTGCTGGAAAGCTACAGCGGGCCGACATAGCAAATCAGAACCACTGTTTAAGTGAATGGGGGTGAATGGGGATGGGCTAATGGGTAATTTTTTGAACTTATAGATATCATTATGAAACTTTGCCAGTTGATTACTGTCATTAAAACAAATACTTTTAGTTTTACAGTATTTTCGAATTTTTTTAAATAGATATGAAAAATCATCAATATCTTACTAATGATGCGTACATTTGCATATCTGCAAAGCCCCAAAATCTAGATGTTGGAAGAAAACAAAGTCAATTTGTTTTTAAATTTTGAAAACAAAACAAGTGTCCAACTGCCTGAAGCCTTTCCTAATCACAGTTCAAATTTGATCAATAACCCATAGAAAATAATTTTTTCACACAGTTACATTTCATGTGCTATGGACCAAAAGTGTCCTTTTGGAGTCTCCAGCTGGTATTTTAGGAAACGGCTAGACATTCCCTTGGAAAAAACAGTGTAAAAAATTCATTTTCTATGGGTTATTGATCAAATTTGAACTGTGATTAGGAAAAGCTTCAGGCAGTTGGACACTTGTTTTGTTTTAAAAATTTAAAAACAAATTGACTCAGCTTTTGTCCAACATCTAGATTTTGGGGCTTTGCAGATATGCAAATTTACGCATCATTAGTAAGATATTGATAATTTTTCATATTTATTCAAACTTTTTGGAAAATACTGTAATACAAAAAGTTGTTGTTTTAATGTCAGTAATCAACTTGCAAAGTTTCATAATGATATCTATAAGTTTAAAAAATTCCCTATTAGCCCATCCCCATTCACTTAAACAGTGGTTCTGATTTGCTCTATGTCGGCCCCCTGTAGCTTTCCAGCAGCTAGTTGACCAGGTTGTCCACCCAGGTTGGGATCCTGGAAGGTCCTGGGTATCATTTCTGGTGAACAACCTTTTACAACGCTCCATGTCTGTTTTTCCAAAAAAAGGGGTTTTGCCCCCTAGGTATTAGAAAAACAAAACACTTGAGTCTCTTCCTTCACATTTACATAGTATACGAGAGCTTGCGTTCCCAGTTCAAACTGGCCTATTGAGTCAGGGCTCTAGGATTGTTTGATAACATTGAAAACCACAAATACACATTGTATTCTTAATCTGCTCAATACAGTCATGGACTCAGTTCATTCTTCATTAGGTTAACGTACTTTACACACAAAATAAACAGATTATTTATACGTTACTCAGTATAAAATTTTGTTTCATTGATCAGTGGAAGATATAAAAAAATATGTGTTAGCTCCTCCACCTGGTGGATGGTGAATGACATGCACGTTCATAAGTTACTAAACATTAAATCATAAATATAATTGTTCCATTTTTATATTATATTATGGTATCATTTTCACTCTCATTCATTTCACTAATTTCGTCTTTATTTCGAACAATAAATAAAAATAACAAAGCAAGTATGACATATCATACAAATACATATAACACAAAAATACAATAATTATAAAGTGTCATAAACAATATTTATAAAAATAAATGTTGTGTCTTTGTTCGAAAAGGAGTGAGAGGAAGCCAAAGCTTATGTATTCCCACCCCTTATTCAACGGCTCTTAATTATCATAATGTACATTATTTATATTTATACAATACTCTGATATATACAAAATATACAAAGCCTTTTAAAAAACAAAACATTTTACAAAAATATTGACAAAAATAAACCAACAAACGAAAACAAGGAAGAAAACCAAACAAAAATAAATCACTTATCCCAATACAACCAGTGTAGCTAATATCCCACTCAAAATCACCTACACTGATCCCGGTATCGTTCAAAAAAAGTGTTTCTGTACCTATTTTTAAACTGAATTATGTTTGTGCTAAGCTTTACTTGCTGTTCTAAATGATTCCACAAATTCACCCCACAGATGGTAATGCACATACTTTTAAGAGTTGTTCTGAAATTGTGTTTTTTTAAATTAAGTTCCCCTCTCAAATTATACCCACCCTGTATGCCCATGAAAAGTTTTTGGATGTTTCCCGGAAGTAGTTGATTTCTTGCCTTGAACATGATTTGTGCAGTCTTAAATTGAACCAGATCAGTGAGTTTCAGTCCGTGTGACTTTAGAAATAATGAGTTTGTATGTTCAAGATATCCAACGTTATTGATAATCCTTATTGCTCTTTTTTGTAATGTGCATAACGGCTGTAGGTTGGTTTTGTATGTATTTCCCCATATCTCCACACAGTAAGTTATATATGGCAATATGAGAGTATTATAGAGAGTATGTGATGATTTGTGGTCCAGAATGTATCTTGAGTTTCCCAATATTGCTATGGTTTTTGCCAGTTTTGATTTAACGTGATTAATATGTGATTTCCAACAGATTTTGTGGTTTAAGATCACACCCAGAAATTTGATTTCATATACTCTTTCTATACTTATTTTATCTATTATCAATTGGATTTGAGGGTTTGTTTTATGATTTCCAAATAGCATTATCTTTGTTTTGCTTAAATTAAGACAGTTTGTTGATATCAAACCAAAGTTTTAATTTTTTAATTTCTGTTGTGATGACCTCCAAAAGCTGCTTCAAATTATCACCGGAACAAAAAATATTTGTGTCATCTGCAAATAGAAAAAATGTCAGTATAGTTGATAGACTCTACATATGTAATTTATATACAGAATAAAAAGTTTCGGAACAAACACAGACCCTTGAGGTACTCCACACGTCATGTTTACATATTTGGATTTATGATCACCTATTTCAACAAATTGTTGCCTGTTTCTTAAGTAGCTTCTCACCCAGTCCAATCCAACGCCTCTGATGCCGTACCGTTCTAGTTTAGTAAGTAAAATGTTGTGATTTATTGTGTCAAATGCTTTTTTTAGGTCTATGAATATTCCCACTGCCAGTTTTTTATTGTCAATGCAATTGGTGATTTCTTCGATAAGTTCCATTAATGCCATTGATGTTGATCTCTCTGTCAATCCATATTGATTGTCGACCAAAATATAAATTTTTTCAATTAAATTATTGAGTCTTTCTGCAAAGAGTTTTTCTAGGATTTTTGAGAATTGGAATAGTAAAGAAACAGGCCTGTAATTTGTGAAATGGTGTCTATCCCCATTTTTATATATTGGTATTACTTTTGCTATTTTCATTTTGTTTGGAAATGTGCCGGATTGAAAAGACAAGTTACATATGTGGGTTAATGGCAGGCCTGCCCATAAGGGGTAGAAAGTGGGAAGGCTTTCTAGGGCCCAGCCACTTGGGGGGCCCATGGTCTTTAGAAGCCAAGAACCTAACTAAGCTAAACTTTATTTTTAGATATTTATGTCAATATCTATTAAAAGTTGGGTGTTTACACAGAGCCGCGGCTCCGCTTATGGCCATTTAAAAAGCAGAAGAAAAGCAGAAATGTTCAAAATGTTTCAGATTGAGCACAGCAGAGTGACTGTCTCAAACATAATCCATCCTATAAACCCTTTGTGTGCCAAATGGTGACAAGATTGGGTTTTGATATTAAACAGTTTTGGCTGGATTATATTTCCTGAGTCATTCCTGCTCACGGAAAACACATGTAGGCCTACCTGCTACTTGCGTCTGGGTGTCGTTGTGAAAAGTATTTGGACCCCATGAAAAAACAGGTTGGGTACCTTTTGGGTTTTAGGTTGGTTTGGTTATTCATGTAGAGAACTGCCTTTTTTCATTTGTGTGTGAAGAATTTGTTGTTGATGTTGTTTTTTAAGTGTTATTTATTTCAACAATACCACCAACAGATTTCAAATGGTTTAATGTCATGTGCAGAAATACAAAAAAGTGCAATATTTGGTGCAGTCAATTAGTGTAAATGTATCTTACCAGAAACTAGTATCATAGAAAACGTGCAAATTGTGAAAAAACAGTTCGCTTTAGTGAATACTAAAGAAGAGCAATGTCTCTGTGTGAACTGATTATTTTGTAGAGATCTGTTGATCTGTTAAACAATTGTGGGAATCAAAATTAATTGGTAGGTATGCTGGGCTAAGTCAGAAATGTGCTACTATTTTAAAATAATAATGAGCCCTTGCTCCCCCAACTGTCCCTGCACGTCCCTGGTTGATAAGATACTTAGTCTCTCTACAAATACATGTATGTGTTTATTGAGGGATGAGCGCACTCACACTCATTGTTGATAGGAGTAATGGGTAAGGGGGGCCCATTGACTGGAGGTTTTCAGGGGCTCAGCCATTTGTGTGGGCAGGCCTGGTTAATGGTTCTGCAATTACTTCAATAACGTTTTTTATTATAATCATATCAATATCATTGCAATCAGTAGAGGATTTGCTCTTACATTTTCTTACAGTGTCTATGATTTCTTTTTCTTCAACTGCTCTAAGAAAAATAGAGCTGGTATTTCTATCCCAAAGCTCAGTATACACCACTTCATTTGTTCCTGGGTCATTCATTTTTTCTGCCAAATTTGGTCCCACATTTACGAAGAATTTGTTAAAACCATCAACCACATCATCCATATTATCTATTGTCTTTTCTTTCTACATAAAATACTCAGGGTAACCTGTATTTTTTTTATCCATTTCTAATAATACTATTTAGCACATTCCATAAACCTTTCATGTTGTTTTTGTTATTCTCAAGTATTTTATTATAGTATTCTTTCTTACATATCCTCATTATATTGGTTAATTTATTTTTATACTTTTTATACTTATTTTATGCTTCTGCAGTTGGATTTTTCATAAATTTTCTATACAGTGTATTTTCCTTTTTGCAGGCATTTTTTAACCCCTTATTGATCCAAGGACTATTTGTCTGTTTTTGTCCGTCCGTCACTGTATTGTTTCACAGGACAGTGTTTGTCATTAAGTGCTTTGAAAACGTTAAGAAATCCATTAAATGCTTTGTCAGTATCTTCTACCTCATATATTACCCTCCAATTCTGTTTCAGTAACTCATTCCTTAATGCATTTATGTTTTCTTCGGTTCTCAGTCTTTTGTATTTAAATTGACTGGTGTTCTTTGGTTTCCTATAATTACAGTGATACACAACAAAAACAGGCAAATGGTCACTGATGTCACTGTATAGCAGCCCGTTTATTGTATTGTTATCCATAATATTTGTGAATATATTGTCTATTAATGTTGCCGAATGAGAAGTAATTCTACTAGGTCTTGTTATTGTAGGATATAGACCCATACTGTACATAGTATTGATGAATTCTTCCGTCATTTTATGTTTTTTTGGATTCAAAAGGTCAATATTATAATCCCCACATATGAACATATTCTTTTGCAATGATATTGTAAACATGTTTTCCATCCAATCTTTAAATATTTCAATGTTCGATCCGGGAGCTCTGTATATACAGCTGACAATAACATTCTTGGTCTTTTCCATACATATTTCTCCTGTAACACATTCCAATAAATCATCAACCGCTGTTGTCATGTTTTCCACCACCTTGTATTTCAGTCTTTTGTCCACATAGATAGCCACACCTCCTCCACTTTTTTTTTTGCCTCTGTTAGTATAATTCAGTTCATAGCCAATTAGCCATCAATCCCAAAGTCAACACCTTTCTCAGTGCTGATCCAAGTCTCTGATATTGCAATAATGTTAAATGGAATCTTGAACTGTTTTATATATTCTTTTATGCTGTGGAAGTTGGCATATAGACTTCTGCTATTAAAGTGGATAATTGACATGTTGTTTACTGATTGGAAATGTATATTAAATTGCTCATCTGTGTAATAACTGCAGCTGTTTTTGAAGTTGTTAAGTAAGTTGTTTTCCGTATCAATGTCATTTTCTATGTCTTGTGTGTTATGCTCTGTGTATGCAAAGTTTTCTAGTCCTGTTAGAGAAACATGTTTGTTGTGAGGAATTGTCATGGTGAATTGTGAATTCCATTACCTTGATTTTGTGTATCTTATTGGTATGTATCCAGTTCATTCAGGTCCCTGATGAGTAGTACTTTGGCTTACTTTGTCAGGTGTTCATTCAGATACACATCCGAGCCTTTCAGTCGTCTTCCCTGTTTCAGCAGTTCAGTTTTGTGTTTCCTGCCTGCAAACCGAATTATTATTATACACTTGCTTCTCCGTGGGAGCAGGTGACAGGCCTCGATGTTGATACTGTCCAACTCAATCCCCTTTGAGTGGAGGAACGCCGTCACCTGTTGCTCCACCGATGTGGCGTCCTGCTCGCTCGCCTCCCCTCCGTTCAGCGGTGTTAATGCCCGCGCATATGTGCGGGGTTTGGTCTCCAGCCCAGCCCAGTGACAAGGATGTTGTTCATTCTGGTGTACTGTTCCAAATCACCCACCCTGTTCTCCAGCAACATAATCCGCTTGTCCTTCTCAGAGTTTTGTAGCCTCAGTTCCTTAACTTCCACCACTCAGTGAGTGCATTCAACATTTTATAAATGTGAGTGTTGAAATCTCCTGTGCAGCAGGGTGTGCCTGAAGCAACATGTAAATGTTACACAATCCACCTGCCTCCTTTAGAGGAGACCACTTTATTCTATCCAATGGCCAGAGAATTTGGAACCAAATTAGGAAGGCCTGTGAATTACCGAGCACGACCATACATGCCCCAATCTGGCATAACCATGCCTTCCCCCCATCGTTCACAGACTCAGCATTCAGAGATTGGAGCCGAAAGGGAATATTAACAATAGAGGACCTTTATATAAATGGTCACTTTGCTTCATTTGATCAGCTAGTATCAAAGTTTTCACTGTCGAAAGCCCAATTCTTCAGGTATCTACAGGTGAGGAATTATGTCAAACAGAATATACCATCCTCGGAGTCCCTACCCGCAGATGATTCACTGTCCAAAACTTTGCTAGGCCCATCAGAAGCTAAATACCTGATTTCATCTTTTGCAGGAATATTTTTAGACCGGCAGGACAAATCCACTTTAAAAATAAAGCAAGCCTGGGAAAAAGACTTAAACATTGGAATAACTGACGAAGTCTGGGAGGGAGCGCTAAAAAGCATAAAATCCTGCTCTATAAACTCAAGGCTTCAGTTAATTCAATTTAAGGTCACACTCAGACTGCACTATTACAAGGTTAAACTGCATAACTTTTTCCCAAATCTTTCACCTTTATGTAACAGATGTAAAACTGCCGAGGGTACATTGGCTCACCACTTTTGGGAATGTCCAAATCTTCACAACTTTTGGTGTCTTGTGTTTCAATGGTACTCTATTGTTTTAAATGTTTCATTAACTCCTGACCCGGAAACAGCTCTGTTTGGATATTCAGCAGCCTTGGACAAACAGGACCATAACGCTCGCACAATAATATATAATGAAGTTCTTTGAATTGAATATGGCATGATGATTGCAAAAAGATGCATCTTAAGGATGTGGAAATCGGACCTGGCCCCGAGGTTTGATACTTGGCTAGGGGAACTGGTGGGCATCCTGCACATAGAAAAACTCAAATATGAGCTGTCCAGCAGCACGCTGGGTTTCATTGCCGTGTGGGGCGCGGTGCTCCAACACATCGGGGCCTGAAGTGTCTGACCCCCCTCAACAACACCTGTAGTGGACATGAGAGGTGTGCCTCAGTTTTGTTTATTTTTCTCTTTTTGTTTCTGTGTGTGTATTTATAGCTTGTTTTCTTAATCATTTTGTCTTATTTGTTTATTTCATTTAATTTTTATTTTTTGTATTTCTTGTCTGTCTGGGTGAGGGAGGGGGTGGGGATTGTGTGTGTATTGTATGCGTCTACTTATATTGTCTTTTTGTCTTTATAAAAAAAAAAAAAAAAAAAACCATTAAAATATAAGTTTAAAACAAAATCACCTCAGCTAGTTTACCTTTACATTGATGATGTGGAAGACTTTTATTTAAAACATCGCCCTCTTATTACCTTGTTATGGTATGTGGGTGTGATATACTTCACCTTTAAAGATAATCTGAATGATTGTAGCCTGTTATTTGATATCTATGTAAATGTCATACAGATTATTAATAGCCTATAGGGAACTAATGTCGCAACTTTTGATATTATTATCGACGCTTCTATAATAGCATGTGCTATTACATAACAGTGTGAGTAAAAGGAACTTTACAAACATATTCACTACTTCACTGAATCACTGACATTAATTGGGTTAAGAAGCAAAAAGATGTGCATGTCCTTGAAAAGGAAATCTTGTAGAGTAGTTTTATCTCAGGTGGACTGCTGGCACCTTGAATGTTTTTAACTGGATCCCAGGTAAAGTTTGATCTGTGTCACTATTTTAACTTAGGGTTTGGGAGTCAAAACTTCAGAGCCAAAAATATAAACTTCTCTGACATCACTGGCAATGCCAGCAGGCGAGGGTTGCTTTTTGCAACGATATGAGACATGAGAATATATGTTCGTCATTTAAAATGCCAATGGCGTGTCCTTGTAGCTTGTCACATTTCCCAACGCTAGTACATATAGCCTAATTTAATTAATGGAAAACACAAATAGGCTAAGTGCACATTTATAGTAGAGGGCTTTCAATCGTTTCTGAAACCATGGCAACACATTATTAGGCGAGAGCGTCCTCTGGTGGTGGACAGACCGATTACAACAGTTGAAAGAAGTTCCCAAATCTTTATGTCTGGCCTACTAGAGTTTTCCACATATTTTCTGATGTGCTCAAAATGTCCATAATGGACATTTTTAGGAAGTTATAAAAAACTTAAGAGTAACATTTTCTAATTTGATAGGCCTATTTAAGGAGAACATTGGCAAAAAAAAAAAAAAAACACTGGTCAATTTATTACCATACAACTAAATAAGATAGTACACGTCCTACATAAGCTATAGGAATTGCTATATATTTATTAATTTAATGTTTTAATTTATTTTTATTTTACCTTTATTTAACCAGGCAGGTCATTAAAAACAAATGAAGGCTCCGTATCCGTATCTAACGTAGAGCATAAATGAGCCTTAAGGGTTTACCCAGGGCTCATTCCTAGCCCCCAATCTCTTTTCCTTGTAGCCTATATACACGATATTCCCATCTCTGTCATATCTCATCCATCCACCTCTATGCCGATGACACAGTCCTTTATACCGTTGGTCCCTATAGTCCCCAGATATACTCTCATCCCTTCGGGTTAGCTTCAATAAGGTCCAGCAGGCCTTCTGCCTTCTGCACCCCTCTCAGGCTCCAATATCTCTTCCCTTGTCCTGGACCAAGTCAACCAATAGTAAATACTAGTGTCTGACTAGACAGCACCCTGTCCTTCTCCCGCCACATCAACAGGTTACAGTCTTACTTGGTTAAGTTGCTTTATTTGTTAATTAACAAAAAGCTACATTGTATTTGTATTTGTATTTTATTGGGATCTCCATTAGCTGAGGCCATAGCCAAAGCTATTCTTCCTGGAGTCCACACAACACCTGTGCATCTATACACTGCAGTGCATTGAAATTTTCCTTTTTGCATATCCCCTCTCTAGACAACTTATTCCAGAGGAGGTGTGTGTATTGAGAGGGGATATGTGAAAAGAGAGTGTGTCCCTCTCAAGACACCACACTGCAGAGGGGGGTCCTCGCGCAGGGTCAGCCATAGTATAGCGCCCTTGGTGCTGGGGTTAAGTGCATTGCTCAACGACACAAGGGTATATGGTGGGCAGATGTACTGTAATACCAGCCACAACTAGTTTTGCAACTAACACCCTCCAGCGACTGATCTTGAAACGTTGAAACTCACATATATTATATATACTGTAGATACATTTTTTCGATCTCTTTCAGCTGAAGAGCATAATTCATGAAGAAAAGATCAAGCATTGTATTTTACTGCTTTGAAAGACATATCATTAACAATTGCAAAACCACTACCATCCAGAGGAGTGCAGCACTGAGTTGTTTTTGAGCCTTGGATGGGTCCACTTGGCAAGCTCACAGTATGTTCCATGCCAGCTTGTTAACAATACATCTACTGATGCACAGGCTTGGACACATCATCAGATTGTAGAAGAAAGGATATTTTAAGAACACTCATCAGAAATGTACGCTGTTTGAAGTTGTTTTGACAGCTTAATAATGGTATTTTAATAACGCTAAAGACATAAAGACACTGAACAACACTTTGCATGGAATGATAACAAATGGAAGTTAATGACTTAAAAGTTCACATGATATACTCATGATATATTTCTCTGGAGATTGGAAATTTGTGTTTTGATCGATCATATATTGGTTGTTGCCTGTTCAATTCATGCCACATATCATTGGAAGGCCTGTTCATTTCCCTTTACAATGATGTCCCATTTGGAATGATCATGCATTTGTTGAATGAGAAACACAGTTGATTATGTGGGTGGGCCCAAAGTAAAATGTGCCAAATTTGCGATCACCTGTGCTCAACAGACCAACCAACTCTCTTGCAGTAGTAGAACATGTTCATCATAGCAAACAAATAATTGACCCTGCCATGAATCTTACCCGGACAGAAACTGCCTCATCAGTGCCTCATCACTGAACAAGACATTCTTCCACATGTTCAAGTTCCATTTTAGACACCCGCCTAAATGGGCCTGATGGTGAATGGCAGTCATTGCCAGGCAAGCTTACAAGCACGGAAATTGGCTGTGTGCAGTCTGTTCCCTGGTGGTCTGATTAGAGAGCCGTCGGCTGTAACATCCTGCAAACCTTTTCCTGCAAATGTCTGGAAGACAACTACGGTTCCTCATTGATGTGGAGGTGGATAACCAGCCTTCTTGGGATGCCTTCTTCACGGCCTGTCTTTGACATCAATGTTAAATGAATACAGTCTAAAATAGCTATCATGTCTTGTTAATTCCTTGTTACTGATAGAACGTTAGTTGTTCTGCTAAGCATAGATAATGGTAAATGAGAAACATTTCACTTGGGAACCACCACTCACATAATCAACTGTGCTGCTCATCCCACAAATGCATGATCATTACAAACGGGAAATCATTGAAAAGGGAAATGAACAGGCTTACCAATGGTAACCAATGCAGATGCTTCCACACAGGTCCATGGTACTATTTAGCAATTGACATCCCATAATGTTCTGTGGCTTGTACACAGTATACAAATGCTGAGCAGGCCCGGTTGGTTCTGATTTTGTTTCAAGATGACAAGAGTAAAATATCTACTGTAAGTGACTTTAAAAGAAAATGCATTGTTGAAGCATGGATGGCAGGACTGTCAGTCACAAAGACTGTAAACTTCAAGCTAGTTTATGAAAAACATCAAAATTACAGGCATGCAGCCGAACTGAGGAACAGCTCAAATATAACATTAAAGACACTGACACCAATCCTATTGTAAAACCCCATATAACAGAACATTATGGTTCCATATTGCAGCACATGTTTCGTTGCACTTCTGAGCAGTGTTGAAATAGTTTTTGTTATCAATTCAATTATAAATATGTAATTATTCAATAATTATTTGTATTAATAGTGTTTTGTTTCCTAAAACTTTACCACCTAGCAAAATAATCATACTCCCTGTTATGTTTGATTATTTGTCCTTATAATAATACTAATTATTATTATCCTATAGCCAGTCCATCAGATGATCATGATAAGATATATATTTTTTAAGCAAATACATAAACCTAAAATAGTAGGCTAGTAGGCTAATGATGGTACAGTATTATTTTATTATTTATATTATATGTTCGACATGTGAGGTAGGTCTATGTGCTGTCTTGGTCGAATATCATTAATAGGCTATTGAAATTGGGAACTAGTTAAATGGACGTGATTTCATTTTTCCTATTGTGGTGCATGGATTTATCTTCAACGTGCTCCGGCTGGCGTTGGAAGTAGTTCCGGTGGTTTAGCAGCCGAGCGGATCACTGAGACCGGGGCTCTTCGTTTTGTTGAGCGCTAATGCGAATAGCGGGTCGAGACAGACGAGTCCGCCTGTCATGACTACCGGATGACCAGAGCAGCGGTCAGTTGGACGCCTGCGGAGCGCCGTGCATGCAGCCCGAGTGACAGCGTCAAGAAACCGCTGGAGCTTTTGTCTTCGAAGGGAATTTTCAAGTGCATTATCTAGGCGTCTGGAGCTTCTGAAGCAGAGTACAGGGGGAAAATTGAGCCGGTTCATATTCACCCACGACGGTGAGTAGTCCGTGCAGAAGAATTTCTGAATGTCAAGTCATGAATTGTTGTGAAACATAATGATTTAGCGCGGGGGAAAAAAGTGTGCGTAGAGGCCAGCGGTTTAACTCAACTGCAGGCTATGACAAGTTCGCTGCCTGTCACAATGTGCTTGCACGCAGACATTGTAGCATTGGTCTTTTAACCCAAGCCTCCGTCAAATAAAGTCAACTTGTGTTTAAGTTTACAGTCATTAACCCCATAGTCTCGTAGTGCAAATCGAAACGAGGGGCTTCGGGTAAAACAGCCAGTGTGGAATGCAGCGTTTAAAAAAGCAATTACCCATGTGCTGAATTGTATTGGACGTGCAAATATGCATGAGCAGAAGACAGTGCCTTGCCTTGCACAGCTGAAATCACTTTTTTTGAAGTGATAACAGCGGAAGCTTAATGTAGCCAGACCGAGCCACAATTCAAGCACGGAGAAGACTGAGCTCCATGGTGATAACCTATGGTTGTAACGCATGTAGAGGCATATTCTTTTCTATGACTGGGTGAATGCTTTTTGTTGTAGTTCATACCATCGTGGTAATGAGAAGAAGAGGAAAATAGGTTGGGTCACTTGAAAGAAATTGCTTCGGGGGATTCACAACATGTCTAACAAATTGTTCCACAGCATACATTATTTCGTATAGGTAGGTATGAATGGAATTTAATTTCTTATTGTCTACTTGTGTATGTGTGCATGTCATTCTATCAGTATGCACAGTATGTTTTCATGCATATGATTATGCATACTGTATAGGCCCATGAATCAAGTCATGGTCAGTCATCACACTTTTTAAAAAGATTATGACTTATTACCAGGTCAGATTTACACTGTGCAACCATTTGGGTGAAAGTTGACCTATAATTTACAAAATTGACATTAACCTGTCTGTGTTGTAGGCCTATAGCCTATGAGACAGGTATACCACTACTGTGAGCGTTCCTTTCCAGCCAGTTGTGTGAATAGCTGGTGCAGACAAAGACTTGTATCTTGCCACAACTCCCCATGTTGAGTGCTGCTTTTTCCATCAGGCAAGCAGCTCCTTTTTATTATACGTTTTTTTCCTCTCTCTCGACCCCCCCCCGCCCCCCCACATTTACACCAAGATTATCGATTATGCTCATCCATGAAGAGACCATTACCTTACCATAAACTGTGGCCATTTTATACTCTAAAGGGGTCATTATTGTCTTCATCATGCTGCAGTGTGGAGAGCCAGCCAGTTTACTGTACAATTAATTTCTTCAAAAACACACAGTCAAGGGGAGCAGAGTTTGTGTGTGTGTTTGTGATTGTTATGCTATATGTGTTTGTGGGCGAAAGGCTGAGAAAGCTTTTGGGAGAGTACCCTTCTCTTGATTTGGATGCGCCTCTAATTCCTATCAAGATAAGAGCTGTCTGAACAGATTTTTCTCATCATTATTTGCTCTGAGATTTACTTGCGCCTGTAAATGGTGTTGATTGAGGGTAATTTGGCTTTTTAATTGCTGAACAGCTGCCACACTCACTGCTGATTGCCATTGTAGACTTTCTCAGTAGATCACTCATAGACCCCTAAATGCCTCATTAAAACGTTATGCAGAATCGCATGAAACGTGAAGAGAAGGAACTCTCATAATGATTTACTGATTTTTGTTTTATCCTCGGAAAGGTCGTCGTAATTATCGTCAATGTCAGCAAATGCAAGGAAAGGAGTGTAGAAATTACTTTCTGAAAGTTGAATTATGGGCTATTTGTGGATACAATGCATGCTTTTCTGTTCCTTTGATAATGATGAACTCCATATGCCAATGTAACGGATTGGGACTCAGATGACTGATTGCCTTTATTCCTCTTCCTGCAGGCATACGATATAGTGTGTGAATATACTGTATACTGTATATATCTACTCAACTGTATACCACATGAGTACCATATGAGTGTTTCCCCCACGAAATGTCTTAGTCAAGGTGGTCACTGCCCATCCCTACAGGAGGTGCGGCGTGAAATTTGGGGGGTATTTTGCTCAAAGATGCCAATACGCACTTAAGAAATAAACAACTTTTTATTTGAATACAAAACTGACCTTACAGTTGTGCAATTTTGTTTGCTATGTGCAGGTACAAATTTTGTGCAGGCATGCAGATAGTACAAAATACAATTAAAGAAAACTTCTACTGTTTTGGTGCAATAATATGCAGACACACTAAATACAAATAATATCAGGCGGCCGCCTTAGCCATAAAGTGCTGGGGGAAACACTGTATAATATTTATATAAAATATTTCTCCAGGTTTGTCTCAACATATCTGGACCCTTATCAATGTAAAGCATCACTGTGAACTCTTTTCTTTATAATGCCATGCACACCACAACAATAGCATGAGACATTGAAAATGTCTACATTGCTTAGCCAATGACTGTATAGTAGTTTCATAAGTTTGTAAATGTTTACACTATTAAACATTTTTAAATGTAAAGTCAATAATACACAAACATATATATATATATATATATATATATATATATATATATATATATATATATATATATATATATATATATATATATATATATATATATATATATATATATACATATACCACTTGACGATTGGTGTGCATAACCAAATCATTTCAGCATAAATGGTCAGAAACTATTGCAGGGAAGCTAATCTGCATGCTAGTCGTCCCAACTGGGGTCTTGACCTCACTGCAGTTTGTAGTTCAAAGCGACTTGAGTGGGCAAGCGTCTGGAACTTCAGAGAAGTATTTTCTTCAAGGAGGAATCCCAGTTTTCACTGTACCGGGCAGGTGGCAGACAGCGTCATGCGGTAGTTCAGTGCCTAATAAATGTCTATTTTCAAGATAAACTTCACATTTTACAGTGGCCTTATATTGTGTCCAACCCTTAGACACCTGTGCAATAATCTTGCTTTCCAATCAGCATGGTCACACCTGTCAGGGGTATCTCATGAGAAATAGGAGCAAGAAACAAAATTGTAGCGCTTATATTTGTTTACAGTGTAGATTCCAGCTTTTGTGATTTGCTTATGACATCAAGTTCCTATCCAGTAGATTAAGCTTTATACCAAGAGCTGTATGGATTTATGCCTTGGAGCCGTGACCGTCCTCTACTCTTTATCATGAACACAAGGTAGTTTGGCAGTAGCTTTTAAAAGAGATGAGGAAAAGCTCTAATTTGCTTCAACATGAAGACCTGTAACCTAGCTCTGTAATTATCAGGTCAGTACAACAATACATGATACATATATATAACAATACGCCAAAAGACCTGATATTGGTGAAAAACAGAATAAGAAAACAATTGTTCCTTAGATGTTGATTTACCTAAACTGACTGTATAATATCAAAATCCTTTTTGGAACATGATGATTTGACAATGCATTAGAGCAGACTTTCTCTAAGTACCTCTGAGTTCTGAGTGCTCCCAGCCATTGTGATTTTTGTCTTGTCCCCGGAGAAAGTACTCATCATTTAAATTCAAATACAGAAAATCCTTTTATCTAGCAACAATCCTCTTTGATTATGTTAGGAAAGCATTGCTATGATTTGAAAGAGAAAGATATAAAGATGAAATGGGGAATGATCACTTTTAAAGGGCTGTCATTTGCACTGAACTCAGCAGCGATGCTGCCAGCGACAAGAGTTTAGTGTAGAGCTTCTCCTGTGAAACTGATGTAAGCCTTGTGTCTTCAACACAAGCTGGGAGTGTTGTTGCACTCTGCTGGTTATATTTTAATGAGTAACAATTGTTAGCCAATTTGCATGTAAAACAATGTAATTATAAACAAGCATCAAAAAGCTGTAATACTTCTAAAAAATGTAAATTACTCTCCATTATAAAGCGCAACAAAACCAAAGCCATGCCTCCGAGCCAGGGCCTCGAGGTTTTCGATGCTTGTTTCCATTATTAATGCTATTCACAAGCCAAACTTTTTAGGTTGGTGCAGTTGGGCGCTTTAATCTATTTCTGTTGTAAATTAATGAATTTTTAAAGAGGACTAGTCCTTGCTGAATAGGCCTGGATGTGGGTATGAAGCTTGAGTTGTGGTGACGCAGTGCTGTAGCCCCCTTTACTGTGCAAAGCCTGAGTTCGCAAACAGCATCCCATCTCTCTCTTGGGACTGTTCGATGGGGGAGTTTGCCGAGATGCTGCACTCCTATGTTTTATTTATGAAAAAATATGCCTTTTTAACTTTGTCGTTGTCAGAATCTGAAATTGTGATAGCTTTTTTCCTCGTCGGCAGTTGTTAGTCTTCTGGGTCGCTAACTTCCTCTACCTTGGCAGATGTTTTCAGGTGTTGAGTTCTGTGTGGGCTCAGTGTGAGTTAAATATTTTATTCTTGGCCTTCAGGGATTCAGTGGAAGCTTCTCAGTTTCCTTTCCTTCTTTCAATCAGATTTTCTTTCAGACCTGAGAAAAATTGTGTGAATCAGTACGTTCTATTTCATTTGAGACGCCTCTTGATTGACTTGGTTGACACGGTCCAGCCATCAGTTTTCAGAAGAGTGTTTTGCCATAAATAAATGATCGTCCTCTCTTTTTTTTCCACCTTTTTTTTCTTTTAAGCATTAGGTCAGCATTAGCCTGACCACTGGCTTTAAGAAATAAGGACACAAAATGAATTCCAGTTTGAAATGGTGCATTACATCAATGCCTCTCCAGGTCTCCTTTGAGAATAAGTATACGGTATCAAACGATAATTGCTTAACCCAGCTCCATTGAGAGATGAGCAAGCATCCACCATAAGGGCAGCTGATGTGCCTTCATATCGTATAATTGAACCTTTTCAGTGGTATGTTTTCTTGCAGCAAAGTAGAAAGTAATTAAGATCTTCAATACTGCTTTTTGGACCTTTTCCTCCTTCCTTTGAATGGCCCATACTCCTAGACTTGACAGCGCTCAGTATGCCTACAGACTTTCTTTTGACACATTAGTCTTACCCTTGCCAAGGCAGTCCTTCCCAGAAACCCCCTGTGCTCGGCACGCTCCGGGTGGGTATTTTGTCATTACTTCATTTTCTTCAGAAAATATTTTGATGCCTCTTTCTTTTGGCTCCCCCCCTTCTCTCACCCAACCCCTGACACTCTATTCAAAGTTCTCTATTAAAATGCAGAAGTGAAAAGCCTCTCTCAGTCTAAAAGCCTGCTAGCAGCAGGGGACTGTTAGCTGTTAGTGATGCATACAGCTGAGTGAGTGCATCACAGCTACAAAGTCTAATGGGTGAATACATTCAATCACACACAGACCCCTCAACACTTTTAAAAGGGACAATGTTCCCAGTCATGAAAACTCCATCCAGAGTGCAGAGAGCGATATATTTAAATTCCTTGGAGGAGAAAGATTTCTTGGTCATAAGCGTCCAAATCCTCGCTCTACTTTTTATATAAGTGCCTGTAATCTTTCCTTGCCAACTAATGTCTCAAAACTTCCAAGTTACCAAACTTTACTTTTTACGTGCTTATCTCTTGACTGGGTAAAAGATGAAAATCTGATAGGCCACATGTTCTCCTTTTTTTGCCAGATTCTGAACCTCTTTTGATACCTACTAATGTTAGCCAAATGTCTATCTGAAAATGTTCGTTCCCATCAAATTCGAGCTCCGAGCGTTCAAACTATCTAATCAAACGTTGCTTTTCTGTATGATCAGCTGCCAGAATATCCCCTCTTTGCTACTTTCATTTTCTATTCAACTACAGCTCTTTGAAATCTGCCTGATTGGTAAAGTTTTTGATGTTTCCTGATCAGCGGTACAAAGTTAAAGTGTGTCTGTGTTTGACTAGTATGTGCAAGAACTGTGTTAGCTTTAGTAATTGGTTCTCTCCTATCCCGCAACAAGGAGATCCTTTCTTATGGACAATTTAGCAAAATTTACTACATCTTTTCAGCTGTTTTATTTCTCTTAAACTGCGGTTATTTATGAACCAAAACAGATACATTTTGTTGTTATTGTAAGATTGAACATTCAATCTGGTCTTTTGATTGATCTGAATGAGGTTATGTTTTAGATCTTTTTATGTAGAGTTTAAGTTGTTCTCATAATAACATAATTTCAGTTTATTAAAAAAATTACAGTGTTGAAAGTGACACCAATTGTTAAAAGTTTGACATCAAAGGCACACGTTCTGATAAGGATCTCAACCTGAGTATGATGTAGCCTAGTCATTTCCGGGCCAACATTTTTCCAGGCTTCAAGGGTGACGTACGTTGAGAATATACCAATAGACCATATGGATGTCTCCAGACCAAGGGTTTTTGTCCGTTTAATTTAAAATCTTACAAAAGGACCAAACAGGACAGAAAGGGTTGTTTCCCCTCTCAATGTAAGTCATAATTGTACATATTACTGTAACACCATTCTCCATAACCATTAACAATCACCTACAATATGTTACTGTCTTTAACTGCCTAAGTATAAAGCATTCTGTTCAGAAAGTTTTTATAAGTTTCTATGTGTGCAATACAATGCAATGTATTTCCATAGGAAACTGATAGCCCTAAGATAAGTAGAGATATACTGTAGCTGTCTTCTCTGCAGTGATCATTTTTCTCCCTTGATACCTGGCGGGCCTCTGAGGCTGAAACACAGCAGGTATCAGGAACAAACAGGCACAGTGCCGAGGTTAGCCCAGTCACTGTGGGACCGGTTGACTGAGTCGACTAGGTAATTGGTTGCGTCTACCCACCCAGCAGGGCCCCCTCTCCCCAGAAGCCAAGTCATGCCCCTCCTTCCTTCTCTCTCCGCTCTCTTCTCTTACTCATCATCCCCGATGCCTCACCAGGCTAGCGGTGTGCACAGCTACACCGTGCCACTATATGCAGTCAGCCCACGCTCCCAACTTCTCAACAACAACAGCCACGGCGGCGCAGCAGGTCAGGGCTTGTGGCAGGCTGATTTGCAGCTTGAGCCTGCTTTTAATGAGGGGAAAATAAGTACTTGTTGTTCTGTGTCTTGTGTGTCACCACCCCCATCCCCACCTACCCACCACCACTACAACTGGCAATATGCTACCTTCCCTTCAGCAAGAGAGAGAAAGAGAGAGAGAAAAAGGTGCACTAATTAAGATGGCTTCCTGGGATTTGGGGGGGGGGGTATGGCTTTTCCCACGGTGGCAGTGCCTTGCGGAGGAGATGGGGGTGGTGTTTTGCAAGAGGCCTCATCGGGCATATCTCTTCTCAGTGTTCGACTTTCCTTACCCTGGTACTGCTTGCCTGACATGTTTGGCTTGGTGTGTCTGTTGCTAAACATTTGTGTTTTCTCCTTGTAATTAAACAAGGTTTTTTTTCATCCTGGCTCTCCAGGGGGATGGGTGGAGAGAGAGACAGAGAGGGCTTTGCGTTCCTCCTGGTAGGAAGGCTCATTGATGTTCTCCCACCTTGATTATTTTCAGTGAGCGTGAATGGAGAATGCGTGGGCCAATAGGCTGTTTGTTGTTCAAGGACAGACGAAGGTTACCGCATGGGATGGCAGGGGAAGGTTTCAGATGTAGATTTCTACATCCTTGGGAGACTGAATTCGTTCAGCCGTTGTTATTCATGTACCTTCGTTGTTGGCCCACTCTGTGCCTGTTTTTGTCATGAAACTTATGGTTTTTTGCTGCTTTTTCCCGAATGTAGGTGGTATATCTTCAAAAAGCACCAAGCACTAAACGAGTCAGTTTTCTTTGTTCCACCAGTGTGGTCTGAAAGCAACATCTTCTCCCCAGCGATGAGTAATAGTTACTTGACATTCAGTCCCTTAGTGACAAATTACGAATGTTCTGTGACCGAACCAAGTGCAGAACAGTTGGTGAGGAAGTTCTTTCTTGTGCTCAAAATGATCGTCTCTGTTCTTAATCTGAATCATGCTGAAACTATTCGCACAAGCCCCCACTACTCAAAAAAAAGAGAATGGTTCTTACTCTACTTTCACAGGACACATTTTTAACTTGCCACTCTAAAAATAGCTACAAAATTAAAAAGTGGATGCTTCTTGAGTTTGTTTCATTGTTGGTGTCTGTATGAGCAGGCTCTGAGGTGGGGAGGGTGGGCATGGACTTGACAGGAGAGTGAAGCACGTCGAGAATCAGAGAATGGGAACACAGTGCGGGGGGGTTGGAGAGGGAAAGGGGACGAGCCTTTAGGCTCCTCTAGAGGGTTGGAATTCCTCCCGAGCTGTTCCCCCCCCCCATTTGGCAGGCACTTGTGAAAACAATTCCCCAGCTTTTAGTCACTCTGCAGATCCAATTGCCATTTCCACTTTGGAGGGAACAAGAGTGAGAGAGGCAATCCAGATAGACAGAACACAGAGAGAGAGAGAAGGAGAGAAGATTTGTAATCTGGTTGGACAGATGCCGAGGCCATTTGAGCGGTTATGTGATATTAATATCTTATGAAGGCTGTCTGGCAGTGCAAGCTCACCGTCTTGTGTGGTTTTGTGTTTGTGCGTTTGCAGAAGCAGCCATTGCAGTGGCTTAATGAAGAACTTGTGAACATGCACGAGGGAAGGACTCTACCTTTCACTCCGGTGACTTCCCCAGATGCTTTGGCCCAAAGAAAGATGGAAAGGAATAGGAAGAGTAAGACACTTTAACTCATACCTAGTCCTTCATACAGCTTTGCTTTTCACTGTGTAATTTATGGAAAATGACTGTTTGATAAAAATAAATTCTTATCCATAGCTCACTTTGCAGATCATATTCATGTCCAATGTTAGACGACCAAGTGATGAACATGCCAAAATATTTAGTTTTTCCATTATACAAAGCTTCAGTCTATGTGGAAAACCATGTGCAAAGTTAACATCTGTGTGTCTCTGCCAAGAAAAGTGCTTTCTGCTCCAGCTAAAGGGAGATGAATAGGCGTAGTAAACAAACCTCTTGCTCTTCCAGACTTGAGCCAAGGCTGCTGCACAGCACCCATTCAGTGAGCCAACAGGAAGTCCTCCATACGCCACGTAAACCCAGAGCCTCTTCCCCCCCCCCATCCACTCTGCCCTGTGGAGCACCATGACCTCTGAGTTGGAGAGTAGCCTGACCTCGATGGACTGGCTCCCCCAGCTCGGCATGAGGGCAGCCATCCAGAAGACAGATGCAGGGCACCACCACGGCCATCACCACGGACACCATCCCCATGTTCACCCCCACCACACTCAGCATCACGGCCACCATCATGGGCACGGGCCGGGCAAGAAGATCACCCACGTGGAGCCAGGGACCACGCTGGACCAGGAGGAAGCAGCGCAGCACAGAGACGGTAAACCGCCCTACAGCTACGCCAGCCTCATCACCTTCGCCATCAACGGCTCGCCACGCAAACGGATGACCCTCAGCGAAATCTACCAGTGGATCTGTGACAACTTCCCCTACTACCGAGAGGCGGGCAGCGGCTGGAAGGTAAGAAACAAAACACGATGTGATGTGGAAGTCTTTCTCATTAAGGACTTAAGCTCCTATAGCTGGTTCCATACTTATAATTATACCAGCTGCTGCAGCTAATTAACATTGATTCTCTAACTCAAAGGAAGTCACAACACTCAACACAACTCACAGATCATGGCTGGACTGTGAACAGTTTTTGCAGTTAAACAAGACCACAGAGAACACAGTAAGATTTAAGTACAGTGAATTTCAGGTCTTCACAAGTTGGTTCTGAAACTGGACCGGGGTCCAACTGAGTCCAAAGTATTCTTAGTCTTATCAGGTTGCATTTTACTGACACAGTCTTCGGTATTGTGGTAACATTTGTAAAACCCCAGTGGAAGGGAATGGATCCCTCCAGCACTGATCACATGGTTTCTCATAATCACAGAAACTATTTTAGGAAATCAGTAGCTCATGTAAAGGATTAATCCTATCAGATAGGCTTTATTATAGTAAACATTTATGTAATTCCTTTATAGACATTGTTCTTAGGGTTTTATAGTTATATTGCTGCTCTCTTTGACCGCAGTTTCTTATTAATTGATAGCACGTCATGCTGCTGCTCGGGTTGGTGCGGGTCTCTTTTGAAAATAAATATCTTATTAATCTTGGGTTCTGGTAGCTCTGTTTCAAGATCGCATCAAACATGTCAGTTCTGCTTTCATGATCAGCATACATCATATGTATAATTTAAACTTATCAACTTTTGAGTTCATGCAGAACTTTGTTTTGGAGCAAGTAGGTCCTGAAATATAAAAGGTATTACAAAAGTAAGTATGGCGACAATTTATTTTCTTTGTTTAATCAATCTCGTTTTAGTTTAAATTTGTAGCGACTTGTAGTGCTTCTTTCCCACGAACATTTTAATCTTAAATTCAACTATTTTTAACTGTAGCAACGTTTAAACCCACATTTGATTAAGGATTCAAAATGCAGATTTGATTCTGGATAGTGTATACACATTTAATGAAATGCTATCAAACGTCAACTCTATAGCTAGTGCTCAAAAGGCACAAGTCTGATCCATTGGTTGCCTCAAAGAGCACAGAAACCTTTTAGCAAACAAGGAATGATTGGCATATGCATTTCATTTCATTCAGGCGGCATTATGAAATCCTTATGTTAATGTAGCTATGCAAATCCTGGCTAGCCTGAGCAGAAGAGGGGGCTGTGTTATTGGAGACAAATGAATGGATCCCTGCGGGTGTGTCTTGGGGATTCTCTACCGTATTAGCGAATAAGGGGATAGATGCAGTCCTTCCACTGACACATTGGAAAAGGCTGTCTGCAAACTATCAACCAGTTCATCTCTCTCAGAGCGGGAGCATTTTTTCTTCTTCTCTCATTATTTCTCTCTCTCTTTCTTTCTATCTTCATCTCCCAAGCACTTGCACTTCACCCCATCCCCCCTCCCCTCCTTTTTCCTTCTCTGTATTAGTCACTCACTCCTCTCCTCTTTTCTTCTTTCCCCGTGTTTGTTCCCCGCCTATAATCTTCAGCACACCATTCCCAGAGCAGAGATGGATTCCAGAAACGGGAGACAAAAAGGTTATGATACAAGCCAGGTTATGTTGGCAGAGCTCCTTACCTGCATGCAGGTTTCAATCAATTGGTTTTTAGTTCGGAGAGAGAGGATAGGGGCTGTTAAGAGCATTCAGGCTTTTCTCTCGCTGCAGCTCATGCCTGTCTTCTCCTGCTGGTCGTATTTGGGTGCCAGGATGGTTCACTATCCCATAATTACACCTCTAGATTCATTGATTTCTGCGTGTGGCTGCATTCTAGCAGCATCATTAAAGCACAGTGCTGATGGCATTTGTATATAGCCTTGTTTCCAATAAGCGGTTTGGTTCAGTTTTATTTGCGTTTCCACTGTCAGCAGTTGGGAAGGGTCCAAAAATAAGCGAGCGGAGCCGCACCTAATTTTGGGACCCTTTCGTTTCCACACTTCAGTCTGTTAATAATTGGTCGACAGAATAATTTGAAATACACTGCCTTGTGTAATCTCCTCTGCAAGAGTAAAGACTATTGTATTTATCGAAAAAATGCCTGCGCATAGCTCTTTGTTTATTGTGTGGCGTTTTTCCTTTTCATTGAATTGATCAGCGGGCTACACTGAGTCCTGCTGCTATGATGTCACAATAGTTACGTAGCTGCTGCGGCCAGCATCATTCAACGGCTATGACCCGTAGACTGTATATACTCTGACCACTTTAGTCGCCGTCCGGCAAAACCACACCTACAAAGTAAGGGCACTGTAGGCAGTGGAAACGCAAGCCAGATCTATTGTTACTGTGCTCTGCCAACTGAACTGCTCAGTGGATTCAAGGCAAATGATTTCACTGTAAAGCTGTGTTCCTTTCCCCTTTAGGCCAGGGCCATGTGAACAATACACAATGGTACTTTCAAAGAAGAGTTCTTCCCCAGTCTATGGGGATTACCAATAAAGAGTTTAGCATAGATGTGTGGGGGGAAAAACCCCACTTTCACAACCACTGACCTAAGCATGAATAGAAACAAATGAAGTGCTCCTCTGTAGCACAAGCCGAGCTAAAGCACGAGTCACATTTCTGTGAAAAGGCTGTACACTTATGCTTCCTGGATGACCTGAACTCAACACAGCGGGGGCTTGTGTTATACCAGGGAAAGTTACATAAGTCTGGTTCATTCCAGTTCAGGTGATTGCTGTCAGCTGCACACAGTGGGACGCAGACACACGGAACCCCCTGGCTGCCAGGTTCGGCAGACGTTGTTGGCTCCCGAGAACCTACACGCGTTTTACTGAAGGTACCATCTCAACACTACAACACTCAAGCTCGTCGGTCGTGCTTGCCGTCTCCCACGCCCTCTGCTACACACTCGTGGGCGCACACAAAAACACACATACACAAGCTTGTACACGCATAGAGAGACTCCCACTCAGGTAGGCAGCGTACGTGTGCAGTATGCAAATTACACCCAGGGAGCTCAGCAGGAGAGGAGGGTGGGGGTGGGACGAGTTGGAGAAGAGAGAGGAGACTGCCAGAGAGCAGAGTTTTTACTACCCAACACACGCACTCCGTCTGCTCTGTATGATAATGCGAGAGTGCAGGAACGGCAGAGTTGAAACCGGGACAACACACAGTCATATACACACACACACACACACACACACACACACACACACACACACACACACACACACACACACAAACACAAACACGTTAGTTTCCATCCTTAGAAATCACACAAATTTGTACCCTGGTTGAACACCACAGGTTCGCTGCGCGTGTCTACATGTCGACACACACGCACACACAGACACACACACACACATTCACTCACACTTTCAAGTGCCTATTTAGTTAGCCGTTTAATCATGTAGCTTTCCAAGGTCATGAGATTTCTGTGTCTTTGCTGCACATGAATATGAAGAGCCTTTTTCATCTAAGAAGTAATGATGAGAACCTTTCTTCCAGAGCTGTAGAGGAGGTTTAGAATCTCTAACAAAATATCTGTGAAATGAAATAGCACACAGATGCATACACCATTTGTTTGTGCAGCTCGTTGACGCTCTCAAATTCATCTTGTGTAACCTGCACGCATGGCATTTCTGTTTTTAAAACGAAGGAATAAACTAGAGTGGAGATACAGTATACTGGAGGGGAATGCATCTGGCTGCCTCACATCACTTTTTTGTATAACAGGAACAGCATTATCTACCCCTTGTTATCTTCAATAGTCTCTCCATGTACTGTGCACCACTGTGCACTGCTCTACTTTCCCATGCCCTCTGCAGCTCCCCCTTTGAGGCCCTTTCACAACCACATGTCCCTCCACTCTAGGGTCCACCTTTATACCCCAACTTGTAGTGAGTACGCAGCGGAGACCAAACCCACAGGCGTTTTTTTTCTGTATTGCTTACCATAGTTGTCTCCTATTTGTCGGATTGTACCAGGATATTGCCTTATAGGTGCAGTGTGTGATATAGGTGTATTTTGGATTCTAGTTCTAGATTGCAAGGCTCCACCTCTATTCCTCCTGTTTGGAGAATCTAAAGAGGCTACTGTGGCATTCAAGGACAAGAAGCTCGTTACTAAAGATGGCATCATCCACCACTGCCTTAAGTCTTTCCACAATATCAAGAGATGAGGCGAACCCACTATATATAAAAACGTGTAAGACCGTTAAGTTTGTCCGTTCTGTGCAACATGGAGGCGCGCCCCGCTCCTATGTAGATATAAAAGACTCATTCTAAGGTCATAAAAGAACATCAACTTTTATTTTCAAGTGAATATAAACTAATTTAAACATACCTATGATTATCATTATAATTCAATTTCTACAAATTCTGTTCTTAAAAAAAAGAAGTGCCAATGCCCTTTACACACTGCCCCTTTAATTAGCTTTCCTTGTATGCTGTTTTAGTAATTAATTTCAAGTTCATGTTCTCTTCCATTTAGTATTTATTCTTTTTTGAAAGAATTTTCACTGACATAAGAATTCATCAACAATTCAAGTCATCAAGCAGCACAAATGGCAAACATTCACTGGACAAATTGTCCTATACCATCGTCAATAGGTTATCTTCGGGTTTAGAAATATAAAAACATCTAATTTGGTTCCCTGAACTGGGGGACTTTTCACTATTTTTTATATTTGAACTAAGTCGGTTTAAAAGAGCAGAACTATTTTTCTGTATTGCATGTTGCTGAATATAATGATATAATGATGTCGTAATTCAAAACTCACCTCACCATCCTAACATGTAATGTGCAGGCCTTCCCATTATTTACCACATGAGTAATGGAGACTAGTTTGTCTCACCAAATAGGCTGTTGCAGTCTGTGCTGACTAACCTGCTCTCTTGCGACCCTGAGGCCTCAGGCTTGCTCCCATGCAGCCAAGCTAATTGCCTGTGAATTAGCAAGGCCTAATGTGACGTTGTAAAGGGCAGCGCTACCACGATGGCCTTTGGCCTTTGGCTGAACACCACATGTCACAGACAATCACCTGATATGAATCAGCACTGGGCCATTATTCTAGCTCCAATACTCCCCTGCCTGCTCTGTGGGAGATCTGCTACTCAGTGCAGTGTAGGTCGCTGCACAGTGTCAAGTGTACTTATGTATGTGGAGGAGGGTTGTTGTTGTCTGCTCCTGGTCATTATGTGGCTGTGGCTGCACTGATTCTCCTGAGTGTGTTTCTTTTGAACACAAAGATTTTACAACTGTACTGAGCTTGTTTTGATTCAGCTTTGAGACAATCTGTGGAAAAATCTCTGGAACAGAGTGTGCAGAGTGTGTGTAGTGCTTGTGTACATGGATGGTTCAGTGTACAAGCTGATGTGTCCATGTGTTTGTGTGTGCACACTTTTGACTGAGGAGAGTCATTTTAATGTGATATTGGAGGCTGGGAAAATGCCACTGCCGTCTGTTTGTTTTATTGAGTCTCACCTCTGACTCTGTGTTGATTCCCTCATCCCTAGAAAAACACATGCAGAATTGTAAAATGTTTTTGAGCATTCCCAGTTTGTCCCGTTAGGCCAGTCTGCTGTCCAGATGTGTGTGTGCCTATAGGTCAAGTGGTCTCTCTGGATATAGTTTGGGAAGTCTTAATATACAGTACAATGTACACTCACCGGCCACTTTATTAGGAACACTGGGTCAATTTCTTGTTAACACATATAACTAATCAGCCAATCACCAACTCAATGCATTTAGGCATGTAGACCTGGACTGCACAACTTGTTGAAGTTCAAACCGATCAACAGCTTGGGGAAGAAAGGGGTTTAAGAGACTTTGGTTGATGGTGCCAGACAGGCTGGTCTGAGTATTTCAGAAACAGCTGCGATTTTCATGCACAACCATCTCTAGGGTTAACAGAGAATGGTCCGAAAAAGAAAAAATATCCAGTGAGCGGCAGTTGTGTCGACGAAAATGCCTTGTCGATGTCAGAGGTCAGAGAATGGGCAGACTGGCTCGAGATGATAGAAAGGCAACAGTAACTCAAATAACCACTCGTTACAACCAACTCTAAGGTATGCAGAATACCATCCCTGAACGCACAAAACGTCCAACCTTGAAGTAGATGGTCTACAGCAGCAGAAGACCCCACCAGGTACCACTCCTGTCAGCTAAGAACAGGAAACTGAGAATGAACTACAATTCGCACAGGCTCACCAAAATTGGAAATTAGAAGATTGGAAAAATATTGCCTGGTCTGATGAGTCTCGATTTCAGGTGCAACATTCAGATGGTAGGGTCAGAAATTGGCCTAAGTAACATGAAAGCATGGATTCATTCTGCCGTGCACCATCAACCACATTTAAAGTCACTTAAATCCCCTTTCTTCCCCATTCTGATGCTTGGATTGAACTACAGCACGTTGTCTTTAGCACGTGTACCTGCCTAAATGCATTGAGTTGATGCCATGTTATTGGCTGATTAGCTAGCAATTGAACAGGTGTACCTAAAAAGTGGCCAGTGAGTGTATATAAAAACCTTGAAATTCAAATTCAACCTTGACCCTAAATTCACTTTTTTAATACTTTTCTTTAAAACGTGTTTGTGTAGTAGGTGGAGGAAGGTTGTTGTTGTTGTTGTTGTTGTTGTCTGCTTTTGGTCGTTATGTGTCTGTAGCCGAACGGATGCTCCTGAGTATGTGCCTTTTGGAAATTTCACAGCTGCAGTGACCATGTTGTGATTGAGCTTCGAGACAATCTGTGGAACAGAGTGTGCTCAGTGTTACTCTGACTGCACATCTACAGTGTGTGGTGCTTTTGTACATGTAGTCCTTTGTGTGTGTGTGTGTGTGTGTGTGGGGGGGGGGGTGTCTGGGACGGTCTGATATTGGTGACTGGGAAAATGCCACAGCCGTCTGTTTGTTTTATTCAGTTTCACCTCTGACTCTGTGTTGATTCCCTTGTTGTAACTAAGTCACACATGCAGATACGTGGGGATGTGTACCTACCAAGTTTAGTACTTTTAAGGATACCTACCGAATTACGTATGTACTACCTAGTAGGGGTGTGCACGTGTACACGTGTACACGTTTAACCGTTTAGTAAATCATAACCGTTTAGGGAAAATCAATAAACGAAAACCGTTTAAAAAAAAATCTTAAAAATTTTAAATGTTCTTTTTTTTCCTCAAAGTTTTTAAATATGTTCTGGAGACACGCATTTATTGATTTACATCACTAATAAACTACTTGGGGATGATACAAGCTAGTCGGCCCAATCTGTCTGTCCCTCGGCGTGTGTGTGTGACTGTGTGTATAATCGCAAACACACACACACACGGGGAGGCGCCGTGCTCGAGTAACAGCAACGGACGAGTGATGAAAGATAACCTAAAGACTAAAGTTACCCGGTTGAAGTGAATTACGCGCGTAAGTAGCCCGAACTTTATAACACCTGTTCACCCTCATAAATGTGGACATGTAGAAAGCGATAGGCTATATTTATCAGGAAATGAATGAAGGGCGATAATGACGGCCAACACATGTAAGGCGAACGCGTATGTGTGTGTGCCCGCGCGGATACAACACGGTGGGCGCACGAGGACAATGACGTCACGGTTAACCGTGTACACGAAAAAAATTCCGTCGTGTACACGGTTAGAAATTTTTGTAAACGTTCACACCCCTACTACCTAGTCCTGATTATCTTTAAATCAATCTCTGCCATTTTTCGGTACCTGTGTATTTGGGTGATAGAGAGAGAGAGAGAATCACTGCTGTACAAATCAACGGTAAGGGCAATGGTGAGCTGAAAGCGGTCCCAAGTGTGGTTAAACTTTTCAAAAAAGAAAAACTCAACAAAACTATTTCCCCCCCTATTTTCCCCAACCTCACTTAACTAACCTCGCTGCTACAACTCCTAGATCTTGGGAAGGATATAACATGTACTTCCTCTGAGAAGCGCGTTCTCACGCTATGCCCTGGTAATGACAAACTATGATTGGGGGATGTTGCAGAGAGGAGGGAGGGAGGTAGGGAATAGGGATGTTTTATTTATTGTGTGTGGTGTGTACATGTTTGTTACTACAGAGAGTTAAGTAGTGAAAATACTGAAAATAAGTATGTAACCATCACAGTTAACTATACTCCTGGTCATTGATCTTTTTACATAAAGGTAAATGAGAGACAAGTTGCATCATTTATACTTTCCCGTCTTTAACATGAAATCATCTTAGTATGAGTGAATCAAAATATATACTTACTTACTTACTTACTTACTTACTTACTTACTTACTTACTTACTTACTTACTTACTTACTTACTTACTTACTTACTTACTTACTTACTTACTTACTTACTTACTTACTTACTTACTTACTTACTTACTTACTTACTTACTTACTTATAAAACTATATTTTTATATTGAACAACAAAAAAGTATTTCTAAAATTGGGCATCGTGGGCATCGTTTTTCAGACAAATATTGTTTACTTACCACAATTGTATTTAATACAAACAGTATGAACTGTTCGACAAATTGAGAGCAGTGCCATTTTAGTCTCCTATCATACACGCATACTCACATATACACAAACAGCACACATACATGCAGCTATTAATTATACTTTTATGCGTAACTCTGCTAGGGCTTTTAATTACATACTAATCACTAATAGCAGTCTCAGTATTAAATTCTTAATTAAAAGCGAGGAATTTCTCTTGCTATCTCCCCGAGGATTTGGCATCCATCCAGCACCGCCATTCCCTCTCTAACCAGCCAGGCCCGTAGCGCTCTCCATATGGCTAATAATAGGCTTAAGGCTGGTTTCCGTAGCACTTTGGAATGCAACAATTATACCACAGAATGGGCTTATTCGCTAGTCTTTGGGTTTGTATCCCACAAAGACACGCGGGCCTGTCTTCTGTCAGAGCCTAAATAACAACATTAGACTTTTTTATGGCACAAAAGAGGAAACTTGATCTTTTTCTGGTTTGGAAGGCAGGCCATGCAGATAAAGTGAACACTGGTATCATCAGTTGATGCCAGTATTTTGCGGTGTTGCAGTACGTCTTGAGACCACTTTTTGAAGGTCTCTGTCTCGTCTTGGAATCGACCGCATTTTTACTCTGCCTCCCCCTAGGTCTTATTCAAAGAGGATTTTATATTCAAGCCCAACCAGACCACAACTGTGCGGATATCACTTAACACGTACACGCATACAGTTTATGGCAATAAAAGAGGTGAATGAATGAATCTTTATTTCTATTTTGTGTTTTTATGGGGATATAGTTCTTTCATATCAATTTACCTATGGTTTTTAGCATGTTCAACATTTTAACCTAAGTGTGTCTGTGTCATGCAGAGCAGGAATGGAACTGGTCTGGCCTTGATCCTGTCTTGGCCTGCCTTGGTCTTGACGACACACGCTCACACTGGCACTTTAAGGTCACTCAAGTTGAGATCTATGTACAGGTTCTGGTTGTTAAAACCGCAATGGAGAGCAAAAATACACTCTACGATGTATTTTCCGATTTCAACAGCTTAGTGTGGATTGTGTCTTACTGGCTAACCGGTGCGGTTTCAGTGTCATGAACCGAACACACTTGCTGAACAGCTCAACACAGCTCACCTCTATTAAATGAATGAGTTCATTACTTACTCTTCATTTCATCAAGTGAGAACTAGAATAGAGAAGATGGAGGTTGTCAAACATTATCTGGAAGCCGAGTGCAATCAGAGCACTCCTTCAGGCTCATCCTACTTCCCCTCCTTCCTCTTTCACTCGCTCACTCGCCTCCTCTGCCCCGGAAAGCGGCTGACAGAAGCTGTCACTTCGCCACAGCGCTCTGCTCCACACAACCAGCAACAGGAAGTAAGCCACCGTGACCTCTCGCTGCACTGCAACCTAGTTTAGTCTCTTTTGTTATTTTTGAAACACCGTATTAAAATAACAGCTGAGAGGATTTGTCTGTTTAGATCCGTTGTGAGATGAGAAATCATCCTACTGATGTGACGGGGAGAATGGTAGCTAGTAGAGTGACGTGTCTAACCGGGCACCCGAGGGGTCACAAAATAGTCAAAAAGATTGGCCCTAATCTTTGCTCCTTTATTATCAAAGACTGGCACAGTGTAAGTGTTTATCCACTGCACAGCATGGCAAGGTAAAATATATGTTTTTCAGGTAAAAAAGGTGCTCTTCTAACGATCAGCCCAGCTAACATCTCTGACATGTCTGATGAGTAGACATTGCTCCACTGATGAAGCAGATTTAGGACGCATTTTACTGCAGGAGGCTCTGCTGGTTGGAATGACTAAATCTCAGTGTGCTCTTATTGTGTTGGAGTTTCTTCCTGGATCCCCATAGGCAGCCGAGCAGCATCCCTTTTTCCACCTTGACTCAGATGTCTTTGTGCCAATCACACACACACACACAAACATACACAGTCACATTCTCTCCTTTGCTTTCCATCCCCACACAAACACACACATTCATTGAGCATTAAAATAAAACAGGATAAGCACAACACTGACATAATCATGCCAGGCAAGTAGTTGCCGATAATAGGTCGAATCAAATAGCAAATAGGAATATCGTGACCAATCACATTGAGCTTATTCTTTTAAATTATTTTTTTATTCAATTTTTTTAATCTTTATTTTTGGGGCATTTTTTCTTTATTAGACAGATTTTGGAGAGACAGTGTTGAAATGGGGCAGAGAGGGGAAGACATGCAGAGAACGGACCTGGGTCAAATTCGAACCTGGGTCACATTGAGCATAGTCTTGAGCAAACGACAAAACAAAAAGAAAACTGGAAATAGAAAAAGAAAAAGAAGAAACCATTGTGTATTCATATGTTTGGGCGCAATATGTTGACTCTCCTCCATTAGTCTTTCATTTTAATATACAGTATGCAGTCTGCATAACAGTATTGGTATCGGACGATTTCCAAAACCCAGATATCGGAATCGGATCGTACTAAA
Organism: Ammodytes marinus; assembly: GCF_949987685.1. NCBI lineage: Eukaryota > Metazoa > Chordata > Actinopteri > Uranoscopiformes > Ammodytidae > Ammodytes > Ammodytes marinus. The sequence continues at coordinate 8,731,369 of NC_137211.1, read as the reverse complement.
TAAATGGTGGACCGGTGCTTCTCTAAGTGAAACCGCTTTTTCACGGTAGGGTGCCTTATTTATAACGGCACAACACCTGGCGAGTTGGAACTACGTCCAGGCCAGTATGTTACACGTGCTTATCATAGCCTGCAAACTATGGTTCACTCACCAGGAACTCAAAATACAGTATAGTTCAGCGGATGTTTCAGCAGTTGTCTTTTTGGCTGCAGCTGCAGGTACAGTAGCTGGTAACTGGCAGCGGCTGTATGCAGTGTGTGTGTGTGTGTCTTGTTTTGTTTTTTTGCATGCCTGCCAGACGTGACTGGGGGCGGGGAACATTTCGTTCGATTTTCAACTAACGATTGAGATCGTGACACCCCTAGTGTATACTTCTCACAGGTGCATGGCATCTGCCTATATACACACTAATGAGCAGGTGCATGCACAGGCAAACAGCTCAACGCACACAAATGAATAAACACACTGCACTGTCACACACACACTTACACACTCTTCTCATCCTATAGATGGTTTGTGTGCTAGTGAAGAGGGTGGGGCCAGGGGGAGGGGTCCATCAAATGAAATGAATATTTATTAGATGAGTTTTGAAGTAGTGACTTGTATTCAACCCCGCATTCTCATGGAGCGTCTGTCACTCCGTTGCCATCAGGATATAATAAGGTATCTCAATGATGCTCAGAACCCAGGAGACTTTCACATCTGAGACACCTGTCCGTATGTGCGCGTACCCACACACACTCCTCCTTCCAGCGCAGACTCCCGCTCTTTATTTCTTTGTGCTTTATGTCACCCTACCCCCTTCCAGCTCCTCCTCTGCCTTACCTTCAAACTTCACCACATTTTATCCTCTCTTTATTCACGGTATGGGTTCAGCCCAAAGTTAATAAAATCTCCTCCTCCTCTCTTCTCTCCAAATATCCCCTCTTGCTGTATCTTCCTTCCCTTTCTCTCCGCTTCTCTATTGTTCTGTCTGTGTGCGCACAAGGACTGCCTCTCTGATGCTACAGTGTATTCATCCTGAAGGGCATGGGAGAGACTCTCCTGAATGCTATTGTGTGGGTGTGCATTTGTGTGTGCATGTCAAACTCCATAGGCCCCGACGTAGGTTAATACCCTGGCCGGCAAACCTATGCCCCTTTGACCTCTGTGTCCCTTTAGACAAAGTTAAGCAGAGCTTTCAGTGGGATTTACACATTCACAGACATGAACGGCCCCTTTCTTAAACTGCTATGTAATGGAGACTCCAACAGTTTACCAATCCACATTAGTGAATTTTTTGTCAGACGAAAACACTTTTTCTCTTTTTTTCTTACTTCATGCTGTTCAACCCAAGCCCCAAACTCAGCGATTTTTACCAGCGTCCAATAAGGAAGTTACCACAACAGTAATAACCCGGAAGTGCCACTGGGGGTGATACCAAGACTGAGCAATTTTTCTTTGACTCACTTGTTAGACAGGCCGTTTTCAAAGTCTTATTAAACCTATTTACAGCCTGGTCCACAAAGCCATTTTAGTCTGTATGTTTAGGTCATGTCTCCATGACAACACTGAGGGGGGTGAATTTTTTTGGACCACGCTAGTTTTTATTTTATCGGAGGTTAAAATGTATTGGCGCGATCTCTTGAGTGACAGCTCTCCGCCCGTTGTTCCTCACTTTGCCTCGGAGGTATACGTCAGCTATCTCCCTCCCCCCGACGTGAGGCGGAGTAAAAATCTCACAAAATGGCGACGCGCACAAACCAGGATTATTGGATCTCTCCCTCTCCCCTTTCCCCCCTGGAGGTCATTCACCTCCTACCAGGCCATTGCTTAAATAAGACATTGTTTCTTAGCAATTTTTGCCTGTTTAAATAAAGGTTGATGATGATGATGATGTGTGAATAACCGAGGTCAGCCCGGATGCTACATCCATATTATTTACTATTTATGTGTTCAACAAACCCCAACGATTCTATACGACTAAAGTCTTCCAGGGAGAACACGAGTCATTAGGCCGAGTAAACAGATAATTGAACATTGGAGTTTGCATTACAGAAGCAGAGCAAAAGATAGGGAGTCGTCTTACTGTATACAATTTACTGTATGTAAGAGCATAAGAAATTTGAATTTGCTTTCAATTAATCGTGATATTGATTTGAGGTCAAATTGCCCAGCCCTAATTTCCGACAAAGTTACAAATAAACATCTTTTGGTATTAGATATAAACTACTCTGCTTAATACCGACATGTTGCCAGTGCGCCCAATTTCACCAACCAACGATTTCAATATAATCAGCACTGATTTGATTAAGCCTTGTTGCCTCACTTGTGAAACGTCACCATTCAATAGTGTTAAATTGAATTTAGAGGAAATGTCATCTCATATTTCCCCCTTTTATTTTTAACTCAGCTGCCATGACCCCAATCCTCCAAACCTACCATCTTATGTAACTTCAGTCTTCTCCGTGTGACCTGTTTCTTTGGCATATCTGCGTGCATGCACACACTCACACACTTCTCTAACCTGCACTTTACCTCATCTGTGCACACTCGCATACACTTACTTTGGCCTTTTCAACTGTCAGCTGTCAAACTTGTCAATCTTTCTTTGATCACATTCACGGACTGATCCCCACACACACACACACACACACACACATACACACACACACACACACACACACACACACACACACACATATATACACACACATACACAGTATTACACTCCTTTACTTGTCTTTCCCGTCCACCCGTAAGCATCTTACCAAAACCTGACTTTTTGTCACACATCACATTATATCACATTGCATTTAGTCAAAAAGTCATCCATGCTTATCCAGCCCGCCTTATATAACTAACCTCTTCAACTGAATCTTACGTTTAGCTGGAGCAGCAGCAGCACCCACTATCTCACCCTAACATAAACAGTGTACACTGTATATACTGCACATGCATGCACAAAGCCTCATCTAATAATAACTGTAGAAATGTTTGACCTTATTTTTCTACAACATTAATCTCCAACTCTCTAAATATTTCCTGTACAATCAGTAACCATTATGATGTTTGATTGGAAAATTCCCTGGAATCTAACTATATATACTGTTGTCATTTAATTATTATAATATTATTATAATTATAATTAATTATTTGTCCTTAAATCTAGTCAAAACTTTTAAATCAGACTCTTTCCACAATGTGTCCACTAAGTTGAGCACTAACTTTAAGTTTAAAATATACAGTGCTTTCACTTTACTCTGTTATCAAATTGAAATAGATGTCTTGTTATTCACCAAATTAAATTCTGACGTGTAGTCTCAGAACGCTTGGATCTGCACTACAATTTAAAATGTAAAAATATAGACATTAAATTCAACCTAGCATATGGCTGGACCGCGTATGGTCAATCATGGCCAAATCGTTACACAGATAGTCAGTAGTAGTGACTGTATTCACCGTTAAAAGTAAAAGTTTCATCTTAGTCATTCAGGCAGACTGGAGACTCAGATCTTTAGAGTTGACTGGCAGGTTCATGCTTGAAAACCACTTTATACAATGTGTCGTCCAACCACGTCAAAAATAAATGGTGTAGTGTCTATGTAGTTGTTCTGAACAACTACACTGCAAGGCAGCAGTGAAAGGAATTGTTTAAATAATGTGGAGATAACTTGCCGATTATTTCACCATGAGTTTGTCTCGACTGTATAGAGAGGGCAAATACTGTCGATAGAGAATGTTGAGACATTTGCACTGGAATCTGCCATTGTTTATGTTGTCATTTGTAATGGTCTCATACCAACGTTATGAACCGGTAGTCTCACCCAAACAGACACACTCACACATGATGCCTGTGACTGTGTGTGATCCATCAGCCACTGGGCAGGAATGGCACAGTGCCATTCATCAGGCAGACTGAGCAGTGGGTGGAAGGAGGACAGGCCAGGTGGATCTCGTTATCTCACTCCGTAGCGCTGTTAATCACTACATGTATCGATGATGACTGTTCCCTTCCAGTGAGAGGGGATTACTGTTTCTGCAACACCAAGGAAACAAGGCATATGGAAATATGGATATGTGCAGTCAGTGTGTGAGTGGGGTCAGACTGATGCTCTCCGGATGGAAGGATAGGCTCTCTTCTCACTAAACAATTATATATAAAGACACACACACACACACACACACACACACACACATGCATTCCTTCCTGTACAGTACGTCCTTGCAGACCACCAAGGCTCACCACAGTACATTTTAGAAATGACATAGTCAATTATTATAGTTGTAATGATCATTCTGTTAATGGAGAGTACATAACATCCAAATTGAATTGAACGATAATGGTTTAGGATAATACAGTGGTGGACTGATTACTGACATGCTCAAATTTATCCCCAAAAACTTGAAATCAGCATGTATTGATGTAAAGCTGATGGTATTCTGTGGTTTTTAACAAAACATTTGGGCAGAGGAATTTAACTCAAGGCAGCAGAGAGAGCCAGAAAACACAAAAACAGCTGTAATATGATATCCACAATCCCATATGATATTTTGAATATGAAGAAAATAGATGCTTAGCTCTATGGATGCATGGCAATGTTGGTCTGCACTTGGTCCATCATTCTGGCTCCTGACTGAAATATCTCAACAACTACTGGATGGATTTCCATAAGATTTGGTGTTTTGTTTTTTTCATACTGGTTTCATCTAATTTCATCATCACATCAAAATTTTAATTAGTCAAAGATGTCGTTTTATGACCAAATCCCTGCGAAAATCATTTCACGCCCATCAGCTGTACTTTGTGTTTTGTGCATGCTTATACTAACTGAGATCACCATGCTGTCATGATTGTGAGCAGGATGATATGGGGATTTAGCTCACCGCTGTGTCTGAGCACAGCCTCACAGAGCCGCTAGCATGGCCGACTGTCTCGCTTAAACATATGGTCTACATTTTTAAGTTATTTATAATTTGCACAGCTTTATTGCCAGTACACTACTACACTAAATAACAATGTATAAACTAAATGGGCAGGACTTTTTAATTCAATTCAATTAATTCAGCTAAAAAGAGACAACTCTTACCGAACATAATGCCGTGAACAAATTCATGCCGAGAACTGATTTCTAAAGTCGGCACTGGCAACCGTTTGGTTTGGTACGCACCCCCAACCAAGAACACACACGCCTAAAAGTGTCAAGAGTGTGCCAAGTCTAAAATACACAGGGTTTTGCAGAGATTGCAAGTAGTGTACAGGTGTGCAAAAAACTGCTTGGGTAACAAAATAAAATGGTGTAGCTAAACAAACAATAGAGGGTTAGCAAAGTCGGCCTGCTGAAGTGACGGCTGGACTTGGTGTTAATGATCCAGCTTCTCCTCCCCACAGGAAAGTGTTCTGGAACAGATGGTTTACCTCTGGGCTCGTGACAGGCAGTACTCCTTAGCCATTTTCACCACCGGACTGTCACACGCTTCCTTGATAGACGGCCGCAAAAAAAAAGCCAGTGACCCGTTAAGTAGAGCAGATGGAAAAAAAACTGCCAGAGTTTTTTTTTACCAGGAGGAGCAGGGCGAGGCAGAGGTAGAGGTAGACTAACATTACACCAGAGACGGAGAGAGAGAAAAAGAGAGAGAGAAAGAGAGAGGTGGTTTTTGTAAGAGAAACAAAGCCAGTGTTGAGCAGTGAGAGCTCAGGAGAAAGTGCAGAGATATACCTTCCATCCCTCTGTCTACTCCCCTCCTCCCCCCCAGTGGTATTAATTAGCAGCAGCAGATGAGTGGAGAACGGCAGCCTGAAGGGAGAACAGGTTCATGCCAGGGTAGCCTGCACTGTTGTAGTCTCTCTCTCTCTCTCTCTCTCTCTCTCTCTCTCTCTCTCTCTCTCTCTCTCTCTGTCACTCTCTCTTTCTCCCTCTTTCTGTACACAACATACACAAAAGGACGTGTTACAAATTGTAGACATGTCAGTTTCCAATCACTATGGTCCACTCCAAACTATGAAGTTGTTATATCCTTTAATAATGGAGGAGTAAGCCCTCCCTCACATACTCAAAAATGCGTTGAGCAGTATGGGTTTGATAGTATAATAACCGTAGATGTAAATTATTAAGTATAAAAAGTGAATGTATTGCTAAATATCTCTGTTTCTCTCCGTCTGTCTCTCCCTGCAGAACTCTATACGACACAACCTGTCCTTGAACAAGTGTTTTCTCAAAGTGCCTCGCTCCAAAGACGACCCCGGAAAAGTAAGTATTTCCTGGACAATGTAATGCAACAGAAAAGCTCAGCTTGAGTTACAGAGCGACACACAATGACAAATGCGAGCCTCTTTCCTCAAGCTTACAAATAAGGCGAGGCTGCGGGGGTTGCGATTGACCTTCACGTGTTTAGGCGCCCCTCTTGTCGCATGTTGTGCCCACACATAAAGTGCACCCGAAGACACCCATCCTCGGCTCTCATTCTCTGTCTGTAAAGCACACGCACGCACACACGCACGCACACACACACACACACACACACACACACAAAGAGCGTCTGTACTTAAAAGCAATTTGTTGCACCATAACTAACTGAATGCCTAATGCTGCTTTCTCTGTTTTTCTCAGCTCTTCCGATATTGATTCTGCCAAGTCATAATGTGGTACAGGCAGTAATGAATAATAAGTATATGTAGGTACACTCCTTCAGATGCGAGGACGTTCACGCATCTGTTATGCTTTATTAGGCCCCATTTCTCTCTCTTTTTCTCTCTGGCACACACACAATCAGAGTTGCCATGGCCACTTCAGGTGCGTCGCTTTGATAACAACAATTTGTCAACTCCGTGTTTGTGTTAAATCAAAGGAATTGCTCCGACAGGGGGAAAATATATAATTATAGTTGATCTCTGGAGCTTGCCTTCACAAGATTATTTTTAATAAAAGCTCAAATGTCTACATCTGAACTCAATCACAGGGCTAATGTGAGAAGTTGTTCACAAACTGAAAGGCCCAAACTTTTCACTGTGTTTGAGTTGCAGTGGAAGGGGGGAGTTTCTCCAGGCTTTGAAAAATGAATTGGGAGGGAAGAAGGTATCAATAATTCAAACTCAATCCTTGGGCTTTATTGGAGGCCTTTAGACTACGAAGACACAAAGAGAGCAGCTCCCCCCTGATTAGCCTGACTTGGACCTGACCAGCACCTTAATTCACACAGTGGATCGAAGCGGTCAATAGCTTGGCATGGGGAGGGGGTGGGGGGTTCATGTTTGCGTAGAGAAGTTGAATGTACAAGCTCCGATTGAAACCGTAGAGAGAAGGGAGAAGCTAAATCATGCATGTGCTTACGCTAATTGGCTGTGTACTGTTCAGCGATGTGGGACTAAGAGACAGGGGGAGGAGAAGAGGCAAGGATGGTGGGAGGTGGGGGTGTATGTTGAGAAACTGTGTGTGTGTGTGTGTGTGTGTGTGTGTGTGTGTGTGTGTGTGTGTGTGTGTGTGTGTGTGTGTGGCCTAGATGAACCTCCTGAATTCAGTCTGCAGCTTTGGACCTCCTTGGGAGGGAAGAGGAAAAATGAAAGGGATAAAAATAAGAAAAAATAAAAGGAAAAAAATCAGGCCAGGAGGAAATCAAGGATCTAAAGCAATTGATTTCCTCCTGTCTCATTGTATGTGTTTATTTTGGAGGCTGCCGTGTTTACACATTGTGAATCAGAAGGATTGTGGTGGATTTTCCGGGGAAAGGAAGCAGAAGTATACACCACAGGAAATCAAAAACCTACAGATAACTGATTGGATACACGACTAGAATCAAATCTATATTGATATAACATTGAACTGGACAATGTGCGGATTGTTTTTCCATAGGAAATTAAAGTCCTTTAAAGGTTAGTTGGGAATATTTTTTTTGTCTGTTTAAATGTGTTGAGGCCAGTGTCTTGTTTTATGCTGTTGTATGGCTGGAGTAAAACCATCACTGCAACTGGATTGATGGGTTTGTTTAAAAAAAGCTGGATATATGATTGATTGGATTGACTACCAGTTTTGGGCAGTAATGCATCCGTCTGTAAAGCGTTACAGTTTGCAGCACAGATGTGGTCTTGGAGTTAGGGCTAGGCGATATGACCTAAAATGAAAAGGAAACTGCCTATATACTGAAACCTGTGTAGTTTTTGGGATGTGCTCTGCTGGCACTGCTGGTTCCACTCACCTATACACAGGTGTTTTTATTAGTGCTGTCAGTTTTAACGCGTTATTAACGGCGTTATTAATGTTTGTTATGCTATGGAAATGGCTTTCTGCAATATAGGCTACCTTAGCAGTATGTTATAATTCTGTATTATTTGCATTCAGAACTACCTATGTAACTGACGGTCCATTGCGAGTACAAGGACAAGTGGGTTCCATTTAAATACCCCGCTCCTCCCCTGCCCAGTCTCCCTCCGCACTCCAAGTTCCCTCTGTGCAATGTATGCTGTTACGTCATACCAAGGGCTGAGGGTAAATGAACGAGGGGAAGTGCAACTACTATTGGAATGCAGCTCCAGAGTCACAACACAGAAGACTTTACTAGTGAAGGTCGCGCAGCTGAGCTAGGAAGTGCTAGGTTCCGGTTTCTGCTTCAAAATAAAAGTCAGAATTGACTTGACGTTTCGCCGTTTTGTCAGTTAAATAATTTTAATGTGAAATTACGCTGTAGGACATGTTCCGTTTGAATTGACAGTAACTTAACTGCGAGCCATAGGCTATGTATAGTTTGTGGTGTTTCAGTTGTTCTAACATTCTAGTTGATACAACAGCATGAAAAAACCACAACGTTTCCTAGGCCATGACGAGCGTTAATCGCGCAATAAAAAAAATTACGCCGTTAAAATGGGTTTGCGTTAACGCCGTTAATAACGCGTTAAACTGACAGCACTAATATATATATAGTATATACAGACCAGTGAAAATGAAATTCAATAATTTCACTTTGTATTTGAATACCCTTGTGGTGTTGCTTTTTTGGTTAAAGTGATAACTCTTCCACCAATGACTCCTTATTAAAGTTAAGTAAGCCAAAGAAGAATATATATATGAAGGTGTACCTAAACCTATAGAGTGATCAAAAGAACTGGTAAAATACACTAAACAAAGGGTTAATAACACTTTTTAATTTGGGTCTCTCTGCAGGGTTCCTACTGGGCCATAGACACCAATCCTAAAGAAGACACAGTACCAAGCAGGCCAAAGAAGAGGCCACGCTCTGGAGAAAGAGTAAGTAACCTTAACCAAGCCTTATAAAACTCTTGTTTTAACACTTCAGCTACCTTGTTGACCATTGTGCAAATGAAAATGTCTTTGGAGAAAATGAATTGTTTAATTGTTTACCTTGTGATTTTCTTCTTGCTGCATGTAATGCTTGCTTGAAGGATATTTACCAGTCTAAGAAAAAAGGTTAACCCTAACCCAAGGATTTGGCGTTCAAAAATTATCTTATTGTAATGATGATGTTACAAAGCCAATAAAATAGCGCAGACCTTAAATACATTGTGCACTTTACTCCTTGGCATGGGTACACATGCAGGGTTATCTTTAATACCAGATTTGCTTTGTGCCATTTGACCCACTTTGATTATTGGAGAATGTAATAAAACATGACTGTGTCTGATAGACATACCCCAATCTCCAGCCCATGTGTTATTAGGAGACACCAGGGCCTCCATCATTATACAGATGATAATGACATGTTAATCAATGTCATTATATAAATTCATCCAGATTAAATAGGGGTTGGCAGGCATACTCGTGTCTCCCAGCTTTGCAGATTTTAAGATCCCAAAACAGACATAGAGTTACAAGCCACAGAATAGATGTGAGAACACCCAATGTAAGTATGCAAATGTATTTGGGGGAAATTGATTGACAGCGGCCAAGGCTATAAATACATATAACCCAGTCAGTCAGCAACCTGAGGATCTGGGATACAAAAGCAGTGAGCTCCATGATGTATCGCAGGTGTCGTATCACCTCCGTCTGTTTGTTAGCACAGTCATAACCAGTGTTTGGGTTTAAAGAGTAACATTTCAGTACAGCCTCCAAAGCAAACTATCAGGCTCTTTGGATAATTTTCGAAACATTCAACAGTTTAAATTCTCTTTTGACTGCTACTGCTCGACTGAGCTTAAATTAACCGTTAGCTAAGTGTAATGCTTGACAAGGTTACACCAACTGATCTGAGCAAATGACACCCGTTTGTAAATGCTGCCGTACTGAGAACTACAGAGATAGTTTTGTGGAGCTGATAAGCTTAATCAACTTTGTCGACTCATTTGGCAATGGCTCGAATGTAACCAGCATTTATTCACATGAAAAATGTACGCACTATAGCTTTAAAACCAGCATTCAGGGACCCTCCATGTTTTTATATTGGATGCTGTAGAATAGATCTTTGTATCCAGCAGCTGACCCACTGAGATTGTTGTGAATTCACACACCTGACCATGTTAGTTGTTGCTTTAGAAGAAAACCTCTTTCTTTTGTCATGGTTCAACATGACAAAAAGAAATCTCCCTTCTTTTTTTCTCAGCCGGTGTCTCTGTCACCGTTTGTGCACTTTTTGATCATTATCTTTCCAATGCGATTTGTTTATCTGTTTGTCTGCCACCCTTCCCTCCTCCATCTCTCCATCCCTCCATCTCTGCCCGTATCGTATGCTTCAGCCCTCTCCTCTCCCGGGGAAACTCAGGCAGGCTCAGAGGAGCAGCAAAGTGCACAATCACAGTTGCTCACTGTGGAGGAAGAATTGAGGTGAAATAGAGAGAGAGAGAGAGATAGAAGAGGGGATGGAAGGAATTGTGAAAGAAAGGATGCAAAAGAGAGAGAAAGAGACATCAAGGTAGAGAGAGCAGAGGGGGAAATGTCAAGCTGCAAGAGGGAAAGGAGGGGTAAAGAGTTCGAGGGAGGAGAGTGTTTCGAGGCTTGCGTTCCAGTTAATTACCACAGAATCCCCGGGGCTGCCGTTAGACATATTTTCTTCACTGATTTTTTTTATTTTTTATTACAAACATTAATTAATTCAGAGCCTTGTCATCTCGTCTTACATGTACGGGCCCTTCGACCCCTTTTCTTCCGCCTCACTTGCACCGCTGGCAGACACACTGTGGGGCTGTCACATGGGCTAAGGACAAACAGGGCATTTTTTTAAGTACTGAGATTTATAGCAGTGTTACCGCCTGGGGAAGAAAGGAAAGGCTAAATATGTTGCACTGTTTTCATTGGGGTTTTTTGTTGCACCTAGGCTGCACCGTCAAAGTCTCTTAAAGTCTCCTGATGACAGCGGCTGTGCAAATGCAAAAGATTTGAAGTTGGCAGCGGGGCTAAACGTCAGCAGCATAAATGCATTGTACCAATGTGTAGACAGGCAGTGTACACATATAGTTTAGTACCCGGAGTCTTCGGCGCCCTAAGCATAATCACTTTCTTTCATTTGCCGTACACCTCTCTGTCTGCCTGTCTCTCTGTCCGTCAACACTCAATTATCTCTCCAGCTATTCTTCCCTTTCTCTCGCCCTTTTTCCACAAGCCTCCCTCACTTCCTCTCTTCACCTCTCCGTTGTTTTCTTCTTTTTAAGTGCTTCTAGCAGGGAACCGGCAACCCATTTCACTGGGAGTTTATCATAAATTAAAGATTGCATTGTTGGCGACCAATCCTCTTACTGTAAGCAGTTTGGGAAAGGCAGGCGAGCTTTCTTGAACCTTGAAAGGAGTCAGACAAGGAAATAAATATTGTTCTCTTTAAAAATAAATTAAAATAAAATAAAATACTCACTTGCCGGAGTCAGTTTTGCCCCTCATCGATCTTGAAATAGTCATACCCTCACACTCCATTATCCCAATTAATTGCTATTGCAGATACTTCAATAATGCATGAGGATGGCTTTATTTATCTTATCAAGTGCCAGTGACGTGTCCACTTTTTCAGGCTGTTTCAGTGTCCGGCAATTTAAATAAAGTTCACCTAGACTAGTTCACATAGTCCGAGCCTGCGGCATGGAGGCGAGGGTTGTCTGGAAAAGGCCTACAGATGATGACTTATTTATATTTGTGTGTTTGAATTCTTAGTGTGTTAGACTTGCTTAACCAGGACAGTGTGACAGTGATTCCTTATGCACAGTACAGGGGCCATCACATTGAAAAAGCTCAATGGAATTTAGCCAACATTCTTGAAGCATACATTTATGTCTTAATTGTTTATTTGGTATGTGGATTGGATCCCTCATTTCTCGTTCTCACTGCTCTTTCCTCTAATTCAAGGCATCCACTCCGTACAGCTTGGAGTCTGAGTCTCTGAGAATGGACTGCGTTATGTCAGGAGGGGCATCCCCCACTCTGGCCATCAATGCTGTCACCAACAAGGTAGGACACCCAAGTTTGTCTTAGCAGATGTACTTAACTCCATTAAGCAAGAGATGCTGATAATGAACAAGTCGTATTATGGATCCAGGATCCACTTAATAACCTGCAGAACTTTTAAAAAGTTAAATAATCTCAGAAAGGTGCTACTTAAGTAGCCATTTAGTTCTAATGAATATTCATATATTAATGATGTGTGATGATTATTTTTGACGGATGAATTAATATGTAGTCATTTGTGCTGGCATCTGTGAGGAAAGTGTTAAACGTTGCAGAGGCTATAATTAATACTAACAGGATATAAGACGTGCCGAAAACTACAGCAGAAGGAGTCATTGACTTTAACACCATAAGTGTTACACACACACACACATACACACATGCATATGCTGACTTAAAAAGCTTGACTGGAGGTGACTGTCTGTACGAGGGTCAGAGATCAACTAGCAACTGGAACCTTTGACGCCGGATCTGGACCACACACACACACTCACAGACACACACACACACACACACACACACACACACACACACACACACACACACACACACACATGCACACAGACAGACTGACAGAATGTGCGGTACGTGACCTTTTCGTCTGACCCCGACCACCCCGAAAATTTGAACCCACAGCAGCAGCAGCACACATAACTTTTAAGTGTTTGGTCTAGGCATGATGTGAAGGTCTGGACTGGACACCTTATTCCACCTTTTCTCTTCTGCACTTTCAAAGATCTTCAAAATTCCCAGAGGTTCATTATTGTGTCAATACGAAACACATTTATGAGAGTTTTTTATTTATTATCATATTACGACTTGAGTTGTCTTTTTAAAAAATTGTTACAAAATCCTTAACCAACATTAAAATAGCCATGTATTCACTTACTGTATTTACTTATTGTAGTCTTTATATCCAATTTATTGTCATTTATCTAGCAAAATGATTAAGCACCCGCTGGTTCCTGCCTCTGTAATGTGGAAAGGTCGCTGCTGTTTTCGGTTTCAAATCATTAGAAGTTCAATGCTTTCTAAATTTTGACTTTGTCGGACGTTTTGGGTTTTGGGAAGGTGATAGGTTTGTAATCAATTTTTTTTACATCTTATTTTATGACAGTATTTAATTCAGTTGGTACCATTACATTTACATCACCATTATTGTTTGAATAATGCCGTCATTGACTCCATCGACTCTGCAAATGTTTCTTCAGTTTTATTAGATACACACACACACAACCTAGTTATAATATTTGACAGAAAACAGAGAGAACCATTAACAGCCAAGGAAATGAGCATCAAGCGATTATCTTTGCAACATTTCCCCTGACGGTTTGCCTTATCAAAAAATTGAAGAAAAAAAATTACACACATTTAACTCATTCTGTCTCACTCCAGGAAAAACTAAAACTTGACTTATCTCAACCATCACTATACATGTTGAAAGCAATGATTCAGAGCAGGGAGAGGAAGACCTTGACGATAACAATGCCGGTGTCTGGTGTCCACCCACATCCACACAGGTGTCCACAAAGGCCACCACAACAAGACATCTTCAGGAGTAACTCATCAAAACACTTCTACCAACTAGAAGATGTTGTACCTAGCAGAGGCACTGCTTCCAGAGAGCCTTAACTGTTGTCTTAACCAAAGGCTATAATTTCACATTTGTCTATACAATTAAATGTAGCCTGGAGGTAATGCTAGCTTCTCAAGCAGTGACAGTCAAACAAAACAAGGGAAACATGATTCAACATAAACCCTGAGGCATTTCTTTTAAAAGCCTTCTAATCTCTCTCAATATACTGTGCACTTCCTCTTGTTCAAACTCTCCCAAAGTAAAGCAATTTCTTAAGTTACCCTCATTAAATTACAATCACAATTTTCAAGGGAGAAAAAAAAAAGCATCATTAGGTTTAAGTTCTTTGCTTTTATGTAGCAGCAGGACCAATTTGCATAGACCAGCACCTAATTTCCCCATGTTTCCTCATGAGCTGCCTCATAAGTTAATGGTGCATGGGTAACTACTCGAGGTGGGCACTGTTCACTTTAGCCTTGATATGAATTGGCAAGCAGACGGTGGGCAATGAAATCATGAATCACTGCCTTTCAAGGAGCTTATTCGGTGCTTTGCTTCGAAATTTTGGCCCTTGTAATTGCGTTTATTGTCACATTAACATGGATCTTGTGTGTGTGTGTGTGTGTGTGTGTGTGTGTGTGTGTGTGTGTAGGTAGCGCTGTACAACCCCGAAGCAGAAGGCAGTGAGAGTCCTGGGAGTCTGGGCAGCAGTCTTTCAGAGCAGAATTTGGCGTCCGTCAACCTTAACAACCTGAACACCGCCGTCAGCAGCAGCAGCAACCTACACGGCTACACACCAGTGAGGCTTTTTCTTTATGTCTGGGGTGACAGTCAAACCATCGATGCAGGAACATGTCTATTCTTTCTTATTTCTCTCTCTGCACAAAGACAACGGTTAACCAGACGCGACTACCTCTGTTCAAGTACATTCCTGCCTTCTCTCACTTTCTTCTGCTATTTCATCTTGAAGGGTATTTTCTTTATATATGATCTGTATTCACTCAATTCTGATATTGTCTGGATGATTCAGTCAGCAGTCCAGACACTCTGAAGATAGATAGAAAGAAGGTTGTCTGCTCGACCCTTCGCAGACTGAGGAGATAAAGATGTGTGCGTACGCTGGCTCTACAGCACACACTGATGATAAACTCTCTTCTCCTATTTAATGTTTAGACCTTGCAAGAAAATACAGCCAAGTGTGCTTTGATGACATATGCATTATCCTGGACAATACACACACCAACGGACACATTCTAATGCCTTTTTTTTAGCCTGCTAATTTGATCTCACCCACTTACTAAATATTTAAGAAAAGTTTGAGCTTTTAAATGGCTTTTTCAGTCAGTGCTTCCCATTTAGAGAATATCTATAAAGATCTATGATTTCTTCTATTCAGAGGTGTGGAAATGTAATTGAAAGGGCAGATTGATTGTAATAGCAGCTTATTGTTGAATGTTGCTTTAATATGCACTGACTATTTAGCTTGTGAATTTAATATTTTTTTTGCAGCCTGCTATCAATTCATTAATTACATTTTTTTTTATCGGAGTATAAACCCCCCTTGAGATAATAATACATTTTATTTCTGGATGCAGCAACTAGTTTTCAATTCTGTTTGTAGCGCCTCACACCCCTCAGCGTCGACCAGCACAAGTAAATTGTAAAGCTGTGGTAAATGCTCAGTGTCGTCCCTTTGTATTGACAGTTTATACTGCTCTAGTATTAACGAATTTGGGACAAAAGGGCGAAATTGTGTACATTTAAGAGGTTTATCCTGTTTAACAGCAATGAAGCACTTTGATTTTGCTTACTCTTTGTCATTTAACACACACACACACACACACACACACACACACACACACACACACACACACACACACACACACACACACACACACACACAGGGTTATTTAAATCGAGGCTGTCCCATGTCGTCTGCTGTTATGGTGCCTGCGGTCTTGGCCGGTGTAAAGTACACCCCAGACTTGGCAGGCCACAGACAGAGACGTATTTGGCCAGATTTTACACTGACTGTTTAAATGATTCTGTGTCATTTTATTAAAGAAGGTCCTTTGGCTATTTAAAGTAATTAGTCTCAACCAGTGAGTGTGTTTGTGTATGAAATGATAATAAGTTTCCTTTATGAAGCAGAGACTAGATTGTCCGACCCTTCTGTCAGGAGCTAAACTGTCCCACAAGTATTTAAAAACAAAACTGTTCATCACCATCAGATCACATGCAGAAAATGGTTGACAACCTTTGCATTTAAAATGTGAAGTTTTACAGGTCTAGTATGGTGAAGAGGTTTTACTTAAATTGGCACTTGGACAGACATAAATTAATATTTTACCTGTGGTTGTTAATTTCTTGATTTCTTTGTGTGAAATGCTTGAATCACAGAATGGGATGCACTTCACTGCACACTCAAATCGATGAACTCATACACACACATATAGTTAATGCAAAGATGCAAATGCACATACTGTATGTACCGCACATACATTTCATACCCATAAGTAGATGTATATATGACTTTTAAAAAGCTTTTAATAATGTAACCATGTAAACAGCAGTAATTGCTAGTCGCTAGTTGTATTTGACTATGGGGAAAATATTTAGACATGTCTTAATGCTGTTGTCAAGCAAGCAGTATGACCACATGATCTCCCTTCCTATAAATTGAAATAAATACAAATGTATTCCCTTCAAACTGGAAATGCTTATTCATGCATCCCAGATGATGAATCATGATTATTTTGGTGACCCACTGATTATTCCAGCATGATCCATGACAGGGTTTACTTCCAAAACAGATTTTTGCATTTTTATAACATTTGTTTTGGGATGTTATGCTCCCATAGGATAAAGCAGTGAAAGCTGTTTGAAATGTTGCTATGTTTCTTCATATTTCCTCTTAATTTATTATATTCTTCCATTCTGCTGCAACAGCCTGATTTCCCAATTGTAGTCATTACAGTAGGTTTCCACTCTAATCGAATGATTGGGAATATTGATGTTCCTGTAGTGCAATTGATGTCTGGACGTGTGTGTGTGTGTGTGTGTCCCTCTTAAACTAAGCATAATACAATTTTAAATTCCAGTCTCGGCTCAAAAACATTTGGTCAAAAATTACAAGAGCTGTAAAAAATAATAATAAATAAATCCCAACTCTCATTATTTTCCCCCTTGTAACAGCTGCTCCCCTTTTTACCATCAATCACTTTTCCCTGCTCACCTCCCACCTGCATTAGCAAAGGTCAGTGCAATCTCATCTCGTTAACCTCTCATTTTCTAGAGGCCATCTTTTGTTTTTCCTCTTCCCTGCCCCCCCCCCCCCCCCCCCCTACTTCAGACTTCATCTGTGATCTAGTCCAGTGGGATCGGGGTTAGTTCTGCCTCATTACCTGGCCCAGGCCATACCCATAGCCTAACTGACGGTGATTACTGCTGGTGGCATCACTGGCAGAGACCGCAAAGAAGCTGAGAAAAGTTGTTGGAACGGCTGCCATTATTGATTGAAGTAGATGTGTGCTGGCTTATGTTTGTGGAGGCACACCAAGTCACAGTGTATTGCTTGTGTTTTTCTGGGCGGATGGTAGCATGCGATGAGACGACAGAGGGGCGGAGGAAGATGGGCGATGTTCACAATAGCAGCAGATAGAAATTTGGAGCACAGTTTCTTTTGTTTCTGTGTGTTGAAAGCAGTGCCAGCAAAACTTCCTTTTAATTGCAGGGAAATTGAATTTTGGTCGTGATCATCAAAAACAATTTTGTCGAAAGAATTAATGTGAAAATCCAATTTGAAGGGCACAATTGGAAAATAAATTAAATTTCTTGTAAGTGAATGTGATGTTTTATTGGGTATTTCTTTAAGCTATTTTACTATGCCGTTCTCCGCAATTGAATATGAGGTTTCCCAGTTTAGACTCAGCTACTACCGAAAGACTGTGTGTTTCCCTGTGTGTTGACTGACAGGTAGCAGTACGCTCTATTGCTTAGTTGCCGCACACTGTTCACTTTCTGCTTTCCTTCTTTTGCAGTGCCAGGCTCACAAAGCTCCTGTTGGAACATACAGTAATTTATTAAAGATGAACGGCGGGATTAACAGAGGGTTTAATTAGTGTTATTGCACACTGACAGATTATGATATGATGGGTGAACTCACATAACATTCCAGTGATTGACTGTTTGACATTAGCAGCAACAACTTGAATTATAAGGCCCTTGTCTTACTAAACTATAATATGGGGATCAGTGACACAATTAAATACAATCTACAATCCAGTATGTGAGACTTTTCAGATACTGAAACACTGCACAGTTTCTCTTTTCTTTTTTATTACTATTTGAAAAAATGTTACAACGCATTTTTTTAAATGATGGATTTTATGATTGTGAAGTAATTAGATATATATTACTAGGAGATGTGTCCTCTTCCTGTCTCTAACACTAGGCAGTCCATCTAAACATTAGGCGCTGCATACACAACTGCTAAAATCTGCATAACTACCTTCTACACCACCGCTGGCTCTCAGCAATTTCACTCCTTCCGCTTCCACAACGTCCTCCTGTATTAGCATTTAGCTGCCTATCCTATATTTTTGAATAAAATTATCATTAAATGTTATATGTCATGCTCTGTCAGGGAGCTGAGGGAAAGCCTGCTGAGATTTGTTTCCAACCATCTCTTGAGCAGAGCCACTCCATCAAACTAAAGTGTGAATGTTTGTTGCAAATAATGATGAAAAAACCTTGTCATGGCTCAACGGTAATCTATCATGACTGTGCACATACGCATATGTTATAAGCTAGCAAGAATGAATGGTATAACATTTTGGAAAAACCTTTACAATAGGCCTACATGATTTAAAAAAAAGTTTTCTCCCCATTGTACCGTGCTTTTACTGGTCTCATTTGAATGAATGGGAAGTCGTTTTTTTTTTTTTTTTTTTCATTTATTACATGCTGATGTAAATCTGACAGCAGCCCTTTCATTTTTTAATTCTTTAATGTATTTTTCACGTTTTTTTTTCAATTCCTCTCACAGTTTATCCATTCTTTCTCTCTTTCTCTTCGTGTCTTGAAGGTGAATAGCCACTCGGAGCCCTCGTCCCAGTCCCTGAGCCTGCAGCAGCCCTCCCAGCAGCAGCCTCCCCCTCCCCCTCCTCCTCCACAGCCCCAGTACGCTCTGCCTGTCCCCGAGGCCCGGGACAAGCAGCTCTGCTTCTCTGACTTTGAGGACCTCAGCGCTTCTTTCCGCAGTCTCTACAAGTGCGTCTTTGAGCAGTCCTTCTCACAGCAAGGTGGGTGTGTCGACCCTCCTGTTTGTTACGTGGATTAGTTTGCATCTGTTCCTGTGTGTGCCTGTGCAACATCTTAATTGACACATGTGTTTGCAGGTGGGGGGGGGGGGGGGGGGGGTGAAAAAAGCCTTGTAAAACCTCTATGTCAGGCTTCATACGCATAATTAACTGTCAAGCTTATTCGCTCCTTATGAAATTGAAATAATTTAACATTGCTTTTACGTGGCAGTAAAAGCGTTCGGGTATTAACCTCCACCGCACGCTACTCCTACTCTATTTATTTTAATAAACAAACAATTTGTTGTTCCGCATATCTGCATTTTACGGCTTGCTCAGTCAAATGAGTAAAGGCAATTAAGAGGAAGAATTCAACAGAAGGAGAAAAGAAAGGGAAAAAAAAGCTCACAAACACATCTGCAGTCGAGCAGAGCAAAAAAGGGTTCTGCAGCTTTGATAGCAGCTAATTAGATTGGTTCTAAAGTTTGGCTAGTATCCTGCTAATTGCTTCCTGAAGCTTTCAGTTCACCAGGCCTCCTCCCTATAAGTCCCCCCCCCTCCCCCCCACACACACACACAAACACATCACCATCCTCCCCATCACCTTCCCTCTCTCGCTCTCTTCTCCCCGTACACATCCGCACGTACGTTCTGTAACCGAGGAGATTGATGCGCTCTGTTGAGCTCCGCTGTCTGGATTCAACCTCTGACAAAGTCCCCTTCAGTTTGTGGTCAGGGATGCACACACAGAAAAGATAAGACAAGCGAACAGAAGTTGTGGTGGGGGGGGGGGGCGGTGTCATACAGAGAAAGAAAATGGATTTAGCAGATCCTTGAAAGGCTCCTTAAGTGTGAGGCTTAGCAGGAAACAGTGTCAGCAGCAGTCATTGTATTTGAGAGTTTTAAGTCACAATGAGTCACCCAAACGGCGGAGACCCACAGAGAGAGTCCAAGACTACGTGCCAAACTATAGCTCAGCTCGGGTTTTGTTTCTGACAGCTCTTCATCTTTGTACATTTTCACATTAAACAATAGAGTCAAAATGAACACAAGTGAATGCAAAGCCGGATGTGTACAACAACAATCTAAGCTTCAACCATAATCTACTCACCTCTTATGTCACATCTACATTAAAGGGAACATAAATTGTACTGGGTATGTTTCAGTGCAGTCCAGAACAACTTTATTTGTCCCCTTGAAGATAAAGCCGAATTTGAATAAAAGAGACTTTAACATGAAGGTAAAGTGGAACGACTCCCTGAGGGGCAGGAGTGAAATTGTATCCACTCGGATGTGCTCAGATAGACGCAGTATGTTCATCGATTTCCTTTTCTTTTCTTTTTTTTTGGTCACAATCACAAACAGAACTCAAGTCCCTTCTGTTCCACTCCACTGTTCTCTTTGAAATAGATCTTTACAGTACTATTCAGGCCATTCCTGTCTTTCAGTGATAAGCAATGTTACAGAAAATGAATGAAAAGGTGGAAAGATTCTCTAAAAATATTTTGAACAAACTTTAGAATGAGTGTACTTACGGAAGATGTCAGAAGTCTGACAAGGCTGCACTCCAATCCAGTGATTATCCACGTGAAACCTTTTTTCTAGAAACATTCACATTTACTTACATTAAATGGAATAAAATAAAATAATATGAAAGCCGGAAGAGCACAACCATGGTCTGACTCTGTATCAGAAGAAAACACAACTGAACGGCCCTGGAAATGTAACAAGGTAGCTGCTAGCTTTACCGCTTCTGCAGCTGTCAGTATCCTTGATGAGAAGTAAAGGAGGTAAAACACCACTCTTGGGGTGAACCTGTGTATTCAAAGAAAACGAACAGCCATTGACAAGGCTGTCTGTCAGTCAAAAGAAAACTCAAATCCATGCGTGTGTGTGTGTGTGTGTGTGTGTGTGTGTGTGTGTGTGTGTGAAAGGCTCTCATAACAATATCAAGGAGAATGAAAAAGTTCTCTGTCAGTTTTCCAGACTTAATTATTTTACAAAAGCTACCTGAAGGTCAAAACTTCACTGTGAAATATTGTTTCTACACAAGGTATGAGCCCTGTAAATTGCATCCTGTACTCCTCTAGAGATTGTGACCTTTTTCTATGTCCTTCGACAATTTTTTTTATTTCATTTTTGAACACTGTCCATCGTTTGGTAAACATTTTTCACACAACATAAATGTCTGCACAACATGATAAACGGAAGCTGGTCAACCTCAGACATTTCATTTGGCATTAGATGATATCAAATAAATTAGGAAATCAATATAGGATTGACAAGTCACTTAAACGTGAAAATATATGAATGATTATTCCGATAATGGAAATTCACCACAATCAACATATTGCAAGTATCTTTTAATGTGATTGCCGATACAATCATATATGGTCCTACCCTTTACCCATGCTTTTTCCCAAAGAAGCATTTATGATTGAAATGCTCAGGGATTTATGAGCAGCACCAAACAAATATATCTTAGTGCTGCTCTGCTCTTAAGTACAGGTCACACACTGGTATTCAAGGTCTTAATACGCTGATTACGTTCTCCAAAAATAAACTTTTGAGTTGCAGAGCGAGAGAGCCACTAGAGAGACACTGGCGCCAATACATGAGTGGGTGTAAATATGTAGAGAAAACGCCGGGGAAATAGCTTTTTTTTTAAGGCGGATGTTAAGGGCAAAGTGAAGTGGACAGCAGTTTGAAGGTTAAATGCATACAATTTCCCCAGATCACAATATTACCTTTTCCCTCACTCATTCCTTTCAGCTATAGTTTATCCTCGCCTTATACATATTTTATGTTGTGTGTTCTCTTGCAGGTTTGATGGGTATGCCTGTGGACTCCAGCCAACAGGCCAGAACTGCCTGCTCCTACCAGCACTCTCCTGGTGCGGGAAACCACCACCACCAACACAACCACGGTCAGCCGTCACACCACACACACCACCCCCAGCAGCAGCAGCACCTCTCCCCTCACTCAGCCCACAGCCAGCACCAGGCCCATGGGCAGCACGGACAGCACCCTACTCACTCCCACCAGAGTCACACTGGACAGACCTGCCCTTCAACAGGTGAGATAGATATATAAATACAGTCATATGAAAAAGTTTGGGACCCCCTTCTAATTTTGGGGATTTTTGTTAATCATTAGCTGGGATTTCAAAGAAGCAAATTCCTTTACATATATGACATACCTTAGGTAAACAGAAGCAATTCAGCGGTGTCATTTTGTTTATTGGAATAATAGAAAATATGCAATAGGCATCATAACAAAATTTGACTGGTGCATAAATTTGGGCACCCCAAAAGAAAAATTTCATCAGTACTTAGTTGAGCCTCCTTTTGCAAAAATAACAGCCTCTAGACGCCTCTGGTAGCCTGTGATGAGTGTCTGGATCCTGGATGTAGGTATTTTTAACATTCTTACATACTAAAGCGATCCAGTTCAGTTAAATGTGATGGCTGCCGAGCATGGAAAGCCTGCTTCAAATCATCCCATAGATTGTCGATGATATTCAAGTCATTGGACTGCGACGGCCATATCAGAACATTGTACTTTTCCCTCTGCAGGAATTTGAACTGTGTTAAGGGTCATTGTCTTGTTGGAATATCCAACCCCTGCCCAACTTCAACTTTGTGACTGATGCTTGAACATTATCCTGAATAATCTGTTGAAACTGGGTTGAATTCATCCGACTATCGACTTTAACCAGGGCCCCAGTCCCTGAAGTGGCCACAGCATGATTGAACCTCCACCAAATTTGAAAGTAGGTAGCAGGTGTTTTACTTGGAATGCAGTTTTCTCCTTTCGCCACGTAAAGCACTTTTTATAAAGACCAAATAACTTATTTTTTGTCTCATCAGTCCAAAGCATTTTCTTCCAATATGAATCTGGCTTGTCTAAATGAGCTTTTGCATACTCCAAGCAACTGTATCTGTGGCGTGGGCGCAGAAAGGGCTTCCTTCTCATCACCCGGCCATACAGATGTTTTGGTGCAAATTGCACTGAATTGTTGAACCATGTACAGATACACCATCTGCAGCCAGATGTTCTTGCAGGTCTTTGGAGGTGATCTGTGGGTTGTGTGCAACCATTCTCACAATCCGCCGCATATGCCGCTCTTGTACTTTTCTTGGTCTGCTAGACCTGGGTTTAACTGCAACTGTGCCTGTGTCCTTCCATTCCCAGACAACATTCCTTACAGTAGAAATTGACAATTGAAACCTTTGGGAAAGCTTCTTGTAGCCTTCCCTAAACCAATGACAATGAATAATCTTTGTTTTTAAGATCTTGGGAGCTGTTTTGATGATCCCATTCTGTCTCACTTCAGCAGAGAGTCAAAGAGAAGTGCAACTTGCATTTAGGCACCTAAAATACCTTTTCTCATGATTAAACAGACCTTTATATGAGGTTCAAGGCTTAACAACATAATTCAACCAATTTTGTGTTTGAAGTCCTCAGTTTTACATACTGTTACATGCATTAAAATCAGCAAAACCACAAGGGTTCCCATATTTTTGCACAGCCAGTTTTTCACATTTTATTTAATTTCATAAAACTAAATACTGCTTTTCAAAAAATCTTTGTTTGGAAAACATCCCAGTACTTAGCTGTTCCTGGTAAATGAAAGACATACCACTTTTATCTTTTTTGTGTGAAAGCAGAGTCAATTATAATGCCGGCTGAGAGGGGTTCCCAAACTTTTTCATATGACTGTATATACCGGTGGTAGGATGGTCTTGAGGAATGGTGGCCGACCTGGCTGGTTCGGGCACCGGACAGGAGGGTGTTAGTTGTAAAACTAGTTAGTGACTGGTATTACGTCTACGGTGCCCGCCCATCTCAACCATTGTGTCCTTGAGCAAGACACTTAACCCCAAACTGCTCCAGGGGCTCTGTACTACGACTGACCCTGCGCTCTGACCCCCTCCGAAGTGTGGTAACTTGAGAGGGGGTATGCGAAAAGACACATTTCAATGTAACCATTGACTAATAAAGTATATAAAGCCTTGATTCCATTGAGCCATGCGGTGAGGAATTTGCCTTTCCATTGTCAAAAGTTGGGAAGAGGTACCAAATTAATCGTACCGGTAGTGGAGCTTCACACCGCACTCCGTTGATTGGTCGGCATAATAATAGTCATAATAGTCATTTCCGTGCCAGAGATAAACCACCGCTTGTAGTCACCTCGGCAAGAGTGAAGAGTCTTGTGTTTTGCGAAAAATGATGGTGCGTATCTTTCTTCCTTACATTGAATGTATTGGCAAGCTACACCCTGTCCCGCTGCTATGATGTCACAGTAGTTACATAGCTGCCGCTGCAATCGCCTTCCGACATACAGTATACCCCACCTAACAAGTAGGAACACTGTTGGCAATGGAAACGCTAGCTAGATCAACGCATTACTTTGGGAGCCTGGGTCTCAATATAAGAATGAATCTACACTACTGCAGATCTAATCCTTGTGTAATGAATTTACAGAGTAAACACTAGTTTGCCATTTCATAATATAGATGCTGCACCGCACCAAACAAGGATTCTACTTCTCCTGACTCCCAAAACCACACTGGGTTGTAAATGCAATTCGACCTAGCACGCCAGAATAAGCTTGCCTCTGCACAGACTCATTGCATTTATATTATACTCTTCCCTCTGTAGTGTCCCATGGCATTCAATATCATGAGGCCGGGCTGATACAGACAGGCATATCCAAAGCTTCACAGAGGCTTTCCTCTTCATATTCCCAGTCTCTGTTTTTTTTTCTTTTCTTCTCTCTCTATTCCTTTGTGTCACTGCAACACAGCTCTCGGGTCAAAAAGAGGGACTATTCAGACATTATTTATCTAGGTTAGTTTTCCCCTCAACCGAGCTGAGGATGAATGAAAGCCATCCCTCTGTCTTTGATCCACAGCCTCATAATGTAATGTTGTTTAGTTTGTGGCGGTGAAAAGCATCTCCTTCCCCCCCCCCCTCTGTCAAAGCAGAGCTGTGGCTGGATTTATTTCTGTGTCAAGTCACGCCACCTTGTGGTTGACTGGAGAGAAACATGTCACTTTTGAATCTGAAACAGATTCTCAAATGTGAGAATGTTCAGCATTCCTCAGTTTTATATAATTGTATCGTTAATTGAACATTTAACAAACAATTTTTACCAAAATTTCATTTTTAAACAAAACAACTGAACAAGGAAAAGTATTTGAAATAACAATGAGACAAGCTTTATGTTTTAGCTAGCAATTACACAACATTTCTAAAGGGGTGTGTGTGTGTGTGTGTGTGTGTGTGTGTGTGTGTGTGTGTGTGTGTGTGTGTGTGTGTGTGTGTGTGTGTGTGTGTGTGTGTGTGTGTGTGTCAGACTGGTACCCTAACCTGGACTGGCTGAAGGAGAGCTGCCGCATTGCTACCAGCTACAACTGGGCAGACGTAGACCTCTCCCCATTTCAAGGTAACACACACACACACCACACATACACACTGTGAGCAGCATCTGAAATTAACATTGATAAAGCCGTCTGCTGCAGCCTGTTTCGATGCGGACAGAATTGATAAAAAGCTTATGATGCCAATCAGTTACTTTGATTAAACCATTAGGATTCCTCTCTGCACACTCATATGCACTCACCCTCTCCAGGCACAATATTGTAATATCTCAGGTCGTAACAGTACTGGCCTAATAAAAGTCATTATTCTGCATCTGAATGGTTTGCCACTGTCTGTTTCCCTCTGTAGTTCTCTCTCTCTCACACACACACACACACACACACACACACACACATACACACACACACACACATACACACACACACACACACACACACACACACACACACACACACACACACACACACACACACACACACACACACACACACACACACACACTGTCTCCCTCCTTCCCAATTGTATGATGTGAATAATCCAATTAGGCCCCGGCTCAGTAACAACCTCTTATCACGGTCAGCGCACAAAGGCCGCCAACATCCCCACACGTTGGATGACGGCGGCTGGTCTTATAACACACCGATTTCAACTGCCACTCCTCTCTCTCTCTCTCTCTCTCTCTCTCTCTCTCTCTCTCTTCCTCCTCCTCCTCCTCCTCCTCCTCCTCCTCTAATGCTAGACCTCCCTCACACTGTCCCTGGCTCACCTCTGAAGAGCAGGGGCCGTGCCTCTCTCGTAACCGTCTCCGCCAAGCACAAGCCTTATGAATTCTATTTTGTGCAAAATATCGGACGGCAGTTTGTTTACCAGAAGCCTAGGCGTGTCTGTGTTTTTGAAGGAGTAACTAAGAAAAAAAAAGAAAGAAGTGTTCTACGTTCAGGGTCTGGTTCTACAGCGTTTGGAATTTGAACAGGTGTGCCGCTGTAATATACAAATATTAACATTCATGCCCTATTTTCTACAGTGTTTACATAAGCTAGTTAGTTCACCTCATTTATATCTTCGCATATCTTTTATCATCCGTGCGTTAACCTTCTAAACCCTGGAAACCAAGGATAGGCGCTAAGAACATTGTATTAACGTTAAGATGAGACAAATCAAATGCTTGATGTGAATGAAATGAATCACAATGGCTAATTAGATTAGGTGCAGTTGTGCAGCCGCCATAAAGCACGTTTGAATGATTTGGGATGTTAATCTAGACACACTTATTCAGTGTTTATTTGTTTGATAAAAAGCTGTATTGAAGAAGTAAGGAAGACTTTGTTTCTTAGATTATTTGCCCTCTATCACATAACTCAGCAGGACCACCTGTGTAAAAGTCAAACCATTTTCTAACTGTATTTACGACTAATGTTCGTTGGGGGAAATAAGAACAAGATTTAGGATTTACAAGATCAATACAGATACTGTTAAAGATTGTGTTAGGTAACATCTGGTGAGACTGTGTTCCATTGCAGACACTTTCTTGGCTCTTGACTGTGGCTAAGGATTATTTAGAACAGCACACCGCTCTGTTTGCATCCCACTCCATTCATTCAGAGAGCAATTAAAAAAGCTTGTTGCTTTAGCTTTCTAATTATATAAACTAGGCTGTTAAAGTTTTAAGTGCCTTCATCGTCTTGATAAATACGCCAACTTTCTAAATTTCCAAGAGTGTGTGTGTGTGTGTGTGTGTGTGTGTGTGTGTGTGTGTGTGTGTGTGTGTGTGTGTGTGTGTGTGTGTGTGTGTGTGTGTGTGTGTGTGTGTGCGCGCGCTTAAGATGAAGGCCGGGGTTGGCTGTGCACAAAGAGGAGAAAACCTCCTACTCAGGGCTAGACCATTGCCCCAAGCCAAACAACCTACTCCCTTTCTATTTTATCTATTTTAGGTGGAGTTAGCGATTCTGAAAAACACTTATTGTCAAAATCAGTGAATATCTCCTCACGATCCGCTTCCTGTTCGCACTGTGTGTTCGCGCTGAAATCAAAATCTGTTGTAAATATACAGCCTAGGCTTTGTTAACAGGTATGTGAACAAAAGGGGCCCACCCCTATCTAGCAAAATTACCGTTTACAAAGCCTAGGTTTTGTATACACACTGGATATTCTTTCAACGCGCACACAGTAGGCTACAAACAGGTGGTGAATTGTGAGCAGATACAGTATTTAGTGATTTTAACAATCTTAGGGTCTCAGGGCAGAGGGTGTCATAATGTACGGAATGTAAAGCCCACTGAGGCAAATGTCTTTTTGTGATATTGGGCTATATAAATAATGCTGATTTGATTTGCTTTCTGTGTGTCTTGCAGGTCTGAAGGAGAGCATGCGACAGGCTGAGCTCAACAACTGGTCTCTGGACCCCGCCCAGATGGCTGACCTGTGTTCCTCTATAAACCGCTTCTTTGCGGCCACAGGGGTCATCCCCCCTCAGGGCGCCTCACACCCACAACCTCAGGCCCAACATCAGACACCACCTGGGGCAGCGCAGCACCCGGCCCAGCCACACGGGGCCATGCACCCAAAGGCCAGCCAGCACAACCAGCACGGCCAACACAACCAACACATCAGCACGGGTCAGCATATAATAGAGTGGGGGCTGTACACACCAAGCATATGTTCCGTATACTGTATGTCTCAATCAAAATAAAAGTCATTTTTAGACTTTGATTCTATGGTAAAAACTAAAGAATATGGATTGTGATAAAGAGTAGAACTTATTTTGTCCGCGAGGTATAAGGTTTCTTAAATTTTTGACATCTTGGGGATACAAATAAATGTTTACAGACAAAAGCTATGAATCATGAGCTTATCCCTCTTGTTGCCTTCGCTTGGAGATGATTTTAGTGGATTAAAATAATTACAGATTTCCTCCCTCAGAGATTAAGTTATGAAATAGTAGATAATAGTTCTATCCACAATACTACTTGGTCACTTCCCACCTGTTCTTCACTACTGTGTGTGTGTGTGTGTGTGTGTGTGTGTGTGTGTGTGTGTGTGTGTGTGTGTGTGTGTGTGTGTGTTGGATTACAGTCTATATCCTAACTGTGCCATTGTTTGCCCATCATAGATGTACAAGAGAACTATGACTGTTGTCAGCTTCATAGCAAGTTACGCTATGAGGGGCGGGATTTCTCAAGCTAAGCATCACATAGCAGTTAAACTGATAGCAGCTTTGTGTTCCGTGAAGACACATACGCATGTGGGAAAGTAGGGACACTAATCTCACAGATAAGTCATTGGCCTTTTGTCTGTTCTGTTCTCCCACAGGGAGCATGTACATGGATTCGAGACAGAGCATTTCCTCTCTAATGGGCCCGCCAGGTTACCCCCACATGCCCCCAGTCAGCAACACGGCTCCATCCATGACAGGTGACTCCTCCTTCGCTCTCTTCACAGGTCAGGGGGAGCATATAGGAATGCAGTGTGTATGTGTGTGTATTGAGAATAAACTATAGATGTATATACAAGGGTGTCACATACTGGCTCGATGTAACGGGTACATTTAAAGGGCTACCTCCAGTAATGTAGAGTAGCACTTTCATAATGTTGGGCCACTCACAAGAGACAGATAAAATAAAAATAAAAGGCAAATGGTCAAATGTAATGCTGCAGGGGCTGAGAATATCCTGCATAATAACCTTGAGAAAATTTAATTTTCTAATCTTCATGAAGATACAATGGAATATACTTTTATCGCATTGCATATGCAATGCGATAAAATCCTTGATCATTCAAGGTGCCACTCCCTATATTTATTTCAAAATTGCAACAGTGTTTAATTGAAATCACTTAAATGCTATAATACATTTCACACACGGCACCACAATATAATCACTAGTTGTTTCAACCGGTCTGGTTGTATGAGACCTTTGAGACATGGTGGACTGTTCGATGCTGATTTTGATGGTTCTATACTTTTTCGGCTTAATGGACATTTTTGGTTAATCCCACTCAAATGATATACAGTTGTGTTCAAAATAATAGCAGTGTGTTTAAAAAATTTAGTAAAGATCAAAATCCTTATCATAGCTTTTATTTCCAAACACGCAAATGCATTGGGGACATTGCACGTTCTATTCCAAATCCAAATATGAAGAAACATTCGTCAAATGTTTCTTCATCTTTACAGAAAGTGAAGAAAAAGGAATATTAGACTGTTCAAGAAAATAGCAGTGTCTGCATTTTTCTTTACAACTCAAACATTTAGGGCCAGTTTCACAGACATGGATTAAGCCTAGTCCTGGACTAAATGGAATTTTGAATGGAGATTGTCCATTGAAAGTACAATTTAGTCCAGAACTAGGCTTAATCCATGTCTGCGAAACCGGCCCTTACTGTATCAACTGAAAAATGCATGAAGATTTAGCTTTCCTATGAATCACTGAACTAATATTTAGTTGTATAACCTCTGTTTCTGAGATCTTTACTTAATTTTTTAAACACACTGCTATTATTTTGAACACAACTGTATAAGGAAATAATAACTCAGTAAGTGGCGTTGATGCAGGAAGTGCATGTGACTTGTCACTGTGTGTGTATCAAGTATCCTGTACTGAAGCTTGTGCTGTCCTCCCATGTTCAGGCCATCTCTGCCAGCTGAGTCAGCAGCAGCAGCACAGGCTGCCTCTGGGACACTTCCAGGTCAGACGGATGCTCACCGCAGACGACATCCAGGACGACTTTGACTGGGACTCCATCGTCTGAACTGAGTCAGCCACATGGTGGAACAGAGGTATGGAACTGGCCCCACCTGCTTCTCTCACTCCAGCCAAACAAAAACACACAACGAGACAATCCAACAGAAAAAACTAATGGGAAAGTTATTTTGGTGAACTAGCTGGCTTTTCTTTTTTCTGATACGAGCCGATGGTGAGTCTAAAGACAATCATAAGAGAACAGAGACTTATATGGGATTGGACCAAGCCAAGATGTGGAACACACATTGTTCAAAGCAAAAGGCTGCCTGAAACTCTTTGAACTTGTCTTTTGTTTTGTCAACTGTCCCTGCCCCTCCCCCCAGTGCCATCAGGGTTACTTACAAGTCGCCAAAGTGTTGTCAAATTGTCTGTGAATTGTTTAAATCTTTTGTGTTTCCTGCTACAACTTGTGTCCCTCGTCTTTAAAGTTACATCTTGAAATGCCTGAAATGAAGGAAACCTTGTCTTCTCCAAACTCCCTGCGGGAAATCTCCTAACCTGTTTTTTCTGATCTAACCACCTCATCCTTTGCTCCTTGTAACATTGCAGATTTTAGAGAAAGAAAATAAAATGATGGTGATCCTCTGGAATCAGTAATGGTTGAAAAAAACGCCACCTGCTGGTGAAAGCAGGCACCACATACAGTAGCTTCATTTGCCTGAAAAGGTTCTATGCATCAAGACTTGTTCTGTTCTATACTCTTTTGTTCTGTCACATTCGACATCTTTGCTAAACTTTTCCTCAGTTTAATTTATCATGTGAAAATGTTGTTATTGTGTGTGTGTGTGTGTGTGTGTGTGTGTGTGTGTGTGTGTGTGTGTGTGTGTGTGTGTGTGTGTGTGTGTGTGTGTGTGTGTGGAACAGTCCATAGTGCCATGTTCTCAGGGTGTAACATGCGTGTCAGACCAACACAAAGCCATTTCCAATCTCTGTATGTGAGGTTACTGTGTGTTGTACGGCGCTATCAGTGTCACTCCCTGTTGGCGAACAGCGGTCCTCCTGTTGAAAAAAAAAATGTAATCTTCACTTGTCAGTTTATAAGCTAACTGATATAAAATACTGTGGAATAAGCTTTTAATTTAGTCAGTAGCTCAAAACAACAGCCACTAATTCAAATGAAAATGAGACGTCGGCTAGAACAACAACTTTGCCAACAAGAATACGAAACACTTTCCTGAGATATAATTCAAGGTTTTTTTTCAAAGTTTTTTGAATTTTTGGAAAGTTGCATACGAATTATGAACAGGCAGTGAAGGTTGGCCATGATTTCGAGACGCCTCATTTAGGAGACGACAAGCATTTTTTTTTTGCACAATGCCAAACTTGATAGCATCTAGTGGAGGAGAGGAGTCAAGGAACACATCGAACATTTGTATTTCTTTGTTTCAAAAGACATTGGAAAAAAAAATAATAGATCAGCGAAGGAGCAAAGACTTAAGAAAAGTTTTAAACGCTCAACTTTTTTTTTTTACTGTGATGTTTAATTCTGTCTGTGTGTACGAGTGTGTATAGTCCTCTCTGATTTACTTAGAGCTCGAAGAAAGAAACATTTGAAAAAACAAGTCATTTGTATGTATTAAGTGAGTACAAAGTGAAATATGGGACCTTAAAGTGCTCTTTGATTTGGAAGATCTCAGTGATTGTTCGAATGGTCAAAACAAGGTCTCATTGTAGAAAAAAAACAATTGAAAATACTCTTTATTATTGCCATTAAATGCTGTATTACAGTGACCAGCATAATATATATATACAATATATATATCTTGTATGTTTGTGTGTGTAGTTGTCCTTGTAAATAACAGTATGTTACTCCTATGTTTGCCCTTGAAAAACACAGACTGATGAAAAAGAAGAACTGCAAATGGAGAGAAAGTATTTTGTTATTTGTCCTTCAGGAGACAGTTTGTACATATCTTCAGTATATTGTAAATAAGTGAGAGAGAAAAAAAGATGGCATCGGCGTTTTGTGTGTCAAATAATCGGTGTATGGCGGTTCAACGGTTCAAATCTGTTTCAGTGTTTATTAAAATGTCATTGACCATTTTTACTGCGCTTACCTCGCATCTGCTGTCATTCTTTCCAGCAGTTGGCATGTTTGAATTCAACGGTCGACGCTTTCACATTGATTCTGGGCAGTTTCAGGTGCTCTACATGATTTTGAACACGCTGATGCAGCGTTTTGGAGTCTGGGAGAAAAAACAAGAACTAAAATAACCAAAAATAAGAATTAATTCTTGGATTAATGACATAACTTTCTACTGCTTGGCTGTGTGCTGTTTTGACCCTCTCAGCTTGTTGTCCAACAGGTGTCAGCCTAGTGCCAAGCAACAGTTTGTTTGCCCTCCAGCGCACGTAAACCCAGCAGCCCACCCATGCTTGCCTGTGTGAAAGTCACACGATGTTCTAACTGTATTTACGGCTCCTGTTCATCGGAAAACCCTGTTTTGA
Organism: Ammodytes marinus; assembly: GCF_949987685.1. Taxonomy (NCBI): domain Eukaryota; kingdom Metazoa; phylum Chordata; class Actinopteri; order Uranoscopiformes; family Ammodytidae; genus Ammodytes; species Ammodytes marinus. The sequence goes on along the minus strand of NC_137211.1, from coordinate 8,698,563 downwards.
AAGCAACCCTCTCTTGCTGCTGCCTGTCAGCCACAGATGTACGCTGTCACTTTTCTCTTAAAGGACAAGATTGATGATTTTAAAGATCACTACAGATGCATGAGGGATGCCTGGTTCATTCTCTGTTTGCTTATATACTGTTAAAGATTGTGTTAGGTAACATCTGGTGAGGCTGTGTTCCATTGCAGACACTTTCTTGGCTCTTAACTGTGACTAAGGATTATTTAGAGCAGGCTCACAGCCCTGTTTACATCCCGCTCCATTCATTCAGAAAAGCTTGTTGCTTTAAGCTTTTCTGATTATATAAACCGGCCAGTCATAGTTGGAAGCGCCTTTATCGTCCCGATAAATAAGTCAATGCTCTACTTATCGCTATTGTCCAAGTGTGTGTCTTTGTGTGGTGTGTGTGTGTGTGTGTGTGTGCTGTTGATATTGCAGGGTTTTTAGCAAACAAGCGGGCCTTGCACCAAGAGGAGGGAGAGAGAGCGTGTCCCACACTTGGGGCTGGACCACGAGGGGTCCAAACCACCTTACTGCCCCAATCCAGACACCCTCCCCTCAACCCGCCCAGCCCACCACCACCAGTACCAGCACCCCTCCTCCACTCTCGGCTCAGTCACTCAAGACACACTCTTTTCTCTCTCTCTCTCTCTCTCTCTCCTGCCGTGTGCCAGTCCCTCTCTCTCTCTCTCTCCCTCCACTTCCTCCGAGTGGCCACAGCTCCTTTCTTCTCTCTTGTCCTCTTGACATCCCTCCACCACTTGTATTCCAGCTGCAAGAGAGAGAAGAGAGCGACCAGCCTTCCACTTCCACAACAAGGATCTCAGGCAGCAACAACTTACTTCTCCCCAAACTTCTCCCAGAGAACTTTTATTTTACACTCGTGACCTTTTTCGGTCCTTAACCCTTCCCCTCCGGAGAGGCTTGCCTTGGTGTGTGTCTGGCGTGTGCGGCGGCGTGTGTGCGAGGGCTCCGGTGTCCTGCTCTTTGCCCCGAGGGAAGTCCCTAAAGGTTGCTACTGACCGAGATACACTTTTCCACAATCCACGATGAATGTTCAACTGCTGCTCCTGTTGGCCCTGGTTGGCCCTTTCTGTGCCTTCACACGTGCAAGTAAGTGAGCTCTCTCTCCCTCTCTCTCTCCCGCTATCACCCCCGCCCCGCTGTTAGCACACTTTGTCCCCTCCATGTGCCCACACCTCTCCACTCTTTGTCTGCTTTAATCCCTGTTTATCGAAAAAATAATAATAAAAAATCTCCGCAGGCTGCTTTTTGGAATACATTCAATTGAATTTGTGTTTGCTTAAACATTTTAACTTAGTTTCTTATGTTCAAATCACTTAAAAAAACTATTTAATGTTTTTGTTCTGTTAATCCATCACTGGTAAACCGATAACCGTAAAGTTGTGACGACTGCCGGCTGTAGTCCGGCCCAAATGTTCCACCCATAGACTGTGTAGGTTCCACCTTAGCTATGTAGGTTCCACCTTAGCTATGAAATAAGCCTGATGGAAAAGCAACACTGATTGAATTTGTTAACATAACTGTGAGGGGGACAACTCAAATGGATAAACTGTGTGGATTTTAACAGACCCACCTACTGTACCACTACAGTGTCACTTTCTCTCATTTTCACACCAATCCCAAGCTCTATAAGCAGGAGCAAAAAAGTTTGATTTGGGGGGAAATGTGATGTAATTGCAGAAGCTCCGCTGCCTCGTGTCTGTAAATTCTTGGCAACCGGCAGAAGAGAAGAAGGGAATATCCTTTGGAAGGCTCCCAAAAAACAGCGCTCATACACAGGGAGGGAGGGAGAGAGGGCTAGGGAAAGAGGGGGTGCGCTGTAAACTGTAATACACACCGTAGCCTACGTATTTATCTGAAAGCTTATCCACTGCCTCCTCTCACTTTACTCTCTCACTGCAACTACTTTTCCTCCTGCTTTTTTTTCTGCTTATGCTCGTCACTTTCTCTCCCTTTGTGCATGTTTTTTCTCTTTCTTAATTCCTTTCTTTCAGCTTCCTTCCTTTGCCTTGACCAGCAGTTGAGCTTGCCCAGGCCTAAGCAGCAGCAGGCACAAGGGGGTGGGGTGGGGTGGGGTGGGGGGGTTGGTGGTGGTGGTGTGGCTGAGGCCTGAGGGAGCTGTAGGGCAGGGCTGCGTTTGCGTGTGTGTATTAATAGAGAGAGGCTCCATATTTAAGAGGGTCATATGGATGAGAGAAGAGCAAGAGACGGTAAGAGAGAGAGAGAGAGAGAGAGAGAGAGAGCGAACACCCGGTACATGATGAGCTGTAAGAGGCGCCCCACCCTACTTTACCCCTATGTTGTTAGACCGTGTGCCGCCCCTTGGCATTTACCCATCTTTGGTGGGGTATTAAGCTTTACCACTTAAAATCCCCCCTCCCCACACAAACACACACGCACACACACACACACACACACACACACACCCCTTTTCCCACTCTCTTAACAGTTCTCCGCCTTTCTCCAACTCTCTGCCCCCTTCCCCTGTTCCAGCTTGATGAGTTTGGACCCCGGGGACAGGGTTGGTGTAGACCTGGGGTGGGGGGGATACGAGAGGGGCTTGGTCTATTTTTAAACAACAACCTTTACTGGTCGGACACGACGTGCCTGCCTCATTCCCATGGAGGTTTACTCTGACAAAGAAGTGTTTAAACTTTTTAGAATGATTCCCAACTCAGTCGTCTCAGGCTTCCAAAGAAAGGGGGGAATAAAGTCAATGTGCAAGCCCTATGCTTAAAAAATGGGGTCTTAACTCCCTGGTGCTTGCTCACTTAACTAGCGAACTCCATGTATCCTGTAAAAGCCCCCCCCCCCCACTACCCCTCCTCCGGTCTCCTTCTTAATGAGCTTTGTCTGCCTTCTCTGGGCCTATAACATCCCCATCACATCTGGCTGCTGAAGGGAGAGGTCAATGCCCTCGGTACATGCCCACTTCTAGAAGTGACTCAAATGTTGCGCTCATGCTCCAAATATGAGACACATACCAATAAAGAGGTCCGCGGAAAAGGAGCACTTCTCACGTCAACTGAGTATCACTTTGAGAGGGAAAAAGAAGCTCAGTCATACCTCCAAAATTTTCCGTAGAAAGAAGTAGAAAGAAACATCTGTTTATGGAAAAGGAGTCTGAGGCCATTTTGGCCAGGCCCAGGCCCCTGGCCACTGGAGACACTGTAGCATGGCTTCAGAGTAAGGACTCCCAGTGGAGTGTTATTTGTGTGTGTCTCCTCTGTTAACACTGACACAAATGTCTCATATCTGTAGCACCTACGTGTGCTGCGGGGTGAGACATGGTGCCAGGAGAAAGTAAGGGAGGACAGAGCTGCTGACTAAGGAACACTTACACAATTGGGTGGGTGTGATTTTATGATGTGGGATTGGATTTGAAGGACGGCAACATTACAGGTACATTTGAATTGTAGGTCAAGGCTGTTAAGTTGGACGGTCAAAGGGCTTCCAGTGATGCCACAGCAGGATCTGTTTATTTTGCCATTTCTACGGTGGTTGCATCCAATTGTTGTCTCTACTCCGAATCATTACAATTTAGGAATGTAATCAGTAATCTGTTGGTCACTGAGATTAAAGGCCCACTTGATCTAGGTCTAGGCCACTTTCTGCCCCTGGCCATTACAGTCCAGATGGGAGCCTGCTGCTTGCTGCACGTCCTATCTTTCAGTTAGACCAGGAGGGGAAGATCACACACTAGTTCCTGTGTGGAGTGGACGCTCATTGTTTTTGTGTCTGTGATAACACCGGCTGAGAATATTCCACTCCAGCACGTCTCCTGCTTTAAAACCTTCCCAGTGTACACAGAGCATGGCACACCCCAGTATCTCCGAGGCGAGCGGGGGAGGTTTTCTCCGCGCGCCATCTCATCGTAGTGCGGACGAGATGGGCAGGGCGCTTATCTCCCTCACATTTCCCTCCTCCAGCGCTTGCAAAAACATTCCTGGGCTCCAAAAGGTGGACACTCACACTCCCTCACACCGTCTGCGCGGGGCCTTTCCCTCCTACACATGACTGTGAATTAGTAGCATTCTCTCTCTCTTGCACACACACACACACACACACACACACACACACACACACACACACACACTTACACACACGCTGGGGCCTCAATGACAGCTGATTGTGATCGTAATGGATGGAAGCTGCTACTCCCTCCTTTTCGTGTCTCACACTATACTCACACTGTGTATCGTTGTGTCCCTCCCTGGCTCTTTCACTCTCTCCGGAGGTTGTATATATGCCAGGCAGGAGTGATGCCCCATATGGGTGCCCCCGCCTCTTTTTTTCTGCCAGTTTTTTTTGCCTGTATTTCTTTACAACTTCTTTTAGACTGTTTTTACAGACAGAGCCTCATTTCTTTGGACCCGCTGTCCTTTTTTCTGTCCCAGTTCTCCTCGTCCCAACTTAAACGAGTGGGAAAAGTGAAGTGAGAAAGTTTAGTTTTTTCAGTGAATCCATCCTCTAATGCCTGGTCAGTAGCTGTGACACACAGACACACACAGACACAAACACACACAAGAGTAGACATAAACACATGCATTTTAAACTCACAGGCACTTGCTGGCATGGGACGATTTCAGGTCCGTTTCACTCTTCACAAGGAAATGAATGCAGCGAAAAGCGCGTGTGGTCCAGATGATGTAATGGTGGGTAAAATGACCTGAGTGCACCACCGACCGAAACATTTTGGAATAATAAGGACAACGCCGCAGTTACGTAAACGTTTTCTCTAGTCTAGGATTGAAAGAATGAAAAAAAAGGAAAGAAAGAAACTTGGAACTGCTTTCAACTCTGCGGTGTGTTCTACTTGCCGAGGAGGAGTGCAGGGAACTGAGTTTTTCTTATGGGCCCCTCAAGTTCTGGATGTTTTTAATGTGTCTGGTCATCATTAGATGTTGGAGAAGCACCAGTGTCATGGTACACAAAGGCATGTCATATCAAGTTAACTACGCTGCAAACAGTCAACCCCCTGTGTTGGTAGAAATCCTCAGCAGCTTCATGGCTCCCTGTGGAAAAAGAGGGATCAAAAGGACAATACACTGCACACAGATAACATATGCTGCTGTGAGCACAAAGCCAAAAAAAGAGACTGTTGTCACAATGATATCAAGCAGCAAAAGGGACACAGGGCTGCTTCCCAAACTCCCATCCACTCTCCCTTTCCATTCTCTCTCATTCTCTCCAGGGAGTCAGCCATCTCAGAGGTTTTTTAGCAGCAACAAACCTATCCCTAGGGAGTGGCAGGGTCACGGAGAGGAAGACGGCAGAGCAGTAGATTAAAAGGAAAAGAGAGGAGATGGGATGCAGACCGCGACGGTCTTACTGTGTTACTCACTCACAGCAGCCCGTACTTAGGACAGTCGGCACAGCGGGGAGGAAATGCTACTCAGAGCTAATTGTGGGAACCGTACACATAATGAAGCAATTGTTACAAGGAGGTTGAGGGGGCGATTACACATACCGTACATACGGCCACACTCACTGAAGCGCAGAGCGGTTTATCATCGCTCGCAGTCTTTTCAAACAAACAGTCCGGGGTCGCCTTTTTAACCCCTACCCCCTCCCCTCCCCACTTCAAGTACTCTGCTGCAGTATAGGAACAAATGTTATGTTATATTTATCCCCGCCTGTTGCTAATGAACACGATAGCCAGCACAGGACTAGGAATAACTGCACCGGTTGTTCGACAAGTCCAGCTATTCAGAGTTATTTTTACCCTTGTGAAGTATTCTCTATTATTTCAAGTATCAAGGAACAATTGGGAGAAACAAGTGAGATGGAGAGAGCATGATGTCAGAGGCTAAGTTTGGAATAGTCACACAGACGCTCGTCTCTGGTCTCTCTTCTGGAGTCTTTTCCGAAGAGAAAAAGAAGAAGAAGAAGAAGAAGTGATTTCAGGCCAACATCTTGTCAGTGGAAAGTTAGCTGTAGACCGTAATTTCAGTGCCACACAAAAAAAAATCTACCTCCTTGAAGCAGCCCTGTCCAGGCTAGGATTTTTTTCAGTTGTGGCTGAACGTGGGGGGATGGAGTGAGGGTTATTAAAGGGGAAATGATTAGGTTGAACCCATGCCGCTTCATAGTCCAGACCGTGATGAAAGACACAAGGATAAATACATGTCTTTATACTGTTGCTAAATACAAAATGGGAGCCTCCATTTTGCAGCGAGGACGGACAGTCTTTGGAGCTTTTCTTTTAAAGTATTGCAACAACAGAAAAGTGGCTATTGGATGATATTTCCACATAACTCTATTAGGATTCACTTCGTATTCATGAGTGCAAGTCATCCAGTAGTGGGTTTTTCTCACACGACTAGGCGTTTTCCCTGCGACCCCACCCTTCAATGACTGCACACATGTTAAGTGACTGAGCCTTCCTGCACTCCGCTCACACTACTGCAGCAGCAGCTCCCTACACAGGAAATGAGGCAGAGGATGTGGCATGTTAGTACGCTAACGCAGAGCCCTAAAGACAGGATGGAGGGGGGAATGCAGAAGGCTACATTTTTTTCTGAAGTCTCGGTGGCCATGCTGTCACGATAGCCATGTGCTGCTGATGGGAGGAGTGTTTCAAGAGAGCGTGTGAGAGAGAGAGAGAGGAAAGGTTACGATACCGTATCGTTTTACTTCGAGGAGGAATCTAAACATTTACCCTGGCCATTTTGACCTTTTTCCTACTCATCCCCGAAAGACTATAGGCGCCCTTTCCATGTCAGCTGCCATTTTATCCTGTAACAGAACATATAGTACATATATAGTACAATGTATAGGCACACTGTACTGAGTCAATGTGACATAAGCTCTAGTAGCTGGGCTAACATGGAATCTTCTATATAATTGTCCCTTTGTTCATGTATGAAATGATCATTTGTCGTGTCTTAAGTACATTTCTAAAAAGTTTAATTGTGAAGTGTCACATCTGAAATATTTATATTTATATATATATATGATATGCTATGCTATGCTATGCTATGCTATGCTATGCTATGCTATGCTATGCGGATGAAGGCAATGTTACTTCATCCATATAGACCAAAGGGATTTGTTTTCAGCTTAGATGTTTCGGAGAGAAGATTCTGCCCATTCCTATTTCTCAGCGCAGGGTGTATGATACAAAAAATATGGTTAAACCACTAGACCGTATGTATAGTCAATGGGCCTGCTTTAGCTTTACCTGTGTCGATGTGTGCATGCGTTCATTCCTCCATAAACATACATACAACACATAGACTAACTGGATTTATAGTATAGGTCAATTAAGTGTGAAGCATATGGGTTTTAGAAACATTAAAGCAAGGCACCAGACGCAGATACATAGTGATAGAACGCTTGTTTGGTTCACCTTTTAGATGTGTAGTTTTCAAGATGAAATGGGCTATATTTTACTCAAGTAACAATAAATTAAATGTTTGTGTGAATATTTTGGTTCAAAATAAAGTTTAGCTTAGTTAGGCTCTTGGCCTCCAAAGACCCATGCCCCTGCCCCCCCCTCCTTTAAGTGGCTTGTCCCTAGAGAACTTATAGGCAGCCCTGTACACACTTACAACAACAACAAAAAAAACGATCCACAGCCACCAAAGCTTCAGATTGTCCATCTATGCCTTCATGTGAACCCACCTCTGTATATTTGCTCTCCTCCTCAGGCCCCACCGCCCTCCCTGAAGAAGACCCTGCTGTCACTGATGCTGCACCAGAGGCCGGCCCTGAAGCTACGGAGGCCGCCAAAGAAGAGCTGGCTGTAGTCACCGGCGCTCCTGCTACTGATCCACCTGCAGCCCCAGAAGAGCTGGTGACGGAAGCAGCCGAAGTGGTGACCGACGCCGCGCCGGTCGAAGAGACGGTCGTCACCGAGGAGGCCGTCATCGAGACAGAAGCCCCCGTCATCGAGACAGAAGCCCCCGCCGCTACCGAGGCACCAGAAGAAGAAGCCCTGGTTACTGAGGCTCCCGTTGTGGAGACCGCCGCACCGGCCGAGCCCACAGCGGCCGCCGAGCCCGAACCGGTGGCTACGGAAGCAGCCAAGGTCGAGGAAGAGGGAGACGTGGTCATTGAAGAAAACACAGAGGGTAAGGAGTGTGTGTGTGTGTGTGTGTGTGTGTGTGTGTGTGCCACTCGGTTGGAATTTAGAGATTCACAGATCCACTCTTTTTCAGTACGATCCGATTCCGAAATCTTGGTTTTGGGTATAGGCCGATACCGATACTGTCCGATATCATAATTATCATACATTTCTTTGTTGGTGTTGGTGATGTTATGAATAAGGTTAGGAAGGCTTAAGCAACATAGCAATTCTAATGTAAAGAGCAACAAATATACACAAATACATAAAGGTTTATCTTAAAGGAATACTTCACCCATACGGAACCAGCGTTCTATCATTATAAAATAACTATTATAATATAATGAATGAGGTTTTCCTTCCCTCAGTCTTCCCTTAGTCTTCCCTTGGCCCAGCTGTCCTGTTATTCCTGACCCTTACTGTGATGTCACAGTAAGGAAACTGTAGGGTTAGACAGTGAGACCATAAAACACTCTTTCTGCCTTTTCTCAGGCTAAGATGATCCGATTTCAATTTTTTTTGCACATTTATACTAAATAGGATATCCGAGTTCAATGCACCTTCATATTCCAACCGGTGAAGTAGGGCTTTAACTGCTTTGAATCAGAACTCAACTTTTGAATTGTTAAATTCTAATATTAGTGTGTGCTATATCACAAAGCTATGGTCTTAACATGTTAATGTCTTTCATAGTTCAAATAATTTAGATTTAATATATATATATATATATATGTATATTATTATGCCTATTGCCAATTTGGTATTGTTGACTCTGTTAGACTAATGTGGAAGCTGATCTGTTTGGCAGTGCCATAAAGGGTTTTAATCTGTCTTTATTAGATTTGGTAAATGTATCTTCTCATATAGGCATTTGATTCAGTCCAAGTGTGAAAATTACTCCATGAAACCTAAGCTGCTATCAGAATCAAATCAGAATCCTAAATAGTTTATTGATCCCCGGGGAGGGTGTCATTTGTTTTGTTATAGTTGGATGTCACTAAATAAAGCCTAACAATAAAAATCTAACAATAGTAATATAGGAATAAAAAGTCAATAAGTAACATTATACTACAATATGTTCACAATGTAAATACTGGAAATAACAAGTATAGCAAGAGTATGTGTGAGATTTGTAATGTGTTCAAATGTTGACATCAAAAACTTGAACTCTTTATCTTTCTGTTCTTCTGCACAGAGGAAGGCGTGAGTTCTGGCCAGGTAGTGGGTATCGTGATTGGCGCCCTTTTGGCAGTGGTTATTCTCATCGCCGTGGTGATTGCCGTGGTGAGGAGGATGGGCAAATACTCGTAAGTACCTCCCTTCTATGGTGGATACACATTCGCACGCACTCAGAGCTTGAATCCACGTGAATGGTTTGCAGACAGTTATATTATCGTTGTGCAGTGAGTCATCACATCTGGCTTCCACCAAATATGGAGTGAAACAGCATGGGCTTTTAGTCATCACTGACACATCCTGTGATGAAATAACAGAGCCAGTGATGTAATGTGGTCTCGAAGAGAGAGAGAGAGAGAGCAAGAGAGAGAGAGATAGAGTTCCTCTGTGTGATAAGATGACTTGCATGCCCAACACAAACTGTGTAGCGTTTCCACCAAAATTGGACTAAGTTTTTATACTTATTTGAAAGTCAACCAAGTGACAGCATTCCCACGAACCGCACCCTCCCCTCTGAGTATACTGTCAGGAGCTGCATGTATTGCTAATGACGAATGTTTCTTGTGTCACAGGTCTGCCAAGAACAAAAAACCTGCGAAAAAAGACAGCATGGTTTCTGTAAATGTCTCTTATTTGACTGTTTCCTTTAATCATTTTAACCCCATACCCATCCTGCTCCTTATTCACAGATGTTTAACAGATGTCTTTTCCCGCTCATAAAACCACTGACAAAGTTTGATGTCTGTTGCTGCCTTCGCTGACACACAGTCCCGTGGCCCGAATGAGAATAACTGGGCATTCACGGAGACAAATGGCTCTATTTGGCCTTTAAAATTAGCTTGTTTATTGACTCAGTGTCTGTACAAGTGGCCAATGGTCATCAAGCAGACTGGTTTCAAGTCAACAGCTTGATTTGTTCCCTAGAAACAGGGGGGCTTCTGTTTGTCAATGGAATGGGGCAGCAACACAAAGTCCACAACTTTTTCTTTGGTTTTTCGCCCCAGGAACTAATTATCAGTGTTTCTGTGGTCTATTTCAAAAATGTTTTTTTTTTTCTACACTCTTAAAGGGGTAATGTGGTCCAAAAACTAATCATGTGAACACCCCAACAACCCAGCTTTGAATCAAAATGGTTTTGACAAACATGCCTTTTCTTATGTTGTTTATTTTTTTTTATATTTTTACCTCATTTTTAAGCATCTTTAATGTTTTCATCAAATGTACCTTACAAACCAGGGGAGGAAATTGATTTTAAACCAAGCCATAATGATAACAAAATGTTTCTTAATTTAAGTTGATCCTCAAATCCTCTAACAACTGTAAATGCCACAAACTTCATTTTTCACCCACTGACTGATTCTTTCTCCCTTTTTTTGTTATTTTCTTTCCTTTCAAATCCCCATAGCCCTTGAAGAGAAAGTCAGCCAAGCAGCCGGAGCGCACCAAGTTCTGGAAATTCTGAACTACTGAGCTGTGACGTCATTGCCGATCCTTTAAAACGAGACACCAGAACTAAACCAATCTAACCAGGACTCTGGACTGTTACCAAAAAAAAAAAAGAAAAAAGAAAAAAAAAGGGGGGGGGGGCAGTTGTGTGTTTTAATGTATGTACTGTATGTATGTGAAATAAGAGGGGTTTGTGAGCAAAAACGTCCTCCGTGCTACCTCCCTGGCCCCCAGGAGCCGCTGTTATAAAAAAGGCTCTGTCCTCCCCCTACTCCCTCGGAGAGAACAAAACAAGGTGACGGCAGGATGTCACAAAGAATTTCAAGCCCTTTCCCATACATATTGTTCACAAAAAAGAGGGGGTGAAAGAAAGGTAGGGGATTAAATCTCCTTTCTTTAAAGAGTGACTGATTTCAGATTTGCATTGAAGTTTGAAAGGACATAAAAAGTGGAAACATACTGGCAAAACTACAGAAAACATTTAAACCCACAAGGAAGGTGTGAGCAGGAGAGCCTGCTACAAATTCCACAGGATGTATATATACAATGCAAAGGGGACTACATACTTTACAGCTAATGACTTTCTCATGTGTTGCAGTTGCATAGGCTAGCATTTCATATTATGTAACACACACAGTACATACAGGCGGCCTTCGGATTATTGTTGTGGCTAACAGAACCTTTTTAAGCACCCCTGAGCACCAGTTGAAACATTTTCTCACATAGCCAGATTCCCCCTGATATGTTGGCCAACTGTATGAAGCACCGTGTGCAGAAGTTGTTTCAACATAACACTCGTGAGCTCTGCTATTAGCATGGGGCTAACAGAAAGTAGAAAAGGCACAAGAGTAACGTGACATTCTGCCCACTTTAACACTGACGTATAAAAACCTAATACATATCTGTGAAATTTAGCAGAAGGGTTTGTGCCACTGTCGCTGGTATTCTCTAGGTAGTTAGGAGGATTTAACTTTTGAAGTGCATTATTAATGTGAACTGACTGTACTTTTTAACTGCCACCCATTCCAAAAAGAACAGCTTTGTTGACTTCTGGCTTGTTCCTTTGTTAAGGCTTACACACAGCCAGTGGTTTTTAGACATAGTGGTATCATTGTCTCGGCAATGTATTCATAGTACTTCTGTTGATAGCTAGATTACCAGAACAGCCTTCCAGCCTTTTAAATTGAGCTAACCCCAGATTGCGTGCACGGGATGACGTTTAATAGTTGCACTTAGTTTTAGTGCAAAGTGTTAGGAAACAATGCCCTTTTTTGTTAATTTTCGCAATTGTATGTGTGCTAAATGGGTGTACAAATATTAAAGCCTCAGCTTTGCTCCGCTTGCTTTACAAACTCGTTTAAAATGTGCACTGAATGAGTTGATGTAATGTTAAATGAATAGGCTTTAGACACTGCAAACATTTTTGCAACGACATGTCGTTTTTTCCCTCCCTTCTGCTTTGCCTCAATATTATCAGTTCTAGGTTTGTATCTTCATCAGATTTGTTTGAACCCTTTTAATTTAATTGCAGTGTTTTTTGTTCATACTGTTTCAATAAAAAACTGTAAACACTTCATTTGGTGACCGAAAGTTATTTGTGTGTGTGTGTGTGTGATATCTCTTGAATAGCATTTTCAAATATCCGTTCATTGGCCCAGATATTCCCAGCAATCAGATTACCATACCACCGTAGTTACCGTGACAACACCTTAAAAGTCAACACATTCTTAAGCAGCACCGTATTCGGACTTGAGCAGGCCAAAACACTAGTGACAGTTAAAATCTCATGACACCTATGTTTTTTTTCTATTTCCAAGTGCAATTCACCCACATCTTTTTACAAGCTTCCACTAGGGCAGAGATCCAGTCCACTCTGATTGGCCCATTCAAGTAATGCCTCAATTTCTTTTTTTAAAGAAAAGCAACCCCTTTTCAAACAACACCAAATATGGACGAGCATATGGCCTCGAAACCGTTGAGTCGGTTGAGCCCTCTGACAGTTAGGTGTGTTTTTTATGTCATGTTGTGGACTTTTTTCATACGGGGCTGTTAAGCTGAGGCAAGGCTCCAACAGTAGACTGTGAGTCGCACAGAGATGCTCTGTGTCTGGCTTCCTCTCCTGTGTGTGGTTTTAGGCAGCGGCCCAACGCCCACCACCCCAGCCCGCTGCCCCACTGGCGAGCTTCATAATTCTCTTTAGCTCACTCTCTCGCCTCAGACTGTGGGGAACAATGGAGTCTTTTGAGAGGGGCAGATGGAGAGGCTATGGGCCGTGGCTCTGAAGCTGCTCGCCAGCAGCTCCCTCTCTCCCCCTTCAGCTACAGGGGGAATTCTGTGGATGGCTACAGGGGTGGAGGCACTTCCTGGGTGGGCCCAGCATCGATCATGTGCATTTACACACACACACACACACACACACACACACACACACACACACACACACACACACACACACACACACACACACTTAGAAATACTCTAATAGGGTCCTAAAACACTTACTCTGTGTAGATGAATACATGTTAAACTTATCATGACGGTCACGCTCCAGCAAAATGTGCCAACAAGAGCAGCTATTAAGAGACACATTAAAGTGTGATTCACTGAGAGGGTCTCAGACAGATTCATGACACATGGCTACACACAGGTCTGCCTCATATTCGACTATCAGACCCAAAACCATCTGCTTATGTGGCGTGCAGGAATAAATAAGAGCAGAATGTTGTTGGGTGTTGGAGCCTCTGCATATTCACATGTTTTTGTGTCCGTCTTGTACTTATGTGCTATATCTGTAAATATGAGCCTATATGTGTACAGACAAAATATATATTTCCCTCTAAATAGGAAAGGGATGGTGTATTTTAATTCAACAGAAGAACGTGTGTTTGCAGGTATTTTTCTCTGTACAGTGGGAACCAGAAATACCAGGTCACTTATAGCTGACGGTTAGCTGCCTGTTTGTGATATATTTATACATATGTATTCCACACAGAAGAAAATCTGTGGTTTAAACTAGTCATCGTTTTTATTAGTAGGAAAACTGTTGGTGCCCACTCAGCAAATTATAATCCTAACAGTGTACTGAAAAAACACAGATTATATAACAATAGAGGAATGAGGTTTTTCCAAATGAAGGGCTTTATGTAAACAGCAGGCATCAGGCTAATTCTCTTGTTTTTGGCAGGTAAGGCTGTCTACCCAACAAGATATTTTTTCCTTTAGAGAGTCTGTTCTCACTCCATACTCAAAATTAATGGAAAATTGCACAGGAAAAAATTACAATTGATTTAAAAAATGTTAAAAAAGATGCGTTAAACTTCACTACGAAATCCTACATTATCACTTTCCATCACAGGATGTTTATGTACAGTATCTTTATTTATTCAATGAATCTCAAATCAATCAATCAATCAATCAAATCTTTTGTATAAAAATATAAGTCAAGTCAGCTGTAACTTATTACTTATACAGATGTACCTGGCCTATACAATCACTTGACCTCATCCAGAAAGGTATGAAAAAGGAAAGGATTATTTAACACAATCCAATATATCCAACTGTTTCTTAAGACTATAAGTACAGTTTTAGTAACTATTGTATTTCTTAGAATATACATATCAATGCTTATAAAACCATGGGTGTTTTGCAAATTTGTGGTGGCAATGGTGTGCTACATTGTTTCCAGTTCTCGTAATTGTTAAGGTGCAAAAATCTCAGATAAAAGCAAAAATTCGGTTGTTCTTTTACCCATTGTAGTAAAACCTATTTTAGGAAACACAAATGCATTTAAAGCAAATATTTTGACAACCCAATAGACAATTTTGCATGCATACAACTGCACCTATTCAATTTTGTGACCCAGTATTTTTTTATTGTCCAAATAAATTAAAAAGGACATAAAACCAACTTCATATTATGTGTTTCCACCATTCAGTGTGTTTGGTTTACATAAATATTATGATACTACAGTATATAGGGGAGAGTGGCCTAAGTTGCATTTTGGAAGTTGTGCCACCCCTTGTTTCTAGAAAACCGTGGAAGAAATTGGAAATGTGACCACATATTTAAGAAGAGCCATCCATTTGACTCATCCTGTAAAGAAGGGAGACACAAGGAATAAGATATAAGCACATTAAAGCTCAAAAACTGTGTTTTGCCTTTCAAAGTAAAATTTCCATGATCAAGGTTTTTTGATTATTGTGTCTGAACAATTATAGACAAGTTTGAAAACATTTGACACGTGTTATAGTGCTTTGGTATGCTACACTTTGTGTATATATAGTTAGCACAATGTCAGCCCTAAATTGCTGCATCATGCTTATTCTCCAAATTTCTGGGATTGGGGTGATTTGTGCCAAAGGGCCGAGGTGAGTTATAAGTAAGTAAGTAAAAATGTATTTATAAAAGCACATTTATGACAGTTTGCACTGTCCAAAGTGCTGTACATAGTGCATTCAGTAGGTAAACAATGAAGGTAAAATAACAATAACCAAAATAAAAGACGTAAAGCCCATACATCCACATAAACACAGATAGTAGTGCAGAGGTAAGATAGTTAATGATAGGAAACACCAGGGTGTACATATGGGTTTTGAGCCTTGATTTAAAGGCAGAAATGTAGGGGGAATCACATTTGTCAGGTGGCAGTTGGTTCCACAAGCACGGAGCAACTAGTGCAAAGTACATTTCTGAGAGTTGTGCCAGTGGCATGGCTGTATATGCTGGTCACCAAAAGAAAGTGATTGTCTACAGTAGCTCAGAAGAGAGTGACATCTCCATTCCACTTAACGACACCACTGATGAGAGTTCAGATGGCCAGAAACATGATAATGGTGACTTTGTCATTGTGAGCTTTGCAGGTAAAACCACCTAGATCTGCTAGGCCTTGTTTAAGAAAATTGTCCTTCAATCTTTGTAAAATATTTACTTTATTTACTTTAAATACACCTTAAATAAGTGATTGTCTAATGGATTTGTCTTGCATTACAGTTTATGAGATATATATCAATGGCACAATTTACCCCATGGTATTCTCTCCAACCGCACAACTTACACCACACCGGCAAGTTGTGCAACAAGACAACTTTTTTTCCGAAAGCTATATTTCTTCAACAGTTTATTCCAGATCCAAAGTTTTTATTGCCAGGGATGCACAACATCCTGAAATATATGTACATATTTGAGTTGGAGACTTTACTGTCAAGGCCTTACTTTAAAGTCACTTTGAGTGAAAAGTTGCACAACTTAGGCCACTCTCCCCTACAGTATTTAAATCACATTGGAATACTGTTAAATAAAACATACTCTATACTCAAATAGATCACTTTTACAATGGTGTATAAATACAACATCATTCCATTCTCTAAATTCCTTTTCCAGGGTGGCACAAATCACAGCTCAGAATGGGTGAGAAGCGTGCACATAACATAGCATGTTTCTGAATGTGGGAGGATACACGAACAAAAACACAGGGAGAACAGTCCACACTGTAGGCCTCTGCTTGCCCAGGACCTTGGTGCTGCTATCATGCCACTGTTTGTCACGTAGCCCACAGCATGTTAGCTATACAGTCATAACAGAAACCGCTTTAAGACGTTCAATGGCCTCGATTCATTTCCTTTCATAAAACCACTATGTAGAATTGACATTTCAAAATGCATTTGGGGTTTTGAATTGAGGCTTTTATTTCAAATCCACAGGAAGTGGTTTGAAAGTTTGATTAATGTTATAGATATAAAGAAGTACGAATATTTATCTTGTGTATAATACGTATTTGTCTTCTTAATGACGGACAAGACACTGGTGTGAAGATAGTCTTGCAAAGCCAGACCAAACTACAGCTAGTAGCATAGTGTAAACAAGCAGCAGTTTTTCTGTCCATGTGTCACCAGTTTAAATGTCTGCACTCGCTGACATGAATGCCATCCCACGGTGATCGGAGCTGTGTGGCAGTGTGTAGGTATGCTTGCGTGCGAGGAGCGCCACATGTCAAGCCTATAGAGCGCAGGAGTTTGTGATGTCATATGATAAACGTTCCCCATAGGCTTGGGGCCTTTGAGTGCTGCAGACAGCTGGGTGGATGCAATGGGTGGGACAGGGGCGTGGAGGGGCGAGGGAGGTGAAGGGGAGAAAGTTGGGTGACGGGCTTAGATAGTGGGCTTGTGGTCAGATACGGTATGGGTGATGCAAGGTTATAGCTGAATTTGCTTGTGTGGAACTGTATGGCGGTGGAAGATGGTGAAAGGGGAGAATGATTGATGTGCAGTGTGTGTGTGTGTGTGTGTGTGTGTGTGTGTGTGTGTGTGTGTGTGTGTGCGTGTGTGCGTGTGTGTGTGTGTGTGGGTAGTATTCAAGTGTGAGTGTGCAGTATCTTGACATATGGTGTGCTACTTAATGGGGGTCAAGGTGCATCTACTAATGTGTGTGTATGTGCAGAAGTGAGAGGGGGCAGTGATTTTGGGAGGCACACGTGTGTTTATACGACGTTAGGGGATTATAAGCATGGGTGGGGTGTGTGTGTGTGTGTGTGTGTGTGTGTGTGTGTGAGTGTGCGTGTGTCAGTACATAAATATACAGTACAGTAGGCTACAGTTGTGTGCAACTATGTAGAGTATCATGTGTTTTTGCACTGAACAGTTTGTATCTGTGTTCCGACGCGCCCACATTTACATGTTCTTCCCTGCACATCTGGCGTCCCACGGCATGAAGCAATAAAAGTTTTGTCTGAGTGACATGGCATGTTGTCTGATCACAGGCAAGGCTTTGTCTGTGCTGTGTGGCACACATGTTCTATAAGGGACCTCTCATTGTTTCCTACCAAAGGCCTGCTCACTGATCGGCCTGATACACAGGCACATTGTTGCCACCTCTCCCTCTTTGTCTCTCTTGTTCTATATGTTCATGTGGATGGTGAATGTTTCATTGTGTGCAGAGCCATTGGCACAAACCGGCGCCCAATGCGGCAGGATACGCCACCGTGCATGTAATGTGGGCCACACTTTTCTCTCACAATCACTCAGTTTCCTGTGTGCTTTACAAAGTTGACCTCAAGATTATTAATAAAGCCTATAGACCTTTAAAGGGGAAGTTTCTAAAATATTTATACATATTTACAAAATGTATATTCATTTCATTCTTATTACGCTTTTATCTGCCTTTGTAACAACACAAGAACCAAACATCCAGCTCAGACAGAGGCACACTGCTACACCAGCTGCTATGGTGTGCAAACAAACATATAGCTGCACAGATAAGCTCACACATACACACTCATAAAGGTGAAAATATCATGACATAATGGCTACGTATGAATTATTCGTCTTACTTCAGTTGGCATTGATGCAACAAATAATCAACTGAAAAAATATAAATGCAGATGTAATTTGAGTGGCGGAAAACGTACATTTTCCAAAATTATACATGTATCTTTTATTGTCATCGCATATAAAACACAACACGATTTTTTTTGCAGCCTCAGCAAATAGCAGCATTTAAACTGGCATAAATAGGTAATAATAACTAAATAGATACATAGGCATCATAGAAATCAGTCAGTTGTAAGACAGTTCAATAGAAATAATAGATAAAAAATAATTGTGTTAAAATGAAATAAAATAAAATGGGATCAAATGAATAGTGCAGCATGAGTATGTGTCACTTGAGGTGTGTTGCACTTGTCCATCTAGGTATATTGCACTGGTACTTGCTCTTGTCCATCAGTATATACATGTTTTATGATTTTTCAGTATTTTATACAGACCAGAAATCCCATGTTAATCCTAAAGGTGTCAGGTGCCATTGCAAATATTTCAAACCTTTATATCCATGATGCGAAGTGGCACAGTTTCTGATACACTTTATACGTATTAAATTGCTATTTGTTCTAGCAGAACTCATTCCCATAACATGACTGCTTAGCCATGTGTGTGACATGGCCTCCAAGTGCTCAGCACCTGTTTATATGATCATGGTCAACCTGACACTAAATGAACTATGCATGAGAATCTTACCCTGATATATTTTGTTCCTCAAGAGTAATTTCACTTCAACACATCACATTGTATCTGCAACTTTACTGCAAAGTTTGAGAGGTTGAATGTGAAACACAGAGAAGGAGAAAAAGCCTGAGTAGAGGGAGGCCTGTCCTTTATGATCTGTCATTATGGCTCGCAGAAGTCTGGCATGTAGTTTGTCAGTGAAACAGCACTCAACCCACATATAACATTGCAGGAGAAATGCTGTGAATGTGCCAGGAGAACACCACCCATGCGCTGCACGATGTCACAGATGTACATTTGGGGCCTGGCTAACTCGTACAGATCGTATCAAAGAATGTATTGTATGTTTGCATGATTCTGTAGGTGGAAAGAAATGCCATGTGAAACCAGAGGGTAGCTTTCTATCAGTGTAGGTGTGTGATTTATGTAAGACAGGGCCTGGGGAGTCAATTGACAATTGTTGGGTGCAAATAGAGAACTGCTCGGGGGAAGAGAGCACATACATACTAATGCACATCATCAATCTTCAGCTCGTCGGCTCACTTTGGCTTCTGTCTTCTTAACAGCTGTGAAACAGACATGACAATGGGCATTCAGGATGTGGAGATATTATATGGCCTGGCTACAACATCAGAAGCAAACATTTTATTCTTTCAAGATGAAATAAAACAAGTGCAGAATGTATGCATACCAGTACATGTAAATACAATAAAACACTATTAACTTCAACATATTGCAAACAAGCTTAGCCTACATGATTGCATTTTTCTTGTTGCATGTTTATGAATAGAGCAAATCTCAATACTACTGCTGTACGTATTACAATTTACACAAATAAAAGACTTTGTAGTATGCAGCTTTGATGTTAAAGACCTTAGTTACAGTGTAATCCACTGAAGTGCTCTGACGTAATTAGCAATTCCTTTATATTGAGACTTTATTATATTGCACCCTCTACAGGGCAAATACATACACTGCAAGGATAGAGTTTGTTCAGAAATAAAATGACACTTGTCAATGATGATTGTTATGACAAAAAACATTTTTAAATAATGTTCATGAGTAGCCTATGCCTTTATGTAAACCACACTCAACTGTTTCAAACGAATAATTTAAATACATTTTGTTTAATTTTATCTTGTGTTATCAAGTTACTAACATGTAGCATATAGGTGCTCTCTGGCCCTACATTTATATGGTTTCAGATTTCTCACAATTTGAGATTGACACAGCATTCATTATAAGCCTACCAAAGAAAAAATGAAAAAAAAAAGATAGCATGTGAGGAATATCTTTGATGATAGCCAATGTAGACCTATCTTAACCTCCAGCATTAGGTTTGTACATTTTGATTAGACAATTTATACCGGCTGGCACTGATTTTATACATTTATTGATACAGCTATTTATTATTATTGAATGTCATACTGTAGGCCTACAGACAAAGGCTATCTAGGATTATACAGGAGCAAGAGGGGCAAGGGGTATTGTACATGCAACAAAAATATTATACAGCCGATGAGGATAGCCTTTTTGTAAGTTGAGTCAGAAAGTAGGCATAATAAAAAAGAAATCTCGATATCCTTCAAGACAACAGAAAAAAACTAAAATTAACATTTAGGCTATGAACAATAAAATAAAATCCTAACTTCATTATCGACTTTATCTTTTTATAAAAAAACAAACACAACATTTATCCACACAACTCTTAATAAATAGGCCTTAATAAATAAAAAAAATCTGGTCAATTACAAATTTGCAGAGGTTGTGCCAAATGTTCAATGCCAAAATAAGTTACAGTTTCTGAATAATAATCACAAAACGAGCAACTTGAATGTCTTTTGCACTGTCAAATGTTCCCACGTTAGTCCGAGATAACAGGTGACAGCTGCCTTTTGCTGTGATGATTTTTCTTCTTCTTCTTCTTCCAGCAGCGCCTTAACAAACCTATTCCTGATTGGTCCATATTTCACATCCTCATTCTCTGACCAATCAGAACGCCAGAACCTTGTTGGTACATTTGGGAAGAACACACAGCTGTGTACAACCTGCTAAAGAGGAACATTTAAAACCGTTCTACTGCGGTTTGCTCTCATGCAACCAGAAAGTATGTACCGAAACTGTTATGTGCACTTTTGTTACGGTCAGCGTTCGTGACGTCCGTGTCGAACATGCTAGACTAAATATAGATAGGGCTCGCGAGCTAGCATTAAGGCTAGCAGTAGTAAATTGTTCACGCTTAAATGGCGATAACAGCTGATTCCTTCAATTAAGCTTTGTCCCGGGGCATTACAGGCGGGTTTAGGGGGTTATTTTACGAGTGGCTCCTTTGTGTTTGGAGGACAGTGTTATAAATACGTTCCTTTTTCAGTTGGCGAGCTAGCAGCGTCTGTGGCACAACAGTAATGTGACGACGTGTTGTGTGACCAAGCAGCAATGGTGCAAGGACGGGGAAGCGTCAACCAACCAGGTGAAGCAGATGCGCGTGAACGCACCCCAAATAAAAGCGTATCCTAGTTGTAATGATAACATGAGTCAGATAATGTTTTTATTGATTTGTTTTAAATCAATTTGATGTGCGTTATGCGCCCTATGAGCCTGTTGCAGCGCAGATGGATGGAAATAGAAGTTGAATGCTACGAAACTGGCTCACATAATTTAGTGTGTAGGCCCCTGTATGGCGTTCGAACAGTTTTCGGTTCTGATCATATGTCATCGTGGCTGATTTTGGTTTTACTTGTGCAACAGCAACTACATGATCGTCTTCAAGCAATTGAAAGAAAACGTATTAACATAAGCTACAATTACTTTGTTTACATTTCTTGCCGT
Organism: Ammodytes marinus; assembly: GCF_949987685.1. Lineage (NCBI taxonomy): Eukaryota > Metazoa > Chordata > Actinopteri > Uranoscopiformes > Ammodytidae > Ammodytes > Ammodytes marinus. Next base: position 8,677,023 of record NC_137211.1, on the reverse strand, counting down.
GTCTACAAGTGCCCGAAAACTGCCAGTAGCCTTGGCCTATTAAATAATTATGCAGGATTATTTGTTTTTTGCTAGATAAACAGAACATTGAAGCAACAATTAAGTCGTGTATTTGAATGCTCTGGGTGCTCATGTAGTATTGAGCAGGTCACGACAAACCTCAGTCTGCACCCATGATGAGACTGCCATTTTGTCTTACCACAGCAGGAGACGAATGTCGAAATGCACCAAACTTGGATCTTTTTACCAGCTAAACAAATAAGCTTAAATTAAGAGATTTAAAAGAAAAGACAAATGATTGAGTTGTGTTATGGCTGTATGATTATGGATGTGTGTAAACAATGTAGCAGGTGGAAGACAACCATACCAGGAAATGGGGCAGTAGGCCTAGCTGTAAGTTATAGGGACAAATTCGCTGTTTTTTTGGAGGGGATTCTACTCATAGTAGCCAACTACTCATTAAAAAGAAAACACTTGAGGTGTAGCCTATGCCTTTTGAATTGTTGCAAAGTGTGGTTGACGTCCTTTAGCTTCTCCTGTGTTTGTTGCTTCATAATGTAACCTTCGGGGACCTTAGCATCTGTCAACAAGACCTGACTCAAGGATTATTCAACAGCCAAATAACCAAAGAGACAAAATTCACTGTGCTCAACTACTTTATCACCACAGCTGCCCACTCGGATCCGTTTGTGCTTCTTATCATTCAGTAGTTTGAGTGTTGAAGTTGTATGCCACATTATGGAACTGGTTTAAAGGTGGATTCAGTGATTTGGAGAAAGTTGCCAAAATCACTTTTTGTCAAAATCAGTGAATGTCTCCTCATGGACCACTACTGTGTTTGCACAGAAAAAACAAATCCATGGTTAATACACAGCCATGGCTCTGTAAATGTATAACACTGCATTTTTTTCCCGGCGCACGCACAGTAGACCTACAGACGGGTACTGTAGCAGATCATGAGGAGATATTCACTGATTTTGACAAAGTGATTTTGACAACATGGTTTTCTAGAATCGCTGACCCCCTCCCCCATTTAACTTCTTTCCTTCTGTATTTTTAACGTGTGTCTTGCTGTTTTTCCCCTCTTCCAGCAGAAAGAAAAACCCGTGTGTTCATCTCTTCAATCATTCAGTCTACTCTCCACTCAACTGTTAAAATGGTAAGATGGTGTGATAACAATTATGTGTTAATTGCATCATAGTTAGTTTTGTCATCAACATGTGGACAGTGGAGGACTGTTCTAATGTAGTTGCTATCACAACAAATAATACACATTTTGCCCCATCTTTGACGAATAAACTGAAGCTCAAAGTGTTTTTATATAATAATTTGATGAAGCATACAACTTCAACAGCATTTGTAATAGATGTATTTGCAATGTGGTTTAAAGTCTGAATGATTAGACTGCACATGTGTTTATGAAGGATGCTTAAGTTCATTTGAAACTGTCCTTAAATGCCAATTCAGCTATATTATGTGTCAGTTTGCTAAATGAAAACACACGCTTTATCTATTCAATAGGTGTGACAACTGTCAAAAAGTACTCGGTGACAGACTTCCTTCAGAGGGCTGGACACAACCTCGACAAAAGATGGAGGACTCTCCTCACTTGTACATCTCTGAATTTGGAGACAATGAGGATCCGGAGAAAGGAGACGATGAGGACATTTATCAAGAAGGAATTCACATGGAACCAGACATGGTTAAGTCACTTTACCCAAATCTGCATAAACATCCCAATCTAGATACCGATCGAGACTCAAACTCTTTTCCCTGTCAGCACTGTGAGAGACATTTTACCAGCAAGCAAGGCCTGGAACGACACAGGCACATCCACAACGAGGCACATGCACACACAAGCTGCAAAGGCAACATGTCCTCTGGTTCAAATCTTGGCCAGCTGCAGCATGAGACAATAAGGCCTCTGGATTCAGAGTGCTCAGTCACGCAGCCTCATACTTCCTCTCCTACCAGCTCCAATACTTCCGTTTTCTCATCTGGAGACCACACGTTTTGTCAGCCAGACCAACAGGGAGTATCAGACGGTCATCATGCTTGCAAGTACTGTGAAAAGATATTCACTTCACATACCAACAAGCAACGGCACGAGTGCAGGAATCACGAGCAGCGCCTGCAACTCGAGTGTGTAGAACAAAGTGAGCCGCCCTCGGAGGAAAATCTTCAGAGGACATTCGGTGGAACATCTCAACACCAAACCGAGCTCTGTGAAAACACGGCACCCACAGCTGTTCTGGAGAATGCTGGAGAACATGCAGAACAATACATGCTAGACGTTTCTAGCAATATTTCAGAGAATCTCAGCTTTTACATTGACGGGAAGATAGTGTCGACAAGTACAGTGAGTAGCTGTGAAGTGGCTGAGGTTCATTCTGGGTGTTCAACTTTAGTAAGACTGGATACCCTGATACTAGACCCCGCTCAGTTTAGCCAGGTTTTTAACACCGACTCAATTACAGCAAAAGAGATTCCTGGTCAACCGTTGGCCAAGAGGAGAACTGCCACACCACCTCTTTTGCCCCAGATTAAAACTGAACTGGAGTCTGAGGTGGTGGTGTCGTCATCCTCATCGTCACTTGTATCGTCTCTAATAGAGAATCTTCTTCCTCAGAATACAGAGTCAACCATTGTGCAGAAGGAAAGAACAGTGTTTCTGTCACCGAAGCTTCAGCAGCTCCTGGAGAAAAAGGATAGCCTCGAACCTGCACTGGCCCTCATCACAGACGGCCAGAAGCCCTGTTCACCCGTCTCTCTCTCTGTCCTGCCTGCTGGAACAGCAAGATATAAGAGGAGGACTGGATCTCCAACACGTTCCCCACAGCCAAACCAGACGTCTAACGAGGAATCCCCAACGCTAGACATAGCCGACTGTGATGCTGGAAGTACAGGACAGTTGGAGACCCAACATAGTTCACCTGTGCACCAAACAGCCAATGAGAAGGATGAAACAACTCAATCGGTTGAGGATCCACCAGTGCAACCCGCATCGACAGAGAGCTGGCCACCGATGACCGGCGGTAATTCCTGTAACCAGCAACCCCTCGATCTTTCTAATACAGTCAAACAAAATGACGATGTAGCTCTAGCAGACAGCGTGCTAGATTTAAGTTTGCAAAAAAATACCCTGTGTATGGTGGAGAAGGCATTGATGAATATTGGAGAGCAAAATGTACTCTTAACGAATCCTGACACCCCTTTAGTCACAGACTTCACCATAGTCACAGGTCCAAATATGATGACCCCAGTGGAGCCTGTTGCAGAAGGACTTGTATATGGACTTGCCCTACCCCACACTTCCCTGACTCCATCCTCCACCTCCCTTACCTCCGTTGCCCTGCAGCAAGCTTCACCGTGTACTTTTACATTTGCTTCCCCGTCCTGTCACACTACTACTCCTTCATTAATCACAGTTTTGGCTCCACCACCCCCACTTATTTCTCACCCTTCCAGCCAACCAATCCAGGTATTAGCCCCAAATATCTCTCCTGAGCCCTTGGTAATCTGCACAGAAACTGCATTAAATTCTTCACAATGTGATTTAGCTACAGCATTTGCTACTGCAAATTCTGCAAACCTTTTAACTCTCTCCCAGTCCCTTGACCCGACTTTAAATTTACCTGGCCATGTGTTTCTAACCGATCAAATAGCTATAAATCCACCTATGGTTGAATCCACTCCTGTGTCAGAAGTGCAATTCACACCCACATTAACTTTAAATGACTCCCTCATCAACTCTTACAACACAGTGTTGATAGAGTGCACAATAGCTCTTGAAGCCCCAGGGAGTCTAGTCAATGCTGCGATGACCTTACAAGAGAACACTGCTGAGCCTCCAGCACCTTCACAGCTAGTTGTTAATCACATAGAACAGCAGCAGATTGTATCAGTGCCCAACCCTCAATCTGTGGACCCCAACGTCCTTGTGTCCTCCATCGCAGAATCAGTAACTCTATCCACTACCAACTCTGTTATATCTGACTCTCCCACTGTGGGTGACTCAACTCATGACCCGTCTGCTCTTGAGGCAAAGCCACCTACCACAAAAGAGGAGGAGGCTGCTGACAGTGCTGTTTCCAAACCTGAAATCCTAACCAAAGCCTCGCCACCTTCTGAGGAAGCTGAAGAGGAAGAATACTCAAACAACACACAAAGTGATGCACAACAGCAGAATTTCACCAAGAATTTCATCTGCAATGTGTGCGATAAGCTTTACCATTCAATGAAAGAACTAGGTCATCATGTAGGCCACCATGCTGATGAATGGCCCTACAAATGTGAATTCTGCGTGCTGCTCTTCAGAAAACCCACCGCTTTGCTTGACCACCGGTCGAGCCTCCACGGCGTCGGCAAGACGTATGTTTGCAGCGCATGTACAAAAGAATTTGTCTACCTTTGCAATCTGAAACAGCACCAGGAAGAATTGCATCCCAGTCAGCAGTGTACGTACACAGAGGAAGAAAAGGGAAAACTAAGACCTCAGAACAACAACATCTCAACAAAAGTCAAAACGGAACCGCCAGTTCCCGACGTTCCAGAGGAACCCAAGAAACTGGTTAAAAAGGAAGAAGGGGAGGCAGATGTTGCAGCTGAAGAACTGTTAACAACAATAAAAATCATGGCCTCAGATGGAGGTAAAATCAAAGGGCCTGATGTTCGTCTTGGCATCAACCAACATTATCCTAGCTATAAGCCCCCTCCATTTCCTTACCATAACAGATCACCTGCTGGCTCAGTGGCTTCAGCCACAAATTTCACCACCCACAACATCCCACAGACTTTCAGTACAGCTATTCGGTGCACCAAGTGTGGCAAAAGCTTTGATAACATGCCAGAGCTGCACAAGCATATCCTGGCTTGTGCAAATGCCAGTGATAAAAGGCGATACACGCCTAAAAAGAATCCCATCCCACTGCGGCATTTTGCAAAAAATCAAAATGGAGTTCTGTCCACCACCAATTCTACTAATGGCCTAAATGCTTCAAACCGACACAGCCAGTCAAACAGGCCCAAACCTAACCAAGAATCGCAAGTAAAGGTGAAGTTAAAGGTACTGGGCAAAAGGAAGAAGAAGTTGGTCCAAAGGGTCTTGCCACAGAGGAACAAGTCAGTCCCTTCATCAAATAAGATTTCACCCACACAGGTGGACGAGCAGCAGGAGACCTTTGTCTGCCCACACTGTAGCAGGGAGTTCACAATGCGTCGCAGCAGAACCAAACACATGGCAGTCTGCCCCAAGAAACCTAAAGAGGTGAAGAAAAGGAAGGAAGGAGGAATCTCTGTGACAAAGGAAAATGATGGACACCTGCATAGAGGGGTTGAAGAGAAAAAACAAGCCTCACCTCAGCATAAAACTAGACTCCAGACTTCTGGCCCTGCCAAGAGGCCTGCCATCCTACCAGTGCAGACTATCTTTTCAAACAAAAGAAGTAAAATAATCATAAAAGAGAGCATGCAGCCCAAACAAGAGACAGCCACTCTGAATGAACTTCCCATTGTTCGCACTTTCAACCCCTCCATGCGTCAGTATGGCAGAGTGCAGCATAGCGTCAAAGGAATCCCTATTAAAATCTCCATAGTGAAACCACTACCAACTGCGCCACAGAAGGATGAGCTGCCCCCCACCCAGAGCCGAGAACAAGCATCTGTAGCTGTTACCAACAACTCTAAGCAGAGTCCTTCAATTTGAAGATGACTCAGTCGCCCACATCAGGTATTTAAAGCACATTTAAAGGCATACTAGGTAATCTAATCAAGATTTTTTTTTTGTCAAAATCATCTTAATATCTACTCACCATCCACGTTACCTGTCCTTTGTTTGCGCCCGCTGAAAAAAGTCAGGTGTTTACAAACAGCTGCGACTCCGATAACAAAGATCTAAAAAGCCTGGCTCTGAGCCAGCAGCTGTTTATACTAACCGCCGCCCAAAATGTCGCAGATTGACAATCGGGGAACGGTCTGGGTCGGGCACTCGCTCTGAGCATCAACTATTGATGCTGTTAGTATAAACATTAACAAACGTTCGCCAAGTGTTCGCTGGAGATTACCTAATATGCCTTTTTAAGTTAATTTGCAAAATGCAAAACATAAAAAAGATATACACAGTAATTCCTCATATGTATTATCAAGTCATATAGGTTAAATACAACACAAGTAGCTTCTACAATAATCAAGCCAATTCAAAGCTATTGTGTTACTTTTTCATATAAATGAATGTCGTAAACATTCAAGCCATTGCCTTACGAGTTGACACAAAGTTGATTAAGCCTATCAGCGCCACACAACTCTCACTGTATTTCCCAGTATGGCAGCGTTTTTTCAGTTGTTAATTTTACTGCTAAGAAAAAACCTGGATGTACAGCAGAAGGAATAAAGTCCATGCATGATCACAGAATGCCTACCTCACATAGATGCGCTGAGATTGTGTTGTTGTAATTACTCAGAAATTCCTATAGTTTAAGACGATACATTATAAACGTGAAATTTTACATAGGCAGCATTGAAATAGATAAAGCATCTGAAAAGAATAGCCTATTTGGAACAAACAGAGGATTGCAAGCAAGTGAATGTCCATATCTCTCAATATATCTTTTCCTCGTTTCCCCTTTCAGGACCCTGCTATGTGGAACTCCTCATACATACTTGTCTCACAGCGATACTAAAAGGTGATGGTAACTGCTAATTGCACTGCAAGCCCCATTTGTAAACCCATAGATTGCATCGTACTGCACAAATGACGACTGACTTGAGAACGGATCAGACAGACGACTAAGGATACGGCAGTGACTAGATTTGGGTATTTGGATGCTTCTTTAGCAGGTTGGAGTTTTGTAAATTTCTCATTTCGTAAACTTTCTGTCAACGGCTTGGATTTGCACTTTGAAGTTAATCCGACTGCTACATGTCACGAAGTGGAAAGGAAGTGGGACGCTGCTCTCTTAACATACTCTGCCAGTTTTAAGGGAGGATGGCAGGTGGCAATCATTTTCAGCATGCATTTGCACTTTTCCTTATCTGTTGTATGTGGCCTTTTGGTTTGAACTTTTACTGCATGCTGCAAACTTGTACAACAGCAACCTTTAATTTTAGGATGGATAATGTTGATGCAAGTAGATCATTAACCCTGCATCTGATGTTGCTCTGATTGACAATAACCAGTATAATTATATGGAAGACGCATCGAGATTGCTTCTAACTTCACGACTAAAGAATCATAGAAAAGAGGGGGCGTTGGTAGGGCCCCCCCGCCCCCCCGGGCGGGGCCCAGCAGCAGACCCGTGTTCGATTCCCACCCGCGGTTGTTCTCTGCATGTCACTCCCCTCTCTGCCCCACTTCACCTCTCTCTCCGCACTATCAATAAAGCATAAAAATGCCCAAAAAATATCTTAAAAAAAAAAAAAAAAATCATAGAAAAGTAACAGACTATAATAAAGTGTGAAATTGGCTACAAGCTACCTATTAAAATCTTTGTAAAGGATAACAGCACTGCTGATTACCATTAGGGAAGTCAGTGTTTTCATTATTGGCTTGAATGTAACATTGTAAGATCATGCTACCTGCCTTGAGATATCCAAATGGTATATGTATAAATATATATATGATGGGCTTGGTGGTTATGTAATTGTATGAAGGCTTTGACAATAATGCTCTTCATGTGCCATCAAATGTATATAATATGACTCAATGTGGCACAAAGGTGGTGAAGAGTAAACATAGTTTAGTGTTTATTACGGTGACCACTCAAATAGAATCATTTGTTGGTCTCTTGAAAGATTCTCGGTGGAACTGCAGTTAAAAAGTGCAGATAATTTAAAATGATCTAATCCGCCTAATCTCTTAATTGGATTTTGGAGTTTATGGGCCACCGCAGATACGTTTCCAACTTTCGGAGAAACAGCAGTTTGATGTTTTTGCACTGCAATCCCAAACAGACATACTATTCCGTACAGCTCGGAAATGTACGCTTCTTTACAGCATTGACAGAGCCAGCTCCAGTTCTCGGCCTCATTGCATTGCTTCTAATCCTGAGATATTATATATTTACAGTAGTTCAGTTGGCTTTTGGTTGGCCTTATTTTGCACCTGTTTCACAAAATGCTTGTCAGAAATCTGATTTTGTGTGTTTTATCCCATTCAACGACACAAATCCTAATATTAGAATTGACAGTCTGTTTAGGTCTCCGTCATCTATAGCGTACAAGCTCTTCAACATTGTGTATAATCTGTATGACAGTTTAATCGTGTGAAGTGTCTGTAATGAATTCCAACATGTAAAAATCACAAGTTGGAATTGTAAAATCAATTATAGGGTGTTTTTTTTGCTGGAACCCTGTAGTGACACATGGAAATATTTGTGGCAAGTTGTCACTAATCTCAAAGAGTAAGTTTAATGCATTGTCTATCTGTTTTAATTTGATGTTATATTAGCTTTTTGTTTGAAGATCCATTGCTATACAGGGTAGTTATTTGATTATGACTTATATGAGTTCTATTAATTTGAGCAAACTTTAACTTGACATTGGCCCTTTATCTGAGAGGGTGCCGGTACTTTTTCTCTAGATTTCTGCCTTTTTTTAAAACCCTCGCTGGTAATATTTCATGAAATGTGTCTGGATGTACAGGGCCGTCTGGGAGACTGTTATTTAACTGTGAAAAGTGCTTGTAGCATTTCAAAGTGTAAATTGATTCGTGTATATTTATTAATAATTTAAAAAAAAATCATGTTATCAATATCTGAACAGTTCTTCTGTATGATTTGCACTAAAGGTTTTTTCAAGCGAGTATTCAAAATAAATGGAGAATGTTAAGGTAATGTGAAGTTTGTGTAAAACTTTCTTTAATAAACAAATCAATGTAATCACATTGTTATTGGTTGATTATTTTTATGAATAAGTAATTGGATTTCATGTTTGGAAAGGATCAGCAGAATCTCAGTCATTTATTTGATTCCAGACTTGCTTGTACCCTGCTGCAGTACTGCCTAACTATAAAGTAGTAAAATGCCCAGGTGGTGGCACTCTTTTCATACTAAACCACTGCACTGGAGCAGTGGATTCAAGGGGGAGCTCATAAAGTAATACCACATTTCTTCTGCACTCCCACATTCAGTCACATTGACACATGTTTTTAAGCTAATTTTAACATTGGTAATCCGCATGACAATTGTATTTTTCTTCCATGCAAATGTACCCAGATATACCAGCTCATGACCTGTTTTCTGGGGAAGCAGTGAGTATTTTTTTAAAAATTGCTATTAACAGCCCAGTTTTGTCCTGCATTTAAGCATCTACAACAAATGGTAGACAGAGTCATTCATATAACTGTGAAACAAATCCAAATGTCTGAATGTGCAATAAAAATTATGTGTGACAGTCCATATTTTACTGCACTCGATCTGTGTATGGTATGAGTAATGTTACTCGGCTAACAAACAAGCAACAAATTAAAAGAAGTATCAGTCAGCTAGTTGAGCAGTGATATCCAGTATACAGCCTCCAATTACTTTACTTTATATAGACTTTCCTTCTCCTAATTAACTGCAGCGTAAATGAAAACACAGACTCTTACTTACGCTTCAAGTCATACTAGGTAGAGTAATTGGGTTTAAATGTGATATTTCATTGCTTTAAAAAATATACAGTCATATGAAAAAGTTTGGGAACCCCTCTCAGCCGGCATTATAATTGACTGCTTTCACAAAAAAAATATAAAAGTGGTATGTCTTTAATTTACCAGGAACAGCTAAGTACTGGGATGTTTTCCAAACAAAGATTTTTTGAAAAGCAGTATTTGGTTGTATGAAATAAAATAAAATGTGAAAAACTGGCTGTGCAAAAATATAGGAACCCTTGTGGTTTTGTTGATTTTAATGCCTGTAACAGCATGTAAAACTGATGACTTTAAACACAAAGTTGTTTGGATTATGTTGTTAAGCCTTGAACCTCATAGAAATGTCTGTTTAATCATGAGAAAATGTATTTTAGGTGCCTAAATGCAAGTTGCACTTCTCTTTGACTCTCTGCTGAAGTGAGACAGAATGGGATCATCAAAACAGCTCCCAAAAGATCTGAAAAACAAAGATTGTTCATTGTCATGGTTTAGGGGAAGGCTACAAGAAGCTTTCCCAAAGGTTTCAATTGTCAATTTCGACTGTAGGGAACGTTGTCAGGAAATGGAAGGACACAGGCATAGTAGCAGTTAAACCCAGGCATGGCAGACCAAGAAAAAAATAGGAGCGGCATAGGTGGAGGATTGTGAGAATGGTTGCACACAACCCACAGATCACCTCCAAATACCTGCAAGAATTGTGGCTGCAGATTGTGTATCTGTACATCGTTCAACAATTCAGCGCAATTTGCACCAAAACATCTGCTTTTTATAAAGACCAAATAACTTAATTTTTGTCTCATCAGTCCAAAGCATTTTCTTCCAATATGAATCTGGCTTGTCTAAATGAGCTTTTGCATACTCCATGCAACTGTATCTGTGGTGTGGGCGCAGAAAGGGCTTCCTTCTCATCACCCGGCCATACAGATGTTTTGGTGCAAATTGCACTGAATTGTAGAACCATGTACAGATACACAATCTGCAGCCAGATGTTCTTGCAGGTCTTTGGAGGTGATCTGTGGGTTGTGTGCAACCATTCTCACAATCCGCCGCATATGCCGCTCTTGTACTTTTCTTGGTCTGCTAGACCTGGGTTTAACTGCAACTGTGCCTGTGTCCTTCCATTCCCTGACAACGTTCCTTACAGTAGAAATTGACAATTGAAACCTTTGGGAAAGCTTCTTGTAGCCTTCCTCTAAACCATGACAATGAATAATCTTTGTTTTTAAGATCTTTTGGGAGCTGTTTTGATGATCGCATTTTGTCTCACTTCTGCAGAGAGTCAAAGAGAAGTGGAACTTGCATTTAGGCACCTAAAATACCTTTTATCATGATTAAACAGACCTTTATATGAGGTTCAAGGCTTAACAACATAATCCAACCAATGTTGTGTTCAAAGTCCTCAGTTTTACATGCTGTTACATTAAAATCAGCAAGACCACAAGGGTTCCCATATTTTTGCACAGCCAGTTTTTCACATTTTATTTAATTTCATAAAACTAAATAGGGGAAGGTGGGGTGATTTGTGCATTTTGGAAGTTGCAAAACCCCTTGTTTCTAGAAAACCGTGGAAGAAATTGGAAATGTGACCACATATTTAAGAAGAGCCATCCATTTGACTCATCCTGTAAAGAAGGGAGACACAAGGAATAAGATATAAGCACATTTAAGCTCAAAAAACTGTGTTTTGCCTTTCAAAGTAAAATTTCCATGATCAAGGTTTTTTGATTATTGTGTCTGAACAATTATAGACACGTTTGAAAACATTTGACACATGTTTTAGTGCTTTGGTATGCTACACTTTGAGTCTATATAGTTAGCACAATGTCAACCCTAAATTGCTGCATCATGCCTATTATCCAAAATTCTGGGGATGGGGTGATTTGTGCGCAAGGGCCTGGGTGAGTTATAAGTAAGTAAGTAAGTAAAATGTATTTATAAAAGCACATTTATGACAGTTTGCACTGTCCAAAGTGCTGTACATAGTGCATTCAGTAGGTAAACAATGAAGGTAAAATAACAATAACCAAAATAAAAGACGTAAAGCCCATACATCCACATAAACACAGATAGTAGTGCAGAGGTAAGTAAGTAGTGCAGAGGTTAATGGGGAGGAAACACCAGGGTGTACATATGGGTTTTGAGCCTTGATTTAAAGGCAGTAATGTAGGGGGAATCACATTTGTCAGGTGGCAGTTGGTTCCACAAGCACGGAGCAACTAGTGCAAAGTACATTTCTGAGAGTTGTGCCAGTGGCATGGCTGTATACGCTGGTCACCAAAAGAAAGTGATTGTCTACAGTAGCTCAGAAGAGAGTGACATCTCAATTCCACTTAACGACACCACTGATGAGAGTTCAGATGGCCAGAAAGATGATGATGGTGACTTTGTCATTGTGACACAATGACGCACAAATCACCCCACTACGTGGGGTGATTTGTGCGACAAGACAACTTTTTTTCCGAAAGCTATATTTCTTAAACAGTTTATTCCAGATCCAAAGTTTTTATTGCCAGGGATGCACAACATCCTGAAATATATGTACATATTTGAGTTGGAGACTTAACTGTCAAGGCCTCACTTTAAAATCACTTTGAGTAAAAAGTTGCACAAATCACCCCACCTTCCCCTACTTCTTTTCAAAAAATCTTTGTAGCTGTTGCTGAAAGGGTACTTTAAATAGGGTAAATAAATATCAATAAATAAGTTCATGATGAGCAAGGTTATACAATATTATTACAAATGTGTGATTAAACCCCCTGGTGAGAATGTGTATTCTGTCAATTTTGTTGCAAGGCGGAACAATTGTTGTAACGTTACCCCCCTACGGACTGATGAGATGATAGAACATACAAGGAAGTTGGAGCAGTAAACACGTTGTTTTTAGCTCATCGTATGATTTCCAAGTTATATGCATTGTATTATAAGTAAATTCAAACAAATCTCTGTTAGAACCTCTTTTCGTTACAAGCAGCCAACGAGGTATTGTATTTTTGTGATTTCATTTCTTTATTAGTGTTTATTGATGCGAACTATTATCTGACGTACTGTATTGTACTGTGTTTAAGTTCTCACGGCGTGGATGGTGTGTACAGCAAGAAGAAAGGCATCAATAAACGCCCGTTTGACAAAAAGGAACCGTTCCTGTGTTGCCGTGTATCGAAAGGAGTTACAGTGAGAACTCGTCTGCCTTCGCGGGTAGGAGAGACACGGGACCATACGGTGGAAGAAGACGACAGAAGCAAGATCAACGAACATTGATAGCTAAGTTTCCATTCATGCTAGCGCATCTCGAAGACGTAGGTTAGCCTGCCTGTCAATCAAGTCGATTTCCAGGACAAAGAAGCCTCGCCAAAGCCGAGTGGTGGGAGAAGAAGTTCCTGGAATTTACAAGGACTCAGGTTATCGCTTTGCAAACGGTGCTTTGTATGAAGGTTTCAAACTAGTATTATGTTCATTTGCTGATATTGTCGAACTGTATGTGTTTAACTGCAAACTAGTCCAACTGCAGACTAAGAAGGCTTTAGTTTCAAACGGTGCAACAGCATAATTCAAAAGGAAGATTGTGTAATTTCGATTTATTGTGCCAGGTGTAAAAGGCATTCTTAAGTTAAAGAAATATTTGCATATTTCTGTTTATTAAGCCAGATTTATAAGGCATTTTTGAGTTTGGTCAAGACTTGTACATTTTCTGTTTATTAAGCAAAAGGCATTTTAAGTTGAATTTATAAGTCTATGGGAGATTCAATGTACATATAAATCCAAAATTAAGTGATTATCAAAATAGGCCCAAGTAACTTCCTCTTAGTAACAACTTTCTGCACAAGCCTGTAGGAAGCATTTGCAGTATTAGCAAGTAAACAGTAGGCTATTCAAGTCAAAAATAGCCTAGGCTAAATAGGCCTAACTTAAAGGACTAGGTATTTCAAATAATTTAAAACTACTACCAAATTAGTTTAATTAATCTTCTCAACACATTGTCAATTGACAAGCCTCATTATTTCAATATGTCAGATTCAAACACAAGCTCACACATTACCGAACAACATACAGACAAACTAGCTCAGCCCGAGGTTGATGCCCAAGCTGTAGAAGGAGAAGACACTGTGCGAAGAAGCAAAAGAACTCGAACCTTGACGGAAAAAGGGAAAGAGCTTCAAGAAGAAAAATCAAAAGGCATTCATCGCAGATACAGGATTGCTTATGAGAAATGGAAGTGTAACGCAAAGGTAACTAAAGAGTTGATGAGTGATGAAATCTCAGAGGAAGAATTAAACAACTTGATTGATAATCTGCAGGCCACATGCACTGACGTTAAGACAACATATGAAGAACTCCGTCAAATACAAGCTCCTGATGCAGACGTGCGACGTAAAGTGGATGCATGTGTAGCGATGTCTGAGTTCATGATTAAAAGAGCACAACAACTTGTTGACGGCGATGCTGCAGTGAATGAGGAGCAATGGCCAGACGTCGGCTCCATTTTCAATTCATCAAGTCCATCATTAAAGTCCCTATACCTCCGCTCAGAACACAACACTCAGTTGAGTAATCATTCAGTCAAGAGAGTTGAGGCTGTAGCTGAAGCAGCTGCTGCCAAAGAAGTTTTGTCAGTGCTAGAGGAGCAGGACAAGGAAGTCGCTGAACTTCAAAGATTAGAAGCTGAAGAAAAGCTACGCGCTGCACAGTTTGAGGCTGAAGAGAAGCTACGCACTGCACAATTTGAAGCTGAATTGCTAGCTAGACAACAGGCAATGAAAAATCAACTCCGAAAGCTTGAACGCCTAGAAGAAGTAAAAAGGCTGAACGCAGCCACAGCCCGAGTCAAGGTGTACGATGGACACAGTGACAAGTCCGAAGTAGGTAGCCTACCACATTATGTCAAACTACCATATCATTCACAAACCCTCAAAGCATCAAGCCCTGCATTCATTCTTCAACAAACTCAAGTACAAAGTCATTATCGCCCCGACGTTCAATCAGTCGCACAAGTTCCACCAAAGGTGCAGGCACATGGTCCTGATTTAGCAACTGCTCTCGCTGAAGCCATGAGTGCTAATCGTCTCCCAATACCTGAACCTACAGTATACATGGGAGATCCCATAAAGTACAACGACTGGAAATTGTCATTTCAAATACTAATTGACCGAAAAGGCATTCCAAAAAATGAGAAACTCTACTACTTGAGAAAGTATCTAAGCGGTGCTGCGAAGAAAGCTGTTGAAGGACTCTTCCTGATCGGCACAGAGGCAGCGTACGACACTGCATGGGAGCTGCTAGAGAAGCGCTTTGGAGACCCTTTCGTAATCGGGAAGTCCTTCAGAGACAAGCTCCATGCGTGGCCAAAGGTAAACTCTAAAGACGGATGCGAACTCAGAGAACTTGCAGATTTCCTCCAGAGCTGTGAGGCTGCAATACCTCATATTAAGACGCTAGAGATTCTCAACGACTGCACTGAAAGTCAGAAGATCTTGTCAAAGCTCCCAGACTGGCTTGTGTCGAGATGGAATCGTAAAGCCATGGAAGCAAGACAAGCAAAGGCTGAATATCCTTCTTTCAAAGAGTTGGTGAACTTCTTATCAAAGGAAGCAGACCTGGCGTGTGACCCAATATCCTCTGTCCAAGCACTCAAGAATACACAGAATGAGAAACCAAGGCAGACAAGGACTGAATCCATAAAGGCAAAAACATTGTCAACAAATACAACACAGAACACTGTCTCTTGTGTCTTCTGCAAGAAGTCTGGACATCGGCTGGAGAAGTGTTTTAAGTTTGTGGAAAAGACAGTCCCAGATCGCATCAAATTCGTACAAGAAGAAAAACTCTGCTTCGGCTGTCTAAAGACCGGTCACCACTCCAGAAATTGTGAGGATAAGAGCAAGTGTGATACATGCAGACGAAGACATCCAACATGCTTGCATGACGACAACTTCCAAAGGAGTTCTCAAGCAAAGAAAGTGGAGCGCGACTCAAATAAGGCCAGAGGAACAGAGCAAACCCCTGCAACTGCCACTGCAACCACCAATAGAGTTGCCCAAGGCAATCAAGGCTCACACACATCCTCAATAGTACCAGTCTGGGTCTCCTCCACAAAACAGCCTGACCATGAGATCTTAACATATGCATTGCTGGATACGCAGAGTGACACGACATTCGTCCTTAACCAAGTTGCTCAAGAGCTCAACACGAAGAAAGAGAATGCCTGTCTGCGACTTTCCACAATGTCTTCAGTTTCTACAGTCATACCCTGTCAAAAACTGTACAACCTTCAAGTGAGAGGCTACAACATGGACAAAGTGATTTCACTACCACCTCTCTTTTCACGCGAGTTCATTCCTGCTGAGAGGTCGCACATTCCCACCTCAGAGACAGCTCAAAAATGGCCTCATCTTGAACCATTGGTCGACAAGATTCCTCCACCATTGGACTGCCAAGTCGGCCTACTGATAGGTTACAACTGCCATCAAGCTCTTCTTCCCAGAGAAATCCTTTGCGGAGAAGAAGGCCATCCATATGGTCAACGGACCGACCTTGGATGGAGCATTGTAGGCTGTTCCAAGCCAGCTACTGAGTATGAAGATGCAATAGGTGTGAGCCATAGGGTCATTGTACGACAAGTGACTCCTGCCGCACAACCTCTAAGTCGACTCAAGGAAGAAGTACACTTTGTCTGCAGAAATCAGGTCAAAGAGCTGAATCCGTCGGAAATCATCAAAGCACTTGAAATGGATTTTGCAGAGCATTCAACAGACGACAATCCAGTCTCTCAAGAGGATCTTCTCTTCATGTCAAGAGTGAAAGAGGGGATAAGACAGAAAGACGATGGGCACTATGAACTACCACTTCCGTTCAAGAAGGAGAAACCCAGTCTGCCAAATAACGAAAGATGTGCAGCTAACAGATTAGCAGCACTGGAGAGACGACTAAGAAAGAACGAACAGTACTACAATGACTATGTTCTATTCATGAATGACATCATTGCTCGTGGAGACGCTGTCAAGGTCCCAGAGTCTGAACTCCACAAGCAACCAGCATGGTATATTCCGCACCACGGAGTCTACCACCCTCACAAACCAGGGAAGATACGAGTAGTCTTCGACTGTTCTGCACGTTTTCAAGATACATCGCTCAATGATCACCTCTTAACTGGACCAGACCTGACGAACGCTTTGGTTGGTGTGCTGATCCGATTCAGGAAGGGCCCAATCGCCATAATGTGTGACATTGAGAAGATGTTTCACCAATTCCACGTGGCAAGGGAACACCAGGACTACTTGAGGTTCCTCTGGTGGGATAAAGGTGATATGAACTCTAAACCCTCGGTGTACAAGATGCGCGTGCACTTGTTTGGGGCAGCTTCATCACCCGGCTGCTCCAACTTTGCCCTCAAGCACCTTGCCGCACAAGGCCGCGGACACTACAAAGAAGAGACAATAAGGTTCATCCAAAGAAGTTTTTACGTCGACGATGGCTTAACAAGTGTTTCTACAACCACAGAGGCAATTAGCCTGATCAAAGAGTCAAGAGCCCTATGCAGAACGGGAAACTTGAGACTACACAAGTTTGTGTCAAACAGTAAGGATGTTATCAACTCAGTGCCACCAACAGAATGTACCCAAGTCAAGGATCAAGACATGGCACTAGGAGAACACATCGAACGAGCCCTTGGTGTCCAGTGGTGTGTTGAAGCAGACGAGTTTCAATTCAGGATCCTCGTGAAGGACAAACCACTTACTAGAAGAGGAGTGCTCTCAACTGTCGCCTCTGTCTTCGACCCACTTGGCTTTGTGGCGCCATTCATACTGCTCGGTAAGCAGATTCTTCAAACACTGTGCAGCGAGAAGGTAACCTGGGACGAAGCGCTTCCAGAACACGTCCGCCCACGGTGGGAGTCATGGCTGAGAGACTTACCTGAGCTGGCATCTTTGAAAATCCCAAGAAGTTACTCACCTGATGAATCCGGGAAGACTTCAAAATATGAACTACACAACTTTTCAGACGCAAGTTGCATAGGCTACGGTGCCTGTTCGTACCTTCGAGTCACAAGTGAAACCGGGCAGGTCAGCTGTTCACTCATCATGGGAAAGTCGAGGGTCGCCCCCACGAAACTGACCACAATCCCAAGACTCGAACTATCATCTGCAGTAACCTCTGTGCGCAGTGGTGACTTCATCAGAGGAGAGCTGGAAATAGAAGCTCTGCCAGAGTACTACTGGACCGACTCAAAGGTAGTGCTAGGCTATGTGAATAATGATGCCAAGAGATTCCATACATTCGTTGCGAACCGCATACAGCGAATCAAATCAAGTACCGACTCTGCACAATGGCACCATGTCCGCTCCGAAGACAACCCAGCAGACCTGGCGTCTAGAGGAGCCAGTGCAGCCCAATTGAAGGACTCTTGTTGGTTGAAGGGACCAGACTTCCTTTGGCAACCAAATCTGTCAATCAAAGAACCAATAGTAGAAATGGATGACGCTGACCCAGAACTGCGGAAAGCCTGTGTTCATACTGTCAAAGTCGAAATCAAAAACCCATTGCTCAGCCGTCTAAGTAAGTTCTCAGATTGGTCAAGAGCTGTGAAGGCTGTCGCCAGACTAAAGAAATACGTCAGGAAACGTAGTGGAGGTCAAGTAGGGACCGGCAAAACTACAAACCTGGAAGAGAGACGCGAAGCAGAGCTGTTCATCATCAAGCTTACACAAGAGGAAGCCTTTGCTGATGAACTAAAGAAAATCAAATGCAATGGAGCTGAAAAACTCTGCAAGCGCAACAAGCTCTACCGACTGAATGCTTACCTCGATGTGAATGATATCCTCAGGGTGGGAGGACGGTTGTCTCAGTCAGCTCTGCATCACGATGTGAAGCACCCAGCAATACTGCCACGGAAAGCACACGTGTCAGACCTGATTGTCAAGTATCACCACGAACGTGTACACCACCAAGGAAGAGGGATGACAATGAATGAGATACGCGCAAATGGAATATGGATTCTTGGATGCGGAAGTGTCGTCTCCTCTCACATCTACAAGTGCGTCCCATGCAGAAAGTATAGGAGAACCACAGAAGTTCAACAAATGGCAGATCTCCCAGAAGAGAGAACTCTGACAAGTCCTCCATTTACCTACTGTGGACTCGACTGCTTCGGCCCATTCCTTGTGAAAGAAGGAAGAAAAGAACTTAAACGATATGGGTTGATCTTTACCTGCTTATGCTCTAGAGCAGTGCATATAGAGACCCTAGATGACATGACCACTGATGCGTTCATTAACGCTCTCAGAACATTCATAGCCATCAGAGGCCCCGTGCGACAACTGAGGTGTGATCGGGGGACGAATTTTATGGGTGCTAGAAGAGAGTTTGCAGAGCTACTCAAGAGCATGGATCAAGAGCGCCAAAGGGAAATCGGTTGTGAATTCATTGTGAACATCCCATCAGCAAGTCATATGGGTGGAGTCTGGGAGCGCCAAATTCGAACAATTAGAAGCATCCTGACGACCATGCTTGACAAGTGGGCAAACAGACTTGATACCACAAGCTTAAAGACGCTCATGTACGAAACAATGGCCATTATCAACAGCCGACCTTTGAGTGTTGAACATCTTCACGACCCGACGGCTCCAGAGCCTCTTACGCCAAACCATATTCTCACCATGAAATCTGCAGTCATACTGCCACCGCCTGGACAGTTCTGTAAAGAGGATCTGTATCTGCACAAGAGATGGAGAAAGGTGCAGTTCTTGACAAATGAATTCTGGCAAAGATGGAAACGGGAATATCTGCTGAACCAACAACAACGTCAGAAATGGCACGGACCATCAAGGAACTCACAAGTGAACGACATTGTTATCCTCAAGGACGAGTGCGCTCCAAGAAATGAATGGAAGCTCGCAAGAGTAATCGAAGCTCAGCCTGGAAGAGATGGCAAAGTGCGCAAGCTGAAGCTGGTGCTCAGCGAGACTTCTGTCGACAAGGGCAAACCTCACACAAGACTGATTCATTTAGAAAGACCTATTCATAAAATAGTAACATTAGTAGAAGCCGTTTAAGACGCACACATACACACAGTCATGCACACATGCATACAGATACTTGAAACTAGTAAAAAAAAAAAAAGGGAAATCCCGCATTTCAGGTCAATGAGTGATTTGGTGGGAGTGTAGCTGTTGCTGAAAGGGTACTTTAAATAGGGTAAATAAATATCAATAAATAAGTTCATGATGAGCAAGGTTATACAATATTATTACAAATGTGTGATTAAACCCCCTGGTGAGAATGTGTATTCTGTCAATTTTGTTGCAAGGCGGAACAATTGTTGTAACGTTACCCCCCTACGGACTGATGAGATGATAGAACATACAAGGAAGTTGGAGCAGTAAACACGTTGTTTTTAGCTCATCGTATGATTTCCAAGTTATATGCATTGTATTATAAGTAAATTCAAACAAATCTCTGTTAGAACCTCTTTTCGTTACAAGCAGCCAACGAGGTATTGTATTTTTGTGATTTCATTTCTTTATTAGTGTTTATTGATGCGAACTATTATCTGACGTACTGTATTGTACTGTGTTTAAGTTCTCACGGCGTGGATGGTGTGTACAGCAAGAAGAAAGGCATCAATAAACGCCCGTTTGACAAAAAGGAACCGTTCCTGTGTTGCCGTGTATCGAAAGGAGTTACAATCTTTGTTTGGAAAACATCCCAGTACTTAGCTGTTCCTGGTAAATGAAAGACATACCACTTTTATCTTTTTTGTGTGAAAGCAGAGTCAATTATAATGCCGGCTGAGAGGGGTTCCCAAACTTTTTCATATGACTGTACTTAAAATTAAACCAATGTCCAGCGTGTTGCTCTCATGTTATGCACCAAGGCTTTGGGGCTAAACAAAGACATTTACATACAAAATCAACTGAAAAGTTCATGTGTTGAGAATATATGACATGCTAGAAGTGGCTAAATATAAGCACTTGAAAGAGCTCCGGTACATTTCAGGCAGCTCACATCTCCATCGAACCAACACAGCCTTGGAAAAAAAATAAAACAACAGCAGGGGCATCTTTATGAACTGTCTCTGTGCTATAGCCCATTTCTGTGGAGAATATTTTAATAAGCAAAGTTAACTGTGGGTGAAGGATGAGGTGAGAAAATAGAAATGGAGAAAATAGCAGCAAATAACAGTAGTATTCAAATTGGGAAAATGCAACAGTTTAAAAATAGAGCATGTGTACAAAGTGTTTTAGTCTAGCAGCAGAACAAGGACAATAGTCACATATAAGCAGTCGTTCGTTGCACTGTAAAACCTGACGAGTTAGTTCAACTCAAACGGTTTGAGGAAACCGATTGCCTTGAATCATTTGAGTTTATTAACTTATACTATTTAAGCATAGACAATTCTTTGATTTGAGTATAGGTAACTCAATTATTTATTGTCAAGGTAAGTTAGGTAAATTAAGTTAATAGTACTAATTCCACTAAGTTAACTGAACTTAAACTAAAACGTATTTTACACTTAAATATTGCATTTATCTGAACTCATCACAAATGTGTTTGTATAATGTATCTGAATAAGTTAGACTAACTTGAATGGGATTCTTTCCTCAAATGTTCCTACTTGAGTTTCATTAACTCAGTTTTCTTCCATTAAAGCAAATTACTAGATTCTAGTTGTGACAACTTTTAGCAACTTAATTCATTCGAGGAAACCGATTGCCTTGAACCGTTCTAGTTGGGTTAACTCAGTATAAAACACACATGTCTGATACAACTTAAATCATTTATTAAGTTGAATGAGGAGCACTTACAACACAACACAAAGCATTTCAGTGTTCACATTTTTTTCAGATGTCATTTCTTCCTTTACAAATACGTTTTTGTCTTTAAATCTTCAGGGAAAAGAAAATAAACACCCAAAGTTAAACAATAAAAATAAATGTATGATAATAAAAAAAATAAAAAATAAAATAAAAAATGTTCTAGATGGGTTAACAGTGCTCTGCTGAAACATACTATCTTTAACCTCTGCACAAAGCCGGTACTAAGCACCACATTTTCCATAACTCCACCTCTTTACTGCAATGTCCATTGACGCATTTTAGTTTCCCTCCCTGATGTTTACTTCCATCTATCTGCATAGTATTACATATAAACACTTTCTTTGTCTGTCTAAATCTTACATTTCCTGTTATTGTCTCTCTTTCTAGCAATGTGTCCTTTTTGTTTACAAAAACAGAAAACCAAAATATGGTGAAATTACACTTTTAACAGCTTATTTTTTAAGGCATTATTTAGAGATCAAAAAGACAAACAACCTATAAGTAAAATATATACCACTCTTGTAGCCGTTATATGAATTTGGAAGCCAGCAGCTTAGCCTAGCATAGTTACTGGATACAGCTCGTCTGGCTGTGTCGAGTAGAAACCTGTGCCAACCAGCACCTTCAAAGCACACAAGAAAAAATGTCTTTTGTGTCTTCACCTGAACAAGTAATAACATGAACGTTGTTGTTTTTTAATCTGGTGTGCATTAAGTGGACAACACCACAGAAAAACTATTGCATCACACTTGCAACTCTTGTCATAAACACTAGGGAATCAGAACAGAAAACAGTTTGGCATGCAAGCCAAATTATGTTTTGACATGACAAACAATATCAATTACTATGGTCACAACTTTACTCCAGCTCATTTCTTAAGGCCAGCAACTTAGGTTTGAGTTGTTTTCTCCCATCATCAAGGTTTAAGAGGACAACCTGGATGAAGTCGAAGAAGCCCCCTAACTTCTCAGGGTAGCTCAGATGGAGAGCATAGATCAGTCCAAACAAAATCACAAGTGAATCTGGCCAAGATGTGTGAGACATTACAACCTGATCTTGGAGGACGATTGACACGTGATGTGTTTCAAAAGGAGCTCCTGCAGGCACCTCCTCTTCATTGACCACTGCCACCAAAGCCACTGCTCCCTGGTTGGTTGCCTCAAACTCATCCTGAAAGGGGAAGGCATGTTCAGTATATGTGATGATCTGGATTTATTGTAGAAGCCTTGTAAGTTTAGAAGAGCACAAACAAAATATACATACAGGTAGTATATGATGCTCAGCTATTTTTGAGTTGTGTGAGCATTAAAAATAAATATAAAAAATAAGTCTATGTGCGTGACGAGAACGGATTTTTAAAACATTTCTAACTTGAACCTCACTCAAATGTCAAAATCAGTGACTATCTACTCACGATCCACTACATGCGTGTATGTGCTGAAAACAGATCAATGGTACATTAAAAAAAAATAAAAAAATCTTCCAAAGGCTTTATCACGAAACAAACCTCTTACTCATGTATTAGTTCCTTTGTCCCATCTCAGCCTAATAATTTACTCAAGGTCACTTTAGAATGAAACAGGCATCATCTCAACACCAGTCTAGCAATTAATGCAATGTTATATCATTCAACATTTAGTTGACCAAGGGGAAACAGCTTTTCAAGCCTAGATAATGTGATGCCCAAACGGAGGTAGTGTAGAGAACTGCTCTAAAAAGGGAGCCAACAACTCACACAGTAGGAGGAATAAGACAAATTAGGGATTTTCCTTAGCAACATAGATTAAGGTATATATAGGAGAAAGAGAACATGAAAATAAATATACCTTGCATGTTTTGAAGAGCTCTGATGAATCCTCCTTTAAGTACAGCGGTAGGCCGGCCAAGGCTGCTGTTCGAGCTGCATTGATGTTGTTCTTATCCTGTTGAACACACAAAATAGTTATGCATAGGATGTTGGGGTCCGCTGTTTACATTCAAAATCAATCTAATGCATAACATTTTTTTAAATAAAATGTTCACCTGTTCCTCATATGCCATCAAAAGTTCTTCCATCTTCTCCCCAAATCTTCCAGTCTTCATCTTTTTGTAGAGCGTCAGCAGCTTAGGTGTGTATTGGTCAAGTGCAGAAAAGAAGGAAAATTGTAGATTTTGATTGGTGATCCTGTGGAATTTGCTGTAGAGCTGCATGGTGGGAAGAAAATGCAAGATTACAAACTGGATTTTTTTATACAAATATACACACTGCCAATAAAACTTAGCAATTATGAGCTCTTTTTCCAGACCAAGCACTCCTACAACGATGACGGACAGTGTGTGTAACTTTTTAGTTGCCTGTTTTAAGATTTTATTCACCTGTGCTTCACAAAAGAGTGCAGGCCATCTGTCTTTGAGTTCGACAATGGGAGGAGCTGAATTCACCATCTCTTCACGCCTGAGTGCGAAGGTGCGCTGCATATGTTGATCAATGAGAATCATGTCTCTTTCTGTTGATGTACTCCTGAACTGCTCCACCATCTCAAGTCTCTGGGTCTCCAGTGTTTCAGCCCTGCTCAGTTTGATCCTGTAGTTGCACATCTTGAAGAACAGGCTGTTCTGCCAACCCTGACTCCCTGTTTTGGAACCGTTTTCTTTTAGACAGGGGTGTTTTCTCACCAGAGCCTTTGCAGCTTTGCCAATCTGTTTGAAACTAGGATATTCTTTATGCTTATATATTTCCGCAGCCATTACATCCAGGATGTTGTGTTTTTGATCCCTGGTTACCCAAAGTGTTTCCCCCTCTCTCACAAATGAAGAGTTGCCCTCTCTTAGAGCATACTCCACCTCAAGCGAGAATGTTGGAACAGCAAAGATCTCTGGCCATCGGCAAGGACGCTCTGGTGAATCTGTGTTATCAGACAACAACACTGTGTCATCTGTGCTGATTGAACTCTGATCTAAATCAACCAGTCTAAGTATCTTAATGGTTGCCTTAGATGGTAGGTCCTCTATGTCAACTAAATTGCATAGGGCATTGTCAAACTCTGGGTCTTGAAACTGAAGCCGAAAGTCATAGTCCAGGATCAGCTTATTTTTCACCTCAAATATGAGGGCATTCACAGTCTCTGGACGAGACGGCAGAATAAGTCTCTGAGCGTTGACATCATCAAGGATGACTCTTAGCTTCAGAACAGTCACTTCCATTTATAATAGCTCGGTACACCTGTGACATAAAAAAGAAAAGAAAAAAAGCTATTACAGATGCTGTCCTTTTCACTAGTGGCATAACATGTATCAGTATATCAACTGTTCCCTTATCAAATTAAACTGTACAGGGCAGTATGTAATTGTTCCCTCTTACTGGTGTGCAGCTACAGTTCAGCATACATGTAGCATGCAGCATGTATTTTTCTTGCTTTCTTAGAACACACACAGAACATGCACCTATAACACATGGGTTGTAGTAGAACATGTACATTACCTTTTCAATATGTTGTGCAGTGTGCCCAGGGAGGGAGGTGATCACTAGTGTTCCTAGAAAGGTCCAGACTGATCTTTAGCCTCCCTCAGGTCACTGGAAAAAAAGGCTTGATGATGTCAGCTTGGTGTTGTGTTGTTCTTTTCCTCGAACACTGGAATGAAATATTTAGTCGTTAGAATTAGCCCACTTGAAACTTTGTAGAGCGTCTTTGAGTGCCTTGAAAAGCGCTATATAAATCCAATCCATTATTATTATTAGGCAAACTGTGGCATTTGGTCAGTTAAGTGAGAGACAGCTTTCATGGTATGACTCTTGCTTTGATTATCTGTGAGCTCATATGACGCAAATGCTCAATATACATGGCCTCATAGTCTTTCAGTAGAAAGAAGATGTAATTTCCGATAAGTAATATGTGTCGGATCTCTTTAAACTCAGGCAAGGCAGAATGCACCCCAGTGCAAACAAACAGGCCAATTCCAAAGCTTGTGCCTTGGATGGTTACCTGTGTTGTGCTATATACACTGCTGTTGTCTGTGATGCTCAATATTAATGCATGTGTATCAGTTGGCAGTGAATCAACAAAGACAGACTCCACTTTTGAAGTCTGTACCGGTGGCTTGAAAAATCTTGGTGACATGTCTTAAATGCCCCCTTAGATGAACATGCATGTCCCCCTCAACAAATGGTTGTTTAAAATCACACACACAGGGCAATGAAATCCACGATTCGTAGTCAAATCATGACTGTCCCCACCAACCACTCTTTGCTCAGAATGTATTCTTGACAAATGTATCTTCAGCGAATTAAAAGTACTAAATGTACACATGCAGTTGTTATACAGGCAAGGTAACGGCGAAACAGTGGAATATTGGCCATGATAGAGTCTGTAATATCTTAATAACAGTATTTTCAAAGCAGTAGAAAGGCCACACAATTTACATTTCCACATAACTGAACGAATAGGGGTTTCCTATGGAATGGACCACGTGTCTGAAATCACGTTGTCGAGTGAAGGCTAAGTAGCATTCAAGCTAGCCTTAGCTTACATATTTTCACGGACATGCTGTGTACGTCTTTTTTAGGGTTGCTCCCTCATTGTGTGCTTTCAAATTAATTTACTTTGTATATTTTTCTTTACTCACTTAGCTAACCGGGCAAAAAAAGAAAAAGGAAACTAGCTAGGAGCTCTTGAGAAGAACTTAGGAAGCTAACCAGAAAAAAAAAACTCAGTCAGAAGCCAACTTGACAGCAATTATCAAATAAAATTAACGTTATAAAACAGTCCGGTTTCTAACCAATGAAGCAGGAATTGTGGTGCTTGCAAGCTATAGTTAGTTTGCACAACTCAGTAAGCTAGCACATTTCAGCTTCACACAATGTACTCTAATTACAATTCAAACTGAATCACAAACGTGTAAGCAGTAATAAAATAAAGACAGCAAAGTTACCTTCTGAGGAAGACGGCCCCGTATCTGTGTCCTGAGTGGATAAAAAGTCCTTTTATCCGTCGACAATTATGCTGAGTGCAAACTGAGTGCTGAGCGCTGAGCGCAATATTTGAAATAGTAACGGCCACGGTGCTGCGTTCACGGTGAGGTGAAAGGCAGGTTTACTGTCAACATTCTGGCCGGGCACAATGCAACACACTGGGTTATCCAAATGGAGAGTGAATAAAGGGCAGATTAAGACTACTTCCGATAAATCTGACTTTTTAATTACATATCAGATGCCGTTTTTTCCTACCAAAATATTTGATTTACTTAGGCCTACAAGGAAAATAAAAACATTCTCACACAGGCCTATGAGAAATCAGAGAGATAAAATAATGGCAATAAAAAAAAATTAAATTATTTCAATGCATTCTTTGGTTTACTTGGGTACCCTGCTGATCATTTATAAACTGAAATAAAAACAAACATTGAACAATCTTAAGCCATGCAGCATCATAACCCATCAACATTTTTTCAACTTTAAGGAACTGAGTTAATGGAATGAACCGGATTCACATCACCACTACTTAAAATTCTCCAAAAAATTAAGTGCACTCAAAAGGACTGAGTTATTACAACAATAATTAATTTTTGAGTTACATGAGATAAGTTGGAGTGAGTGACGCTAACTTTTTACCAAGATTAAGTTATGTTAACTTACTTCTTTTATTAAAATGTACTGTTAGGTTTTACAGTGTGGCTAAGAGTCGGAGATGCAATACTGTAACTCTTACAATCGCCCTTTCCTTTCTGACAGCGGACTGAATATTTTTCAATCCAGATGGGAATATCCATAAGGGATCCTGGAACTGCTTTCAAAACAGGGCTAAGTGTTGTTAAATTACTTTGTGGGTTTAATCAATGCATCTTTCCGGAAAAACAGATGTTCTGGGACCGTAGTGTAATGATAATTCATGATGGAGTCCAACCTCAGTTTGAAAAAAAAAAATATATATATATAAAAAAAAATATATATATATACATATATATATATATATATGTATATATATATATACAGTATATATATATTGCTAGCCTTTAAAAACAACAACAAAACAGCAAAGTGGTGACAGAGGCATTCACATAGGTAAGTTGTGAAGTTGCTGATTAATAATAATATTTTAGTAGCTTTAGCTAACTAAGCATTAAGTGAAAAAACATGCCTTAAACTTATAAAAGGACTTGAATACACATAACACAATGTATGTTGCCTGTTAAACCAGAACCTAAAATGTAAAACAAACTTGACATGAATGTTTACTTGCTAGAATTCTCAGAGAGTTATCTCTGTCTGAATTGAATTGTTCATCAACATGCAGCGCAGTGGGCAAGGATTTAATTTGATTTTTGGCAGTTATGTGGCCTCTTTAATTTGCTACAGGCATAAAATATAAGGGTCCAGGGAACAGATCCGTTTTTATTAGTGTTTAATAGTAGGCGGAAGCATTGGAAAAACTAGCTGTGCGCTACATTAGTCTCTGACTTTGACATATCAATATAATTCCCCCCCATACCTCTGTGTCGTGGCTAAAGCCGACAGTAATAAAACTCAGATGCAAACGACTCAGTGGCAGCAGGTGGACTGAGCATGTTTCACGGTGCCCTATAGTGCTGTGTCTGCAGTGTGCCATTATGTTAAGGCTTGATCTCCTACTGGTGAATTCCTGCTTCGAATTTTACCCTGCAGAATACATCTGGGCTTTTCATACAAATCAACACAAGTGGTTTGAATATTGTGTTTTTCTCTCTCTTGGAGTTCAAAGTTCCAGCGATAATAAGAATACATGTCGTAATGCTACTTTGTCACTGAATTGAGAAGCGGTCAGATAGCATACAGTATATCTCTTATTATTTATTGTAGAGTGGGTATAAAGAGATAGTTATGACCCCTGATATCCTCAAGAAAAATTAAGATTTATTATATATATAAAAAACAAAGTCCAATTACAGTCCATTGGAATAAGGGATTGGCCTTCGTGTGGTTAAATAAGTATGTTTTAGGCAGAGGATGTTCAGTTTAGAGTTGTGTCAGTGCATACTAGTAACGTCAAAGCACATGCCTAAGGTTACAGGATCTCCCAGAGCTCACTCGCTCAGCAATAACTTCAAACTGCGATGCTGCAATATGTATGCTCAACACAGCTCTGGATTTTAGCCCAGGGCCGCATTGCATTCTCAAAGGAAGTTCAGACGACAAGTGAGGACACACGATCAGAAATGATTGAAAACAAAACACATTGGTCCCAGTAGTCTGAGGAGAAATCTTTTAATCCCCTCCTTGTTCATTTCATCATATCCTTACCAGGAAGTTTGACAAACAATATTGAGGCTGCAACGAAAACCAGTGACATAGTAAGAGATATAATGGATTTTTATTTGTTCGTTCCTCCTCCTCCTCTGTGGATTGTCCTGTACCTGGCTTGTGGAAAGTCAAAAGGCACGAGTATGTTTAGTTGAATGGAGCAGTGTGTCCCCTGGAAGTGACCATTCAGTTTGGGGCAGACAGGTGAAATGATGTAAGGACCCCTGTGTGACAAAGGAAGACATTTGAGGGAGCTGAGTCACGCCAGCTCTGGCCATATATACCAGGCTGTATTTGAGGATAAATTATCTGGATCTCACTATGTTGAATGAACTATTTACTTAACTAACTACCTCCGACAACATCTGTAAGAGTTCACTGAGTTCAAAGAAAAAGACGTCATAATATAAGTAACCAACCAAGTAATAACACAAACAGGGCACTGGGATAATGTCTCTTCTTCCCTTTCTATACGCTTTTCATGCGGGAGCAGAACAGAGATGGTAATGAGGACATTAATAAAGGATGCCGATTCATATTTAATGATCCGCTGACCCCCTTTAGTTTAAAAAGATTTTTTTTGTGTCCTTGTTTGAGTTTTCTGTTCGCTATCTGTGTTTTTCTTTGAGGGGGACAATTTATTTTAATATAATTGTTTTGCCTGCACAAGCAAATCACTGGATAAAACCTGCAGACACACACCTGACTGTGTGTGTTTGTGTGAGTGAGAGATAGAAATCAGTCATTGTCTATCTGTGGAAGATAGTACTGCAGTAGGGTAAGAATCAGGGGGACAAAGTGGGAGTAAGAAAGGAAGGAATAACTTTATGATCCTGAAGCAAAGTTGTTTTGGAGCCAGGCGTTAATAACTCAGTAGATCACAGGATAGAGATGGTGTACACCAAATCAAAAAAAACAATGACAGGGTGTGAGATCTGCTTCTGGCTTCGATAGTCACAGTGTGTGTGTGTGTGTGTGTGTGTGTGTGTGTGTGTGTGTGTGTCTGTGTGTCTGTGTGTCTGTGTGTGTGTGCTGGCTGGCAAAATGAACTCCGTCCAAATTCTCTTGTTCATCAATCCCAGTCGACCTCTCTCTGAACCATGATTGCTTGCACCAATTCATTTTATGTTTTTGTCTATGTTTAGCTCTTGAACAGAGTCCTGTTCTCCCTTTCCATCATTTCCAAGCTGCCATATAATATGGATGCCACTGAATGAACAGACCTGTGGCAACGTTGAGAGAGTATGCTGGTGTTTGACAGAAGTCTCAAAAAAATTGTTTCAGTCTTATATGTTGAGTATCTTATCCATAACCCAACGTATATGCCTCTCAACTCAGCATAGAGGATTCAGATTGGATTAAAACGAGAGGGACAAAAATGAAAGAGGAGCCAGAAAGTACAAGCAGCAGGCACTACAGTATGATGTTATAACTAGCAGTAGACACACTCTCACACATACACATACACACACACACACACACACACACACACACACACACACACACACACACACACACACACACACACACACACACACACACACACTGTCATCCCTCTATCCTCTGTTCCATCAGGGGGAGAGAGAGTCTGTTTTCTCTCTGCAGCAGCATTCTCCTTCTCATCGCTTCACTCTCCCTCTCCCTCTCCCTCTTTCTCTCTCTCTCTCTCTCTCTCTTTTTGTTGCTTTGTTCATGCCGAGCTCTCGGTCTGAAGAAGCAGACTGGAGCACTAATGAGCAGGCAGAGAGCAAGCAACCCCAACACAACACAGAGCTCTCCCGTGAGCCGAGGAGCAGCAGCAACAACTTTTATCGACATCGGTGGCGACGAGACACAGCACTGATCTGCAGTCAGCGGGGAGGCACCTGTAAAGCAAAGCAAAGCAAATGACAGCACTGGGAAAGGCGTAGTGGGAGTGGTTGTGAGGTGGCAAATAAGCCAGTCAGCTGAGAGAGTGAGTGAGTGAGTTAGAGAGGAGAGGAGAGGATTTTCTGGCAACAGCAGCTCTTCTCCACACTCTTCGCAGTCTGACCCTCGGTGCACTTTCCCTCTGCGAAGACGAAGGAGTTCAACCATGGAGGAGATGCTCACCTGCAGCCGCAGTCCTTTCTCCCAGGTGTTTGGGCGTCAGGGGCAGCTCATGCAAGCCAGTGAGTGTTTACAGCCGTCTAAAAGTTTTATTTACCTCGCATGAGCCACGTTAAGTTTGAAGTGATTGCATGCAGCGTTTCACCCACTGTTGTGTGTGATGTGTATTCAATGCCTAACATAGATAGTGAGCATGCCATCACAAATGTTGTTAAAGTGAACTGTTCTGATAATAACAGACATTTTCCATGCAGCAGCATTGATAAGCTTAATGAATGTGTTTAGGGTGGCAACAGTTAAAGATGAGTGTATTAGTTTCACCAAAAAACAGTTGAAAATTAAAAAAATATTGAAAAAACAACCAACCCTTTTATCCTTTGTAAGGGCTACGGATGTATTTTGTCCATTTTCTGAAAGCCATGTGAACACCATTTATATATATTTCATATCACTCACATGCATTATGGATTGATCAAATGTATGGGTTTTTATCACCCAAAAATGAACATAACACATTGTGTCATCTGTCAATATTGAATAAGTTCCAGTTTAATGCAACTTGACACAGTGACGTGTTACTAGACTGTGTGATGCTCATATATGTTCGCATACAAGAGAGATCTCAGGTGTGTGTGTGTGTGTGTGTGTGTGTGTGTGTGTGTGTGTGTGTGTGTGTGTGTGTGTGTGTGTGTGTGTGTGTGTGTGTGTGTGTGTGTGTGTGTGTGTGTGTGTGTGTGTGCGTGCGTGCGTGTGTGTGTGTGTGTGTGTGTGTGGATGCTTGCAAAAGTGCAAACCATTGATCGCTGTCTGACCGAACATGCCACAGGTCTAAAGAGGAAAATATATAATCAATCAATAAAGTCCAAAATGACAGGTATACAAGGGTTGGCTCAAAATATATCTAGTCTAATGCAATAGTCGATGCAATGAATGCCTGAGTGAAGTTCATAATGTTGGATTTTTGTCGAGATTGTTTATACAGTGCATATTGTTTGTCCACCAGGTAGACAAAATCCAAGGTTGATTCTCATGAACAGAGAATTAGCATATTTATTATATTCAGCCTGATTAAACTTAAGTTGAATACATGCTTCTGGACTGAATGCTGCACCAACCCTACATGGCTATACTGTGTGCAATGACAATGAATAATAGATGATGTTTGCTCATAATTATGCGTATGTATTTTATGGGAACTCTTTTTTATCAATGTTTAAAATTATTCAATGCAGTACAGGTGACAGACAATCACAGCCCCACTTTTGCTTATGTAGGCGCATACATGCGTCATTTGCATATTTGACATGTGTCAGTGTGTATGCATGAACGCTGTGTATTCTTTGTGGCTTCTATTATTGTGTGTGTGCTTTTTTCTGGATCAAAACTTAACAGAATGACAGAATCTGCCTCAGGTATATTGTCACAAAGTGTAACGTAATTACAAAAACAGGGAATGGCACCCTTTGGCACTGGCAGGCCGTTAGTTCGAGGTGTAGATGATTGTGAGTATACATATGGTGGTATCTGCTGGGCATATTCTTACACTGTTGTATATAAAATAAATGGATTTTCATATAATGTTTTTTTCAGCTCAATTGCCATAGGGGCAATACCTTGAGCTTTTCTATTTAGTATTGACTTTGTGTTGCGCAATGTCCTGATTTGATTTTGTTATTCATCAATAAATAATAGTGTGCTTTTAGACTGCTGTTTTGCAACAGCAAAACATTGACCTTACCCTGGCCTTCCCCGTCAGTAGAACAGCTTCCTCTCAGTGAACCAACAACACCTTTTTGAATGCCTTCTTTCATAGAACTGCCTGCTCTGTGATTTGCTCTGCTTGTAGGCTGAGGGATGCTGTTGTTTGCTGGAGTCTGCAGGTGTAATCAACATGGCTTAGATTGGATAGTTGTCCTGATTTGAAAGATTAAAATGATTACTCGCTTCACAGCCTGGCAGAGTGGAGAACGCAGCAGGCGGTGTAACGCAGCGGAAACATCAGTGAGAAAAATTACTTTGAAAATATTTGGACACACGTCAAGCTTTGTTTGTGCAATTTTGTGTATGTGAAATCACACAGGCCTACTGAATATTATTCAGTCATTGCTGCACTTTATATTACATTATGCACAAATGGTTGTGTTTGTGTTCCTCCTCTATTGCTTTCCCCCATTAAATAAAAACTAAACAACAACTTGAAGTCAAGTTGTGGTGTTTGGTTCTCAACGACCCCCCTCCAATGCCTTGACACATTGGTTACAGCATACAGTAGGTGAGAGTCCTGGGTAAATTAAACACAAGTACCACTCTCCGGGTTGTGAAAATGACATTATTATTGCATGTGTTGTGGTGACTTATACAGTCAGTCCTGCTTTCCCCAAGTTATCTATGCTCTTTGAAGCCAGTGCTGCATGTCTGCGATTTCGGATGCGCGAGAGAGGGAAGCGAAGGGAATGGGGAGATGGGGGAAGATGGGGGAAGATGGGGGGGGGGGGGGGGTGTAAGAAAGTGAGCAAGCTGCAAACTGTGTGAATAAGAGATGGGTGTTTTTTTTGTCTATTTTTAGCAACAACCTTACATACTGTTACACAGCTGCTGGAAGACTAATCCACAGAAGCGGCGGCTTGCAATAACTGAACAGTAATTATAAAGGGGATTTTTCTTTTTGTTATCTTTGGCTGTCACCCATCATTGGATCACAAGTCCCTCTGCTATATGCAAAGGCCTGGCTGAATCGCGAAGAGAAAATCCATTACATGAGTGTTGCACATGCCCAAAGACTTGAATATTAACAACCTTCTGGTGGCAGAATAAACACTTGACAGAATTTTTTCTCTCTCTCCTACGATTCCCATTCACGTGGCTTTGCAAGGTGCATAATCCTGCTACGATTCTCTTACTCCCCACCGCTGGTGTGATCTGTTCTGTGTTCAGAGTTGTGATGTGTTGTCAAAAAAATCCCTGAGCAAGCCGATGCTCCAGTTTATTGGAGAAGCAAGACAACTTAGTTCCCTGGCTTTGGATTAGTTAAGTATTGGTGGAGAGTTAAGTTTCCATTGTGAGTGACTTTTTAAAGGTTAGTCCATTTCAGGTAGATCATAATTTACCAATCACTCATATGGTTTAAGAATTGGTCCTACATTTTGGAATCTTTATCCTTAAATGGAAATAAAATCATCTTGTTCGTCTTGAGGCCCAAAGACTTCCCAACACGAGAATGGCTGTTTAAAGTTAACGAACAAGAGCATCAAACAAATAAGATAAGATTTAAAATAGAGCTGCATTTTCATTTATGTTAAGACTAATTCCAAAACAGGACCTGACAACCCTAAAATTAGGATGAATGTATTATCACTGATAGATGTTGATGATCACTTTGTGCCAATTCAATAATGGCTGTGAATTGACTAAGGCCTACTGAGATAACTTATCGACTGTAGGAGAGTATAGGCTACGTATTTTCAGTTCAGCAGTCAAAGTTGTTTGCTGTCTTCTTTCATACCTATCACTTTACCCTTGAATATCCTTTTAATACCTCAATAAACCGTCAGTAAATCCCTGCTCGGGAGAGGTGAACGTGATTTGAAGTTTTAATACGTGACCACTGCAGGTGTAGAACATATTTTGGTCTTCTTTGAAGTGATTAATTCCTCTCCTCCTTCCACTTGTGCTATGATTCCAGCTCGCTCACAGATTCCTCTCGCACCTCCTTCTATTGCCAGTGGGCTTTCCTGCAGTGAGAGATTAGCTTCATGCTCCTGGCGTTGCTAATCATGTAAAAGGAGTCACGTTGCATGAGGTTTGCCTGTACAGTCAGTGTGTGCACTCGGTGAAGTTAAATATCATTTTCCCCCTTTTTTTCTTCACATGGTGAGTCATGGATTTTGGCTGTTTTTGAAATTCTCATTCCCTCTTTTTTTTTTTTTTTCTTTTCTTTTTATAATGTTGATGATAGCTCTTTATTTCGGTGAAAATAAAATTGTGACTCTTCAAGATGTGTGCATCTGCTGTCCTTCTGATGTGCACTGAAATACATTTATGTCGCTTAATGGAAGACGTGAAGCCACGGGAGCTACATTGTCACTCAGCCTGATTCAAAATGAAGTCTCACAGTCTCAGTCAGTGAGGAAGAAATGTCTTAAGACACTAGAAAAATTATTAATGAGAGACACCCCCCAATGCCTTGACGCATTGGTTACAGCATAGGTGTGAGAGTCCTGGGTATAGCTCTTTATGGAAAGTGTTGATCGGTAAAAATAAAATTGTCACACGTACTGTGACTCTTCAAGATGTGGGCATCTGCTGTCCTTCTGATGTGCACTGAAATAAATCCATGTCGCTTAATGGAAGACGTGAAGCCACGGGAGCTACATTATCACACAGCCTGATTTAAAATGAAGTCCTAGTCTCAGTCTGTGAGGAAGAAATGTCCTAAGAGACATAAAATAACTAATGTGAGACACCACCATCATGAGCCCTGTATCATTTTTCAGCATGTATCTTTGTCAATATTGAATACCAAGTGCAAAATGTAGAAAAGCATATACAATGTTGCATCTCTTTCACGATTGCATCTCTTCAGTAATGTAGCTTCAGTAGGAATTTGTCTTAGGAACCCACTTTTCCCTCAGCTGGTTTGAAAAAGTCTGGAATTACTGTAAATGTATGACCCCAAACAAACTAAAAAAAATGTCTATCCATCTCACAGAAAAATAAAGAGATTTAAATGATGTAACATCTCTGATGGACTTCATGTCTAGACCTGTTATGAACAGGTCAATCACCGATGAATGCAAGTCATCCGTCTGGACCAATAGGCCTAGTCTTTCTCACATGAGTTTGAAAGCCATGGTCTTGCCATCTCTGAAGCTAAATCCCAGTGCAATCTGAATCACATGTGAAAAAATATATAACTGTGTTCCCCCTGCCACCCATGCAGAAGACTTATGAACTTTGCTAATGGTATTTTGGAATTGCTTGTATGTCGATGACAGGAGCTTGAAACTCCTCAAAGATTTCCTCGGTGGCAGCAAAACACTTTGTGTGGAGAGGCTCTGGGAGTCGCTTTTTATCGCAGACACCTTCCAAGTTTATTATTCAAGATTCTTCACAGAGGAAAACTGCTGTCGAGGCACTCGTTTGGGTTTAAGCGGCGGACCATAAGCCATCTGGCACACTGTGGAGAAATGTACAATGCACAGAGGAGCCTGAGTGGAAACAGAATTAGGGTCAGCGGGCCGTCTCTGCATCTCCTCTGCCTCTTGTATCCTCTACCGAACCACCTTATTAATACACACTTTGTGTGTTAGCACATCCCGCCACACATAGGCGTTATACCTTCTACGAAACACGTGTGCTATAAAATAGATGTGGCAATTTCCGTGTCATTCTTCTCAGGAGCATGTGCTAGAGACATAGCACCAGAGAGCTGGGTAGAAAGAAAAAACACTTCAGAATACTGATTTTATCTACAGTGCAATGAAAACCAATAAAAGATAGCATGTTCGATACTGGAAATATGTGGAGCTGCAAAGAGTGTGGACATTCTGTGCTATAGTAAAAATGTAACGTAGCCTCCCATTGAGGACATTACAATAGACAGTACAGCCTCTCAACAGATGTCACTATTCATGAAGTTTACAGTTCCCTGCTTGCTGTTCCACTCAATACTGCATGATGTTTGCATGCATTTTTCGAAAGAAAATCAATAGGCAAGCATGCCCCATATTCGCTGCATCTGATGCTATTTGAATTCTCTTGGTTAATATGTTATTTAATAAAGAAACATTTTGCCATTATAATTAGTGGTTTTATGGCCAAAGGTCAATTGTAATAACATTAGCTTACAAAAGGTCTTACAATACCCACTATTCACTGCTATGCTCCCAGTTTTGGTCATCTTCATAGCCCACATGAATGTTATTTGTTTTGGTTATATATACTGTATTTTGTCCTTTATCTTGGTGTCAGCAAGATAAAGGACTGCAGTAAAGTATTTTGTACCATTCATTACAATGCAAAATAGACAACTGAACAGTGTTAGTGACAGAAGGAATATTGTCAGAAAAAAAGTGCAATGGCTATAGGCCTAGGCCTTTTTTTATTTAAAGACGTGGCGAAGCCTAATGGATGGCCTGTAGTCAGTAACCAATTGACAGAAGACCTTAGTGTAAACAGAAAGTCCCCTCACAAAAATATTGACATCGTTGTCTGTGGATTACAGGGAAAATACAGTATATGTATTTTTTATAGATAGATGTTTCTGCTAAATTTTTAATAAAACTGTTTTTTTTGTGTGTGACATGATAACCTCAAATTCCATTATCCTAGTATCTGCAGAAATCTCAGTTGTGTATATTTCATAACTTGAGCAACTTAACAACTCAACCCTTTCAAGTTCAACACATTTCATTTCATTTTTTTTGGTATTGTGGATGAGCCTACTACACGGTCAAACGTGCGCCGCCACACGGTGGCACTGTTGCACACAATGATTAATGACCAAAGAGCCCTCGTTAGTTAAGACAAATTTGAGATGGCGAGCTAAACTAAAGTTTGTAGAAAACAAGCTAGTCAATTGACACCTTTTTCGTAAAACATAGCCTACTAAACAAACATTCATCAAGTTTAAAAATAGGCATCGAAAACAACAATAACAGAGGAGGACGGTGAAAGCACAACGTTCTGAGGACAACCCTGGGGGATGGAAACCGAATTACTGTGACCTTTTTATGCTAACTACTAGCCCAGGCCCTGCTACCAACGTATCTGACTCCAGCTAACTGTCAGTGAATATAGAGGCCATGCGCCATTTTCCAAGTTTGGATTCGCAGTCTAAATAATTAAATAATAATAATACCAAGAGGAGTGTAAAACAACAGACCTCAGCTGATGAATGCTTCGTGACAGAGGAAAACAAGACAACAAACACCTGCTTTCAGGTAAGACAGCTTCGCTCTGCAACCAAGTGTCGAAGCTAATGTTTATTGTTGGTTTAAGTAACAGTGCAACAGTTTGTGCTAATACTAGGCCTATATGTGAGCGACTGACTGCCAGTTCGTGACGTGTCTTTCAGTGCCAGTCGAGGCAGCAGAATGATACATTTTTAGATGGCGACTACAGTACAACATTTTCATCCACATAT
The DNA here is from genome assembly GCF_949987685.1 of Ammodytes marinus. Lineage (NCBI taxonomy): Eukaryota > Metazoa > Chordata > Actinopteri > Uranoscopiformes > Ammodytidae > Ammodytes > Ammodytes marinus. The sequence continues at coordinate 8,639,104 of NC_137211.1, read as the reverse complement.
GTGTGGTGAAGGATTCACAGGTGTGAGTACAGGGCCTTTGAAGTCCCCCCGCAGCTGATTTGAATTAGACTGATGAAGCGATAGATGCACACAAATTGCTTGCATAAGCTCTGCCTATGTAACAAAATCCAGCTGTATTTTTTTGTTTTTGTTTTGGCAAACCACATGACTTGACCTGTGTAGGCTCTCTGTTGATGGTAAATGAATTGTCATCTCTATTCAACAGCTGGGTGTGATTACCATTGTCGATGTGATTTCTTTTGACAAGTTTTACTTGCAGGGAAACTAAACAATTCCCATTTCCTAATTTTGTAAAATTACTTTTAGTCAAAGGTAGAATACACAGATGGATATAAGAGGAGTGGTCAGGCTAATAGGCCTACTCCACAACAGTATAACTGCACAGGTGGAGCCAACAGATAAGCCATCTATAAGATCCCCATGGTGAGATTCTCTGCAGCTTAGTGAGACTCGGTTTTTGTTAGACAACTGGTGCACAAGCTACCAGTTGGCTCTCAGTGGTTCAGGTACTGATAATCATATTAGCTGGCAGTGATGTACAGCAGCACCACAGGCTGGCCACAAGCAAGCAGGGCTGGATGATAGCCAATGACCAATAGCCAGGCAGCAGCAGCAGCAGCAGTAGTTTTAACTCTTATACAGTACATGATGAACTAATCATAGGTGGCGATATTCAGTGTCAAAACTGAACCAGAGTCTTCTTCACAGGAGACACTTTGACTTGTTAGAGCAGGAAATGCACAGATGTAACCTATCCTGTAAATAGCACCCTCTGGTTAGTAAAAGATGTGCAATAATTCCGCATCTAAAGTAAAAAAATGTTTTTGGTGGTTACACATTTGAATGAGACTGGCACCGTTTTAGCAGAATGTGCAAGGGTAAAGAGAAGGCAGACAGAGTGCATTGGGGAGTGTTTTACATCAGATTTTCTCATCCTGTTTACAGTAGAATTATGGGATTCAGATTAAACCTCTTCAAAGTGTCAGTTTAACTCTATTTGAGGGATCGTGTGGAGTCGTGCCATGTTTCAGGACAAATATTTTCTCTTCTGGCTCCTCTGCAAGGCAACAGTAATCCTCACTAAACACTGGAAGTTGATTATGTTTGCAGTTGTGATTGTTTCACTCGGCGGCGCGCTCTCTCTATTCTTTGATATTCCGAAGACACGTCTTTCCTTTCCCTTGTTGTTTTTTTTTGTCTTTTCTGTTGGCTGCATTTATCCGCAGCGGCAGGTGGATGATGCGTCAGCAGCAGCAGCAGCATGCGATTTTTCTGCCAATTACACCAATCCTCTGGTCTCTAATCCCGCTCACTCTCCTGCTTCTACGCCATCTAAACAATCCATCTCTACAGGCTCTCCACTGTGAGAACACAGATCATTGATGAGCGATAAACGATAAGACTTTAATCCTAAACACTATACAGGATTAAAGGACAACAACAAGTGTGGGACATTTAAAGACAAGCCACAGTGCCTGGCTGGCTGCTGTGCTGCCACTTTGAGATCACTTTTAATACATAGTCTAGGCTCTGTAAACTGGTATGATGCAAGCTGCAGTGGCCCCCCTTTGTTGATAACTAGTAACAATGAGGCCTCACTCATGAGTGACACTAATGGAAAAATGAAGATGACACTCAACAAAATGACTGCAGACAGGTCTTAGTTTTTTTCTGATATGTTGCTATTCCCAATCCATTGATTAATGAAAGCAGCGGTATGGATGGTGAAATTACGCTCTAATTAAATGTGACTCGTTAATGAAAAGCTCAATACTCAAGCAGATGCTTTGAATCATTTGAATCCATGGCAGGTTATAAGATAAGGACATAATAATAACGTTAAACAACATCATCTAACCAGAGCTAGAGGAGTGTGTTTCATCTCTGTGGATGTGTTGAGAGGCTTGAAATCTCACCGTCCACTGTAATGATCAGAAGCCCCACTGCCTGAGGGAGTAATCTCACTCCAGCTGAGGTGTTAGGATGGCACAGCACAGCAGGCTACAAAACCACACACAGAGCCGTTTGACTGAGCTGACCCCAAAGGTCTGAACAGTGAAGTGGTCAGTGTTGAACCCCATGACAACATTCATAAGAAACCTTACGCAACAACATGTAAGACATTGTATTACTCGAAGTGTGGAGATGTAATATTTGGATAGATTTAAAGTAACTGATCTTAAGGAGTACCGTAGTTCAACATTTTGGGGAAATATTAGCCTGGCATTCCCAGACCTGCCACTAGGCGCTGGCAAATTAAATTTGCTGCGCCTGTTGGTCTGTACGGTGGCGCTGAGCATTCACCAAATAAAAAAAAGTTTCACAGCTAATGTAGCCGTTAGCACACTCAGTATCTCGTAATTACGAGAAAAGATCTCGTAATTACAAGATAAGTATCTCGTAATTACGAGATAAGGATCTCGTAATTACGAGATCCTGAGTGTGCTAACGGCTACTTAGCATTTGGTTAAATTATATGCAGTTTGTTCATTATGAGCCACCGGAGCCACCGTACTGTGTTGCCTCATCCAATCTGAATGCCCGGTGGGCTAGTTCACTTTTACCTCCTGTTTGTTTCTGTATCGGAGCGCAGTTTTATTGAATGCTTTGATTAAATGCATGTTCATTACTCAAAACCGCAATCATGGGTAAGACTGCCAACCTGACTGCTGTCCAGAAGGCCATCATTGACACCCTCAAGCAAGAGGGTAAGACACAGAAATACATTTCTGAGCGAATAGGCTGTTCCCAGAGTGCTGTATCAAGGCACCTCAGTGGGAAGTCTGTGGGAAGGAAAAAGTGTGGCAGAAAACGCTGCACAACCAGAAGAGGTGACCGGACCCTGAGGAGGATTGTGGAGAAGGGCCGATTCCAGACCTTGGGGGACCTGCGGAAGCAGTGGACTGAGTCTGGAGTAGAAACATCCAGAGCCACCGTGCACAGGCGTGTGCAGGAAATGGGCTACAGGTGCCGCATTCCCCAGGTCAAGCCACTTTTGAACCAGAAACAGCGGCAGAAGCGCCTGACCTGGGCTACAGAGAAGCAGCACTGGACTGTTGCTCAGTGGTCCAAAGTACTTTTTTCAGATGAAAGCAAATTTTGCATGTCATTCGGAAATCAAGGTGCCAGAGTCTGGAGGAAGACTGGGGAGAAGGAAATGCCAAAATGCCTGAAGTCCAGTGTCAAGTACCCACAGTCAGTGATGGTATGGGGTGCCATGTCAGCTGCTGGTGTTGGTCCACTGTGTTTTATCAAAGGCAGGGTCAATGCAGCTAGCTATCAGGAGATTTTGGAGCACTTCATGCTTCCATCTGCTGAAAAGCTTTATGGAGATGAAGATTTCATTTTTCAACAAGACCTGGCACCTGCTCACAGTGCCAAAACCACTGGTAAATGGTTTACTGACCATGGTATTACTGTGCTCAATTGGCCTGCCAACTCTCCTGACCTGAACCCCATAGAGAATCTGTGGGATATTGTGAAGAGGAAGTTGAGAGACACCAGACCCAACACTGTGGATGAGCTTAAGGCCGCTATCGAAGCATCCTGGGCCTCCATAACACCTCAGCAGTGCCACAGGCTGATTGCCTCCATGCCACGCCACATTGAAGCAGTCATTTCTGCGAAAGTATTCCCGACTAAGTATTGAGTGCATAACTGAACATAATTATTTGAAGGTTGACTTTTTTGTATTAAAAACACTTTTCTTTTATTGGTCGGATGAAATATGCTAATTTTTTGAGATAGGGATTTTTGGTTTTTCTTTACTTTTTTGCCAAAATCATCAATATTAAAACAATAAAAGGCTTGAACTACTTCAGTTGTGTGTAATGAATCTAAAATATATGAAAGTCTAATGTTTATCAGTACATTACAGAAAATATTGAACTTTATCACAATATGCTAATTATATGAGAAGGACCTGTACACACACACACAGACACAGACACACACTATAAGTTTGGCACGACACCGGAACCGCAACCACTCAATTGCTAAATCAACATTTAGGCCATTATTCTCATAGGCCTACTTGATATCCTGGTCATGGATTGTGTGTAAAAATAGAGTAAAGTGTGCTTTTAGGGCAGGAATAAAAGACGATAAGGTCGGACAGAGTTGTTGCCGTCCTGCAGCCATCGTTATTGATGAATGAGAGGGGCGATCCTTATCTCGTAATTACGAGATCTTTATCTCGTAATTACGAGATCCTTATCTCGTAATTACGAGATAAAGATCTCGTACAAGATCCTGAGTGTGCTAACGGCTACATTAGCTAGGAAACTTTTTTTTATTTGGTGAATGCTCAGCGCCACCGTAGGTCTGGACACTCTCCGTTGAAGCTTTTTCAAAAAGACCAGAAATCTGGGCTCACGTTTCAATTGGTTCTATCTAATATGAGCGGCCCAGAGCCCTTTGTATGGTGCTCTGGGGCGGACGTAACCGGATGACGACAGTGACGTGCATGCGACTTCGAAGCCATGCGTCGAAGCTGTGATAGTAAACATCAAAGATGGCTGCGGATATGTTGTGTGAGTTTGAGACTGCTTTGGCCTCGACCCTTTACGATTTGGAAGACGGCACTCAAATCTTTCATTAGCAAGTAAGTGGAATGTTCTGTTTTGCTGACCGACCACGGCAAATGTTTAATTTAACAGTTTAACAGCTGTTCGCTAAACGAACGGGGCTTACGTCACCTTGTGCATCGCTCTGATTGGTTGTAGTGCTATCCAACTGCATGTTGAAATGCACGAGTAGGAGCCGCCCCTTGAGTTGGAAATTACTATTGATCGTGGCCAGACCCTCTATCGTTCAAGATATCAGGGTCTGGATTTCCAGGCTAAGGAAATATGCTTCTTCTGAAAAAATAAATGTCTACATCTCTCTATGTCTGCAAGTTTTTCAAGAAGCAGTCGGCTAACTTAGCATAGCATAACAATTGGAAACATAGGGAAAGCCTTAGCCTGGCTCTGGTCAAAGGTAACAAAGTCCTGTAGTGTAAAGAACAACACATTGACACATCTTGTGTTAACATTCACAATCTGAAGCATACCATATCATATTTTCCTTTGAAGCGCCACTTTACCCTGCCAAACCAATACAATAGAGACGAGTCTAGTGAGGACATTTAATAAATGTGCCCTCGTGGGACATTTAATAAAAACCTTGAACCTTGAACCTTGAATCATTGAAAAATTACTTTATTGTTATTTTTATTTAATTCAGGGACTTTCTACTGATGAATTAGTCTCTGCCCACTCAATGTCATGGATGATGTCATAAACCAGCCATAAACCAGATAAATCACCATGACAAATCAATTTCCACACCGTGGCCAATAAAACCCAACCTACAAATAGATACAGCTAGAGGGAAGTATGACAATAGGCAATTTTGTCATTTGGTTTAACCAACCCAGTGATGTAAAAAAAAACAAAAAAAAAACACAAGGAAAACATGCATGTAGATCACCATGCAAGAAATAGCAAGATAACACATCATGAGCATTCCTTGAGTTGTTAGTGCTCTAACATCATTTCGATCTTATTCGATAAGACACAGGTTCCTCAGAAGCCATGTAATTAAACGGAAGTTCCCTGAAGACACGCAACTGCGGTTTTGCCTTAACCACGGAACCCTGATAGACGACTGTCATTATACATGTAATCCCTGTTGTTTGTGTTTTGACAGCAGCTTCCAGGCCCCACAGCCAAATCAGCAGGGATGACAGTGAAAGGAAATGGTCTTGTCAGGTGTGATTAATGTCCCCACCCCCTCCCTCCCCCTCCTCCTTCTCTCCTGGTGACTTCTCAAGTTTAGTTTGAGAAGCTGTGGCACAGCAGATATGTCTACTCACATTACAGACTGCCATGCCATCCTATTCACAGCATCATTCCCACACTGACCAACACCTCACAAGCCATGAATAGTCCCATTTCAAACATCAAGATGGGGAAGATTGTAGAGGCTGTGTGGGAGTAGGTTGTAGTTTTTTTTAGTTTAGTTTGTTAGTTCATTTGTCAGGGACCATGTACAAAGATAACATTATCTCACAGAGAAAATATGCTTTGTACCAGATAATAGCAGTTTGCTCATTTCCATCTGCAGTCCCTGTGCGGGTCAACACATACGATACAATAAAAAAATATATACATTTCATATCACAACACACACATGCGTCACATGAAATAACCTTTTTTAAGGATTAAAATCATTCAAATAAAAAGAAAATCAATAAAAATTGAAAAATACTAAAACCATAATAATGTAAACATGATGGGTTATTTACAATCCAGTTCTTGATCCAGTGTGAAAACAAGAAGAAATCTGCATAAACCCTTTAACTCATTGGGGATACTGTTGCATTCTTTAAATGCTCTGTATGAGAAGGGAGACTGACCAAATGCAGATCCTCTTTTAGGGACGCCACACTACCTTGTCAGTTTTTATCTGAAAACATAAAGATATTAAGGGCTGTTTCTCTTATCAGATTTAAATGTACTTTCCTCTAATTTTCCATAATGTTTTGCTAATGCACTCGGCATCAGCCGTTAACTGTTCATCCGTGAGTTTGAAAAAATGACATAATCCTGTAGAGGAGCATTCAAAGTAATTTCACAGCGAGAGCATTTTTGGTATTTAAAATTCACTCAGCGTTGCAGAGAAACGTTTAGAGTGCCACACTCAAAAACGTTTGCCATGTGTAGAAAGACATACTGCATGGCGGAGCGCTAAGAAGTTCAACTTTGAACTTTTGATATGTTTTTTTTCCGGGATCCACATTTTATTCATCGTATGCGGGGCAGATTCAATAAACAAATGAAAATCAGTTTTCACACCAAACACAGCCTAATCCTCGTCAGCCTCTAGATACCTGACCTAGATCCAAACTTTGACAGTACTTACGAAGATGGTTTTCATAGTTGGGAGATGCGTTGTGGAATAGCACACTCTCAGACCACCCGGTAGCTATGAAAAGACTCCGCATAACGCTCTCAAGGCATCAAAGCCAGACAGCTCTGAGTTGACATAACACTTTTGTCTCATCTAGATGTTGGCAGTGGGGATTTGTAGATTTGTTTATTGAAACCTTCCTGTTAGCGCAGAGCTTTGTTCTTGGCTGGGACCAACCAGAGGCTACAAAGGATTAGACAGGAGGAGACTTTTCCTTTTTAACTTGAGAGCCCTAAGTCTGTTTATGAGGCATTATGGAGATGAAGTTAATGCACAAACAGCATTTGTCCAATGACCTTACAGCTTCTATCCCTTTGTGCCCACACATCAGATACTTCAAAAATAAATATATTATTCTAACTCATCTCATGCTGAAATGGAGTACAAGCTCAAGCGGGCGGGTCTGTAATCCATTCAGCTATTGAAGATGCTGATACAACATCAGCTGAAAAAAACCCACGAACTAAGGCAGAGAGAAGACGAGAGCTTCAGAAATAGAAGGAAAAAATCAAGGGGGATGCTGTCTCTGCTTGAGGGGGAAACAGGCAGATATGGTGGGGAGGCAGCTCTGGATTTTTCTGTCATGGGCAAATGATACACACACACACACACACACACACACACACACACACACACACACACACACACACACACACACACACACACACAGAGAGACACAAACACCCTTTTCTAAGTGCAGCTAACCACCTTCAGGAACCCCATCCCATTTCTGCTTCTCCCTTTATTCTGCCCATTACCTCGGTAACAGATACGATTAGAGGAGTTTAATGAGCTCTGCAGAGATGCGGCTTGTGCCTGCTGTTCTCTGCTTCACAGCTACAGAACCCCCGGGGTTCAGCTAAACCAAAACCAATGATGTTCTATCTCTGTCTCTCTTATCAAGACCATGTATACTGGCAGGTGGGAAGTCTGCTTGTACTATGTGCATTCTTCTTGTTGTGTATCATCATGAATACATGTTGTACTTACTCCTGTATCATGTTGTACTACTGAAGTACAACATTTATTCATGACATTCACTTACAGTTCTGTCCAATCTTTTATTATTATTGTGAGATTGCATCCATTATAAAGCTGCAAATAATGATTATGTTTGTTATTCAGCTTAATCTAAGTCCAACAAATGAAGAAAAGAAAACAAATGCCTTTTCCCAAGGCAACGTCTTGTTTTGTCAGAAAATGAATGATATCGGATTTACACATATACAGGGAATGTTTCTCACCCCAGTGATTCTATTGATTTGCATTTATTTCCCAGTATAATTCAATTAAATGGGAGTGCTGTACATTAAATGACTGGTGTACAGGCATCAAGATTAGCAATAGGCCAATACTTTGTGTAGTGTTTTATAGGTATCATTAGGGGGCAGTGTTGGATTGCAAAATATTGATATGCATTTAAATGATGCATCTCATTTAAAATCTATGCCACAGCATTTCCCAATGTTTAGACTTTTCAAAATCTCTCCCAATTTATTCAGTCAATCTACCCTCAAAGTCACAAGCTGGACCGTCGTACACCCTCTGCCGAATATATTTTCTTTTCACGTTTTACATGTTTAAATCAATAAATCCTCTACAAACCTTGAGAGCACATCTTTGACTGCTTCTCAGAGCCTATCAAGAGTTTACCATTGTATAAAATAACTCTTATATACTTATGTTAACGATGCCACCACTTGAATTGGTTTTATCTTTAGAGCTCTTACTGTCCATCTGCTCCATTTGCCAGATGTTTAAGTGCTTAATTGTGCTCACACTTAAACACATGGTGGTTAAACACCAAAGGAATTAAGTTTAACTAATATGAACACAAGAAGGAGTTTTCCCTGGCTCAAACTGTCCCCCATTATGTGGCAATTTGATAATTTGACGCAACTTTGGAAAAAATAACATGCCAAATAAAACGTTTTCTTTTCTTTTTATTCGATTCGGGGCAATTTCTTTTCAAATTGAAGCATTGTATGACAAATCCAAAAGGGAGCGATGAGCTCTGTCTGGAGACTAAAAGTTACATTTTTCATTTCACACTGCTTATCAGTGTGTGAAATTGTTGTCAGCTCTCATTGATGCCTGGGGAATGAACCTATAGTTGATTTATTTATTGCAGCTTTTCTTCACAAGATTGTCTCAAATGACTTAGACATCAAGAGGAAACAGGCGTCTTGGATCCAACTAATGAATAATCAATCAAAGGACAAATGAAGCTATTCATTAATATACAGCACACACTATCATCTTGGAGAGATATAATACTGTAGGTATGCATTGCATGTTGTGCAAAGATTTCAATACAAGTTCTTACAAAAGCAGAGTTTCAGCACTAACAATAACAAAGCATTACTTTTTGCATTGTGGAATATGCGAGTGATTTTCTCCAACACCATTTTCCAAACTAAACCAAAATATTCAAATTCATCAGCGTATGATATTGCTTAAAACAAAGCCGTTTTATATAACTTAACTGAAAACCACACTAAAATACCAAATTTGAATGGGGAAAATATCTCATCAAAGAATAACTAAACAATAATAAGAATCTGACCAGTGTTGAATGTCAATTGATGGGTGCCTCAGTGATGCAGGTATTGAGGTTGGAGCCCAACCATTTATTCATCAACTATCTTTTTAATCACCGCCACCACTAACTTCAGACAGAACACAAGAAGTAGCAAAGCTCCAATAACACTTGTAGTATTGACTATTGAAAAGCTTTGATAGCCTACGTTAAGACTGTCCTTCCCCATTATAGTAGTTATTATTTGATAGTGTCATTCACAACCGAAACGTACAATACTTTCTAACACAGAGGGTAAAATCTCCCTTCTTCCAAAATGTATTTTTAGTTCAATAACACAATGAACATATTTAAAGTTTTAACTTAAACTTCACTATAAGAGTGTTTAAATAAGTTACTGTGTTACACCACTATGAAGAACTCGAGTGAGTTTGACCTTGTTACAACTCTCTACACACATCAGCACATGTTAGTGTGAAATCAGAAAACCCCTCAGAACTGTTTCTCAACATTTTCTCAGAGATTTCACCTGTATTGCGAACAATTCCCATGAAATGAGCCTCTTTTATCTCTCCTTGATCCTTACTGCACCTTCTTCTTTAAGGTTTGCTTAATTCATTCTTTTCAAACACTTTTCATCAGTGATCCTATTTCTCCCCGGCACACAGAGCTCTCCCTCCTAACAAACCGGAGAGGGCGATGCTGTAACCTCTTCTCATTATTTGCTGTGCTCTCGTCTCTATAAGACGACATGTAAGGCACTTTGAGATTTGCGTAAGTTGGCCTGACAACAGAAAAGAGGAAAGGAGACGGGAAAAGCGCAAGGGGCTGAGCCATAATTACACTTTTACTTTCCTTGCATCCATTGTTACCTAACTGCTGCAATTTTCACATTTCCTTTTTTTTTTCTTCACACCTCCACACTTTCGCATGTCTTTCATCAGCTGTCACCTTAGCTGAAGGCAAGCTGTAGGTGAAATCTATTTTTTGCAGACAAAGACACAGAGTGACAGTCCCTGTAGTTTGGTGTGTTTTTGCATCGTTATCCTTGGCAGCAATGTCACTGCATTACCTGTCTGTCACAGTGTTACTTTGGAAACACGGAATATGTGATGGAAAGTAACAAGTTCACAACTTTAATGTTTTATGTCTGTACAATTGTTTTACTATGCTCTAACGTTACCTGACCTGAGGACCAAAGCACCAACTTCTATTAGTATTGATAAAAGATATATGTATAACAAGCATACTGTATTATTTATAGTGTGATGAAATCAGATCTACTATCAAAAATGCTGTTGTGTCCTTAACTCCTTTAAAGTATTGATTTTGTGCTGCTTCATTATAACCGATAAGTAGTTTGTCCATGGAGTAATGCACGATGCTTCCATACCATTTAGTTGTACCTCGTTGCTTTATGATCGCAGTAGTTGCCGATCAATGTTTGGTGTTGAATGTACAGGGTAAAGGTGACTGTGTGTGTGTGTGTGTGTGTGTGTGTGTGTGTGTGTGTCTGTGACTTATCGTACTGTAGCAAAGTGTCTGTATTGATTTTTTTTGTGTACTGTAGCTTTTAAGATCAATGGCTATGATCGAAATTGTATCAGTTAGGTTCACTCTACAGTGGCAATTTGTCTGTTCCCTTCAGGTCTAAAATGTCGCCATCATTCATACCGCATGAAGACCTTTTCATTTCCCATGTAAGTGAACATGTTCACACTGTTATATTTCAATATATGACACACACTTATCATTGGCCACTTTGTTAATGGAACCTGTACAATCAAATGCAGTCAGCCATCATCTTCATAATATTTTTTTTTTCATTGAGACTTTAAAAGAGGCATTCATTAACTTATACAGTATGTTTATAATGCAAACTCAGGCACATCTAGCTCAATCAATGCGGTCCAATATATCATGCAATAAATCTTACTTTCATGAAGGTTATAGTGTTAAAAAAAAACCTATTCACTTTTTTTGTTCTCAGGATATAAACAGGAAAATTATCATCATTATTTATATTAATCATTTCAATTCACAAGTTGCCTGCATGTGCATTAATTGACCAGTAGAGGGCACTAAGAGTAAGCAGCTGGAACCATGTCTGCCAAAGCATCGACTGAAGGAGAGAACAGGCTTTACATGTTATTGCTAATGTATGGTATCCACTCTTGAAAAAATATGATGAAAATAGCATTGAGCAAACGGTGTCTTACTGTACTGACCAGCTGTACTGTAAACCATCTACTTAATGTGTTAACTGTCTGTGAACACGTATCCAGACATCTGACGTCTGCTCAACTCTCACCTCAAGGGGACACAGTCTTCCTCTTCAGCCCCCTCCTTTCCCCTTCTTATCTGTGCTGCTGCCTTCAGTGGCCACTTGTCAAATTTTCCTACTCAAAGCTTGTTTGCTTGGAAATGTCAGCCACGGGGAAATAATGTTTTGGTTATGTAACACATTAATCTGTTTCACTGGCTGTGTAAAAGGGGCTTCTCTCTCTCTCTCTCTCTCTCTCTCTCTCTCTTTTGCGTGGGCTTTCTGGTGTGAAAGAAGCTTTAGATGTTCATCCTGAAAAGAGCCAATCTAGATTCTTGGCTTAAAGTCATCCCTTCTCTATATGGATTAAAAGGCGGAGTCAGGGATTCTGGAGAAGGCTTGTTGTCAAAATCACTTTTTGTCAAAATCTGTGAATATCTCCTCACCATCCGTTACCTGTTCGTACTGTGTGATCCGTTGTTAATACACAGCCTAGACTCTGGTATGTAAACAAAGGATATGTAAACAAAGGGGGCCACCATAGCAGTGCAAGTCCATTTACAGAGCCCTAGGCTGTATTTATACTGGACTTTTTCTTCAGCAAAGAACAAGCTACAGAATTGCTCACTCCACCTTTAGCAGGTTGGATTGCTTAATTTGGCCGAGATGGAGCCAGTGCATGATTCCAGCAGTACACTAGAAATCTATGATTTGACTGTGGGTATGTATCACATGACCTCTAGGTCAGAAGGTCAACCCTTGATAGCTGCACTGCTGTCTCCCTTTTGACTGGGAGGTTTTAGCAAAGATATAACATTGACTGGGAGAGTGATAACGAGACATTAGGGGTTAGTGTTGCAGCACATGAAAAATACAGAAGATACTTAAGCTAAAAAAGGCACAGAAATATGGAAATTAATTCTCTAACTCTTTCATTCATCCAACATTTCCACCACATGGGTGGCCTCGGAAATAGTTGTGCTGACCTTTCAAAGACTGAGGGGGATTAATGGTAAATGGAAGAGGGTTTGAGGAAGTTTGTGTGTGTGTGTGTGTGTGTGTGTGTGTGTGTGTGTGTGTGTGTGTGTGTGTGTGGTGTGTGTGTGTGGGAGGAAATACAGTAGGACGGGCTAGTTGTTTAATGTGGGAGAGGAAACCTGAAAGGAGAGCTTTGCCAGGGACTCACAAAAGCAAGAACAAGGAAACAAAAACAGGATGACTCTCAGGCCGACATGGAACATTCTTGACCAGAAAGGGCGTCGACAGAGAAACTCTTTGACAGTGTGACAGTTCGGAAATCATGTTCTTCCACACTGTGTTATCTTTGTTTTTCCTACCGTAAGTGTGTGTGTTCACACTGGTATTAACAACACTTCATGATCCCCCCCTTTAGCCTGCCTGCAACTCCCATAAGAAGGACGTTTAAAACACTTTTTAAATTGCCTTTTGTAACACCACGATTTCCCCTGGATGATCAAAAGGAGCGCGGTAAAAGTCAAAATCATTAATATTAATGTCGGATAATGTTAATCACCACGTCAAAGTTCCAAATACAACAGATGCCCTGTTTCTTAACGGCTTGTTTGTGATGACATTTCTTTTTGTATCTCTCTTGTCTAGCTGCGCAGTCTCTGAACAGCCTGAATGACCAGATTGCAAGCATCATGGTGACTGGACCCAAGCCCCAGGAGCCGGAGGAGCAGCACCCATTCTGTCCACCTGACAAGGAGCCGTCCATGCACAAGTCCATGACCATGATGAGGCACCTTCTCGTGGATGCACAGGTACAAGAAAAACTCATACATTCATGAACTGACAAGAACGCCAGCCGGGTATAGAAGAAATAGAGACTCTTCTCTGACCAAGCAGTTGCTACCTTTAGTTTTAAATCGTAATGACAATGGACCTCTCTTTCCATTCTGTCCTTATCTGCTGTTATTATCACAGTTGGTGTTGTGGTGGTATTTCCACCAACATGTATTGATTTCAGCAACAACACAATCCATGTGGTAAATGACTGCAGTGCTATTGTAAGGAGTTCAACTTTGGTGAACTGTGCTGTACAAATGAGTGCTGATGCCATTGCACCTTATCGCGTTAACAAGATTTCTGAAGTTGCCTTGACGTTGATCCTTTAAAGTCCAAAAATAGTGAACAACAAGTGAGATCAAAGAGAACTCATTCAAGTAAATTGAAGCTTAACATCACTGTGAATTGTAAGTATAAGTGTAAATGATTTTGTATTTTGGGCTTTTGGTCAAACCGAGTCATTGGATGACTTCACCTTGGGGAATGGTAAGTAGAAGGACTTGGATAATAACCTTTACTTGTAGACGTATGTGCGATGTAGTGGGATTATCCAGCAATGATACAACAACGATCCACCTCATACAGTTAATGCGATCTTGGAGAACAATGTTCAAAAAGGACACTTTCATTTGTGAAATCACAACACAGAAAAAACCTAGTTAGTGCCGATACCTGGCAGACTTGTAGTGTAGTAGGAATAGACTTCATACTTCATTTTGTACCAGTGCAATTGTTCGTGAAGACACGTTATTCCATTTCTGTGCTACTCCTGCAAAAGGCCTCCAATGAAATGAAAATATTTGACTGTGTGTAATAGGGGTACACCAACAAGGTTACATTTCCCCCATAGGAGTCAATTGGCACTTCAATTCCCTTGTTACAATACTAGATCTACTAAATCGAACGTAGAGTCGGAACGTATTCTAACAGTTCATTCCTTTTTTTTTCTTGACCCCAGTGTCCTCAAAAAATGAATTTTCCGGGATAGTAAGCAGCTGTGAGAAGGTTCGAGGATTGATGCTTGTAGACTGCTAGCGTGGCACTTTTTGTTAGTAAATGAATTTGCTGACCCATTGTTATTGCGTCAAATAGAGACGATGGGGACATGACATTATGGGCTACCCCCTCTATGGGCTATTCCCCCTCTCTCTCTTTTCGCCCATTCTTTGGCTCAATTTCCCTCCGATGATTTCATGCAACATTTGTGAGGGAAGAGGAGGAGTGGAGAGGCTGGAAGCTCCAATTAGTAGAGGGAGGATGCAGCCAGCTGAAGTGGCGATGTCAAGAGTGTGATTGAGTGTGTTTTTTTTTGTCACAGTGTAATTTGTATTCCCCTCACACAAATACAAATATATTACTGGCGCGAGATGCAATGTAACACTTGGTGTCCAATGAAAAATGGTCATGAACTCTAATCTAAAACAAGGTTTTAAGGGCTTGCTGATTGCCTCCCTGTCTGGCCATTATTATACATCATCATTAATAAAACACTAAAATAAGTGAGTACAGAGAGGGATAAAGAGTATCTACTTAGCATATTTGTCTTTTTGATAATTTCAGTCTCTCATTGTCTATTTCTATCTGAGGCTGAAAAGGTGTGTTTAATGCTCAAAGTCCACGAGGACAGGAGACTTGAAGACTACTGAGTGATTGCTGACTGACACATAACGTGCAAGCTATCACTTTGTCTTTCATTCTCCCTCTAAAATCAATTTTTCAACAAGCGCAGCATATCTGTCTGTTAATTTACTCGCAATCCAGGTCCTTCTGATATTGTCAGCACTCTCTTGAACTGCTCTCTGTTCATTTTTAGTGAACAGTCATGAGGCAGGCCGTCAATCAGTAAGGATTGCTGTTTCCCATTTTTGTTTCACCAGAACAAGAAGCTGTATGCAGTACAACCTGGCCTATTTTTATACATCGTGTATTTATATAGCGCTGTTCTGGAAACTCAAAAGACGTTTGGGATAGTATAGAATAAATATATATATACGTAATATTTTTGTATATGTAATTTGTCATGTCCAACCTGTAGTATGTAAAAGGCGGTGATGAAAGAACAGAACACATTTCCATCCAACATATTAGATAAACAAGTATTACAGTTATTTGAGGGTTTCTATGGCTATTGGAAACCTGGAAAATCTCACAAACCTGAAAAAATCACATCTTAAGCCACACCAAATGACAAGTTTTTTGATTATTAAAATCTCCAAACGATAACCAAATATGAAACACAAGTTTAATGTGTTTTTAAATGGCAGATTAAAATGATGTATTAAATAACAACATGTGCAATAGTATGGTAACGTGTATGTGGTCTTTATCAAATTCAATTAGTTACTGATGTTTTTTTGTTTTTTTTTGCCTTGACTGGTCCCCTTTAGTTCTGCAGTGACTGAGAGGGCCACATAAACTCAATGACATAATAAGGCACTTGACCACAAAACTCTAAAAAAATACTTAAGGTTCACAAACCTACCTTCAACTCTTTCAACCTTTTCATGCCATATCATTAGAACATGGAGATTTAAACAAAGCAATAATATTGTCCTGCAAGAGGCAGCTCCGTCATGGAGATCTTTCTTTTCCTCCAAAGGCCCATCTGGTGTGTATCCTCAGTCAAGCTGGGAGGAGACTGGCTGCTGAGCTTTTGCCACTGACCCTCCCTCTATTTGCCCATCCCCATGCTGTACCCGGCTGTGACCACATTAGCTGAGCTGTCATTCATCAGTGGAGGAAAATGGGTTGGGGGGGGGGGGGGGGTCGGGGAAGGGGGGGAGTCAGCCCAGCCCAGCCCAAGGGGAAAGTGGATGCATTTTGGAGGCCAGGAAAGGTGACTTTGACAGTGACTGAGTGGAGACACTGATAAATAAGATCCATCCGACTCGCGCTGACCTCCACTCTGCTCTAATCACCAGTGGAGAGCGGCAGGCACGTCCGTCACTCAGAAAAAGTTAAGCAGATTCATACGCACAGCCATCCTTTAGTACACAGTTTCAGAACATTTTAGTGCTTAAAACATTAATTATAGAAATATATTGGATCAATATTTCATGCAAGGAATTTTTCACAAAAAGCCAGTAATATGTGAGCCCTTTGTAATATGTATTCAGAACTGATCCATATTGCTATCATTGCCTGCTATTCTTAGAGAATCAATATAGTACGACTGTGAGACTACTTCGCCAAAAGGTACTCTATATATTTAGGAAGTCTTTTCTTTTTCTGAACTCAGTGACATTGATACAGTATTTTTAAAATTCCCGAAACATTTGTGTTTTATGGGAGTGAATGGATGGTAATTCTGTCTTAAATTTGCCCTTATCTTTGGTTCAGTATCACTGCTCTTATAGGCTTAATTTCCTATTTCCTTATGTCTGCTGGGTGTGTACAATGTAAAAGCATGCACACATAACTTAAAAATGTCAAAGTTGTGTTTTCTACTTTTTATACTGCTCCTCCCCCTAGATGACCAAAAAAGCAATGTATACTGCTTAAATTGCAGCATATGGTAAGGATATAACCCCCCCATCTATATTTTGTGCAGACTGGAAACCTAAGTTGGTGCTGTCAAATCAAATGACTATCCTGGAAGTGTCCAAATTAATATTTCAACACAACGTACTGACTTCCACATATATTAGCTAATAGTGATGGACCTGTGCCCAGGGTCATGGTAGAGCGCAGGCTGCCGTCAGTCTCAGAGGGGCTTGGAGAGGGGGGGGGGGGGGGGGGAGAGTGCCTTAGAGGAAGCCAGTGTGTGATGGCTCTGGTTGGGTCAGTCTCAACCTCTCCGACTGGGGCCTCAGCTGGCCCTCCAGAGCATGGTTCTTACCCATGCATAATACATCACCTTGGTCCCATCTGCCCTCTCAACCCCTTCCTCTGCCTCCTCCAGGCCTGTGCTAATAGGCCCTGCTCCAATGAGGGCCAGCCAGACATGCTGCCAAGTACCACGGTGATGGCTTTTTTCATGGGCCAGCTCAATCCCAGAGTGTGACAAATAAGAATGGAAATTTGATCATTTGGCATAAAGAGGCTTTTTGTCTTAATCTACTGTCTGAGAGAGTTGCCGTGTTTCCCGGGTTTAACCCTACTGTCAAAACAACTCACAGCACTTTAAACATACTAGGATTGCCTCGACCGAGACTCCATTTTCGGTGTTGTTTGAATTTAAAAATTACGATTTAATTCAAATCAAATCAGTTTTATTTGTATAGCCCAAAATCACAAATACATTTGTCTCAGTGGGCTTTACATTTCATACAATATGATATATGATACAATATGATACAATATGACACCCTGCCCTTACACCCTTAGCTCGGCTGAGAAAAAACTCCCAGTAAAAACCCTTTACCGGGAATAAAAAAAATGTAAGAAATCTCAGGGAGAGTCGACAGAGTAAGGGATCCCTCTCCCAGGACGGACATGCTGCAATAGATGTCATAAGTAGAGAAAATCACGGAGGAATTTGATCATTGACCAGGTGATTACATGGTAATACTAAGTAAAGTGTGAATATATGTAATTGACATCAAAGGCAGCAAGCTTGAACTTCAGGTCATCTGTTTAGAAGGCTCTGTCATTTTCACATTTTCAATTACTATTCCCTTTGCTTCTTGCCTTTCCTCAAAGTTATAATTGCCCTATATCTGTTAAATGTTATTTCCTACTGACGGTACTTATGCAGACAAGGTCAAACCCTTGTCATTCGTAATGCTGCTGCGGTCAAGAGAATTGGACTTAATGAAATTCCCAGGGATATCTCATTCATTGAGTGGATAGTACCCAGAAGGAATATAGAAAACAATTATATATTTTTTTATACTCTTTATCAGTTACTTGCAATACTCTTTTTTTTGGGCCACACAAAAATTGAATTGTCAGTGCGAGATGCATGATATTACTCCTTTATCGGTTAGACTCGTAAGTTGAGCTGATTGAAAATGACGGCTTATCTTGTAAGAAATAAATTGAAAAACCATTTCATTATGGGAATACAGTTCTGAATGTTGCCTGCAGGAAAAAAGAGCACTCTATCATAGTAAAACAGTAACGGTATGGGAACTGTCATTTCAGTCAGTTGGAAATAACATATTGTGAGGAACTGTGTTCCCAATTTCAACTTGAACTCTGATAAAGTAAAACTGTATAACACATAAATCAATATTATTAGGGCTGCCCCCTTAAAGCCCACCAAGTGTTTGTCGACCAGAAAGGTCATTGGCCGCTTACTTGCAAAAAAAACTGTAAAAAAAAAAATACAATAAAATCAACTTTTATGAACTCCTTGTCAAAATAAAATAATGAGTAGTCTATTGATTGGGGGCAGGCCCTTAACAGAGCATGGGAGAGAGTTGATAACTGTGCAAGCCTTCATCACACCACATAGTTCCCATGCCCTTCTCTTAACAAGGTTTAACCCTTTACATGAGAAGTCAAGGTCTGGCTCTAACAATGACAAACACAAGCTATGGGAATAGCAACACTACACATGGTTAATAGTCTGCATTGATCCAGCATGCAATACTTCAGAGGTTGTGTGATGACCAGCCCTCTGAAGCTGCTCACAAAACACAGCTGGTGCAATGACTAAGTGTCCTTTCTGGCCTCCTGGGATTGGGAAAGATAAATGCGTGTCTATCAAGGTGAAACCCAAGCTCGAGGTCAGACACGCGCAAACAGCTAAGTAAAGACATTAAACCAGAAAAACAAACTATTTTCAGATTTCACATTAGGCAGCGGCTTGAAACACTGGACTTGTCCTTGCGGAATCCGTTGTGTTTGATTTTGGTATTGAGTGGCTTGATCTGTCCGGATCAAATGGTTGTGAATCCCATATGGCATTGTCTGTAAGGAGATACAAGGTCTTCTGAAGCTGTAAGTTGTTACAGATAAAAGGGGAACATGATGAGTAAAGATAATAACCAGATCTACTTCATCATGAGACAGTAGATCTTAGGTGTCTCGTAGATGACCTTGTGCACTGGAGAAATACTACAGAAAACCCATTACCTTTTGATGAAGATTCATCATTAACAGACAGACACATCCTTTCTATTTCATTATAAGAATGGAATCTTTTTGATATAACACCTTAAGACTATAAGACTTTTTAACAATGCATTTACTTGTGTGCATTCTAACCCAGACTAGCACTCAGGGGAAGTTCATCAGTTCAATTACTGTTGCTTTTCTTTGTTGAGTAGAAATATTTGAATAGCTGGCCAAGTCATACCTAAGTTGCTAGGCAACCTGGCTTGTCTGACAGGAACAGGCAGTCATGTTCGTGGTTGAATCTATGTTATGTCTTTCCATCAGCTTTGTTATTTTATCGGCCATTGCATAAATATTAATTTCATGCAATCCATTATTATTTTTTTAGATTATTTGCCCTGTGCGGGCTCACCTGTAGACACTTCCAATATGCCATAGTTAAAGTTAGAGGATCGCAAGCCAAGAGAAGTATGCCAATTGCAGGATGATTTAGTTAGTAGCCTGCTGGTGATGGGAAAGTGATCTTCCTCTTCATGTGGATGGTAGTTTCTACCACAGCCAGGCAGGGCCACATCAGGTTCAACACTGCCCTAAGTTAACTTGCTCTTACATTCATGCAGTAAAGTTGGACGTCAGTTGACAGGATTGCTGCCTCAGGTGTGCATTGGCGTGCACACATGAGCAACTGAGGCACATTTCTATTGACACACGCTTTCAGGAGATTATTCTCATCGTAAAAACAGGAAGTACTGTAATGTTGGAGAGTTAATAACCAAAATTTGTGTTCATGGTAGTCCCCCCTTGATCTGTCTTTTTGCTCCCTGTTTCCTCCTCAGAGGCTTTGCCCTCAACTTTGGAATGGGTTTCAGAGCTATATTGGCCTTTTCTGATGCAAGTGGCTGCTGTTAATCAATCAATCAATAGCTACACTGTTTAGTGGAGGTACACTCATGACCCAAACATTCCCCTTTTCAATGATTTAGATACACAGTCGCAGTAGATCTATATGATCATGTCTGTGTTTTCAGATTTGACTGAGTAAAGACTGAAGAGGTAATAACAATAATAATAAATAATTTTCATGCAGCTCATACAGGCACTTAGTGTTTTAAAGCGTTTTTAAGTGCCTCAATGAGTTGGCTGTCACAGCCTCTGCTGCAGCTGCTGACCGTGTTGATAAGTAGGCCAACGCGGGCCAAATTACCATAACTATCTTCCAGTTGTTGTTCACCTAATGCAATGTCTTTGCTTAATGTCTGTTTATTTTGTGCTCCCCGGAATTCATCTATCCCTTAATTCCTCATTCAGAGTCAGTTTCGGCCTATGTTGCCAACTTGGTGACTGTAGCTAGATTAAGCAACATTGTCGAGTGTTTTTTTTAAAGCGCCTATGACACAACAGTTGTCACTCATTACTTTGATGGATGTCTTCACACCAACATTTTGGCATGCATGCAGTAATGTGGCACAGCAGCAGACCCGGGTTCGATTCCCGCCCGCGGTCGTTCTCTGCATGTCACTCCCCTCTCTGCCCCATTTCACCTCTGTCTCTCTGCACTATCATTAAAGCATAAAATGCCCAAAAATATCTTAAAAACATTTTTAAAAAAAAGTAATGTGGTGCCATGCAATTAAGCATTTGTTTAAAACATGTATCGAGTAAAAACTCTGCCAACACTTATCACTCTAGTCGTCACAGCTAGACGAGTCAGCGTTCGATGGCTAATAGAGCAATTAATGGTGGCCTAATCCATGATTTCAAAAGCACTGGAGCTATCATCGAAGCACTCTCGTTACTTTGTATTATTCTCTCCTGAATGAGCTTCAAAGCAATCAATAAATAGGGAGCGACTTTAACAATACACGGCTCAGCAATGTTTAGTTTTGGAATAATCACTTTCTTTGTGGCCTAGTGAAATAATAATTGAGGGTTATATCATCTTTGGAATCATTAACGTGTTCTGCTCAAGCATGAATTGCCAGCCGCTTCAATTTCCATAGCTTCGAAGAATTTATCTCTGTAGTACAGCAGTGGGAAAAGCTTACTGGGTCTTGTGGAAGCCTTGAGATAACAATATCTAGTGCAACGCTTATACTATGGGTTCAATGCAAAACCTGTCTTTTGATACATCAGTGGACATCTGTTGAAGGCTGGCAGGACTTCAATTTCCTTCTTCACAATACACCCATCAATACAAAATCACAGAAATCATATTTATAGAAGCTGGAGCAATCTAATTGAATGACTCTTTGTGCTGCTTTTATGGCCATCCAATCATACTCAGATTTGTACGGGTCATGTATCTTGTTCATGTTGATTCTTCTCAGTTGCGAGAATCCAAGGTGCAGGGCAACACACTAAATGGTTGTATTATTCTCGTGGCAAATCAATCATCCATCCAAAATAATAAAATTACATGAAACAACTGCGGGTCAAATCTTACTGCAAACACAGATTTCTCTAATAATTAATTTCAAGTTTTTTTTTATTATAGCAACACTGCTCCACAACACAACCCTGATGCAACATTATAATCCTAGTACTCTTTGAAATATTTAACAGTATCTGGCTACTCCCTTGGCCATATTTGTCCTTCAAGCCTCTCGCATCTAAATATGACACAACAATATAAAAAAAAAACTGCAAAAAAGCTTACCTAAATCTCTACACTCCAAATAGTCAAATGGTCCCCTTATGAAAAAAATAATTTGTCTCTGGTAACTTTCTGCCATCTTCTGTCTTTTTTGCTTTGCTCAGGAAAAACTCTGTCAATATTACAACTAACATAGAGTGATATGAGTCTCGTCTTTGATCTTGGGCAGCGATTGCAGACTAAAGAAGCGGACAGGATAACTCTCCCCTCGTGGTTAAATACCAGAGTAAATGGGATTATTTTTCCAATTCCCATGAGTTCTTTTGAGTCTTCCTACTAAGCCGACAAACTCAGGATGAACCGACTAAATGATCCAAGCACTTTTCATTTGCTCATAGTGCCAATGTGTGCCCATGTATAACTCTTTCTTATTTCAATGAAGCCTTTTCAAAGGACCAACCTGGACAGTAGACCGGATTTGCATAAAATTATACTTGCCACCATGGCTGAAAATGATTTCTGAAACCTTTTGATGGAACAATGAATTCACATATTTTATCTGAACGGTTAAGTAAAGGCGGACGTCTGTACTACAGGAAAACTACACACAGATTGCCTAACCATATCTAGCAGTATCCTGTTCAGTTCAGGTAGTGTTGACTCAGACCTTAAAGCTAGTTTCATGCATAAATAGGATATCAACTTGTATTTGATGAATTTGGCACATTGAGGGTAAGGACATGCAATGGCCTTTGCAGAATTGGAATTATGTCTTAAAACACCATGGCAGTATTTTTAGTTCCTTCTATATTTACTGTGACTATGGCATGAAATAAAAAAAGCTTTGTATAGGTTCTGAGCAAGTCCTTACGACCTTCTAAGTGTGAAATTGTACATGTATTCGGCATGGTTCATACAGTACGCTCAGTTAGTTCCGTGATTTGTTTTGGTTTGTTGTTTCAGAACCAAACAAAATGAAAGTTCTTTAAAAACTTTTTTTTTTTAAATATATGCTTGATATTTAATTGTGAGCAATGCAGTTCATAACCATTGTTCTGTCTGGGCCAATAGACTTGAGGAGGGACAGCTCCTGATCACCCCAAATTGGCCCAAAAGTTCAGCAGCCCTTCTGGCAATTTCCCGAACTGCCAGATTGCCAGTGCGCCCATGAAGCCAAGTCTCGTTGGCCGTATGTTATTATGACCAAGGCAAAACCCAGAGCTTGTAGATCCAAGTTAACCCACATTATAGCCATTATGTTTACAATACTTTACTGGTGGTATAAAGAAGCTCACCATAGCAGGCTGAAATGCATGTCATGACAACACCTCTACTTCCTGTACAGATCAGAACAGGGGATGCTAGACTACACCATGTTTTCCACAGGATTGTTTTCATAAGCAAAAACTTATGTCATCACAATTATTTCAAATATGCTATAATCGTATACTGGTTCCACACATAAAACATTTGAAGGGTCAGAGCTATTCATAGTCAGATTGTTCTTCTATTCATATACAGTGGGGGCGACTGTGGCTCAGTTGGTAGAGTGGGTCGGCTGATGATCAAAGGGTTGGAGGTTCGATCCCCACCCCGCCACCTGTGTCACAGTTGTTGTGTCCTTGGGCAAGACACTTAACCCACCTTGCCTTGTGTGAATGTCGATAGTTAGCCTGCTATCGGTGTATGAATGTGTGTGAATGGTAACGTGGGAAAGGAAAACAGGTCTCCCTTGCAAAAGAGTCTTCGGTCTCAATGGGATTTACCTGTATAAATAAAGGTTAAAAAAAAAAAGTGGGTGTGGTGTATTGCGTTTTGACTTGGTTTTCCTGGTATGAAAAAAGCAGCCAATCAGAGCTTTGAAGGTGGTATTAAGAATTGGGACGCTACCTTCCTCCTCCAGAGCCAAAATCCCATAATAATAATAATAATAATAATAATAATAATAATAATAATAATAATAATAATAGATCAAATTTATTTTGTGCTTTTCCCAGTGCTCAAAGAAGCTTATAACTTTGTCATGTCAGAACAACTTGTGCAATAGTATTTCTTTGGAGTTTAGAGTGAAGAAACAAATTATTTTGAATAAAGCCAAATCCAACCATGGATATGCGAATCCAATATGCGAATGTATAGTCATGAAGGGAACAAAGTGGTTGAGCCCTGCTGTAATGTACTTTAATCCATATGTGCAAAGTCTGCATCTTTCTCTTGCTCCCTCAAAATCCCTCACATACACACAGATAAAATGTCCCTGTCTTCCACCCATACCATTTGCTCAGTTTCTGTTTGAGGGTCATCAGAGCTGGCGTTTTTTCCTGTATTTTTTGCTGACTATGTCTGGGCACGCTTGGGCGTCTTTCAATTTAGCTTCTTCTGATAACTCAGCCTCCAATAGATAAATATTAAATTAGAACAAATGACTACCATTTTGTCAGCAGGCAATTGTGTCCTCTTCCCCTGCGGCTTTTAGCATCAGCTAAAAAAAGCACTGCCGCTATCTTTAATTAGAAAATAGAAAAAAACAAAATGCACACCAGCACATTTTCACTGCTAAATGAACCCCCTTTGCGTTATCGATAGGAACCATTTAGCTGCCTTCCCTGGAAAACCGGCTCTGTGTATTCAAAGGGGACCCACAAATTATGTAATGCACCACATTTCTGTCATTAAATCTACACTAACGAACATTCCTTGTTAATGTGAAGTATTTTTGATTAGCTTTTCAAATGAAAGTTTGAAAGCTAGTTTGCTGGAATGCTTCGAATTTTACATTATATGTGTCTGTATATACAGTATACTGAAATAACATTCTTGTAAATACTTCTCATGTTTGTTTTTCACACTGATTCTTGGTTCCAGAGATGCTTGTAATCCTGTAAGCCTGTTTCAGTGTGTTACATGATTTGGATGGCAACAGACAAGTGAGTTCGATTGGGTGTCACTCCCGAGGGAACACTTTTGGATGACGGTAATATTGTGTAGCATCTTACTATCCGGCACAAGCTATTAGATGTTTAGTGTGATAGTGACGTGCTGCCATGGTGAAAGCTGCTGCAGATGGCTCATATGTCTCTATGTGGCAGCAACAGCAGGAAGACCTCAGCATGGAGCAGTCGGAGCAATATCCTGAAGCAAGTACTGCTGTCCCTGCTCTTAAATCAGTCTCTGTCATAATGATATATTCATCTGTCTGCTGGCCTATATATTCATCATGTTGTTGGTCTATTTATTTATTTTTCTGAATCCTTACCGAGCAAACTTTCTTAAGTTTTTCTTAATTATGAATTTAAATTTTCTTACTCAACATTATGTATTACAATCCCTGTGCAGTATGGATGCAACTGTATAAGCACACACACACACACACACACACACACATACACACACACACACACACACACACACACACACACACACACACACACACACACACACACACACACACCGCTGTTGCATTAATCCACCCCATGGTTATGGGTAAATATAAAATGTAATTTGTATCGATCTCAGCCCAACAAACATATATACAGTGTAGTATGTGCTCCACCACTGTACTATCCTAAAAGCCTCTTTGGTTTCAGAACAGTATGGGTGGATATGCCTGTCATGTTACAGTTTAGGCATCGTGTCTGTGGAATTACAGCTAAAAAAAAACATCACAGAAAGACACATGGAACTCACTGATATGAATGCCTCTGTCAGTACATATATTTTGCCCTCCACTGTAGGAGGAAAGTCCAATTCTTTTAACTCATGGTCTCTTAAGCATGGCATCTGGAAGGATGAGTGATGTTAGGCTTATAGTGCAGAAAACACTTGCTTTGATCTGGGATTTGATTTTGTGCTTTGGGCACCCATGCAAATCTAAAGGAAAAAAAAGGAAACAGCTTGCATTCATGATAGTCCAGGTTTTGTGGATTAAGGCAGTGGAAACCGGTGTTGACCGTTGGTAGGTTACTGAACCTAGACCCAAATCAATATGTGCCTGTTTTAAAAGGACACCACACAATTGCCTTTTTGACAGTGTCAAACCAATGTTGTCTTGAAATTGGGTCTGACATGGTAAAGCACTCATATGGGTAATTTTTGCAAGGCATTTACCAATCTAAATGAACATTCTAGTGTAGAGGACTTTTCCTGTTTTGATCAAGATTCAGTATAAGTACAATTGCTGTTTATTTTAGTATGCTAATTTATATATTGTGTAATGAGTGTAATATTTTAGCATTAAAAACCTGCAGTGAGATTTCTCACCTGGAGGAAACCCGGGTAACATTGCACAGCACTGCAGAATTTGTCTTCATTTATTTATCTGTGCATGGCCTCACTGTGAAGACAACTCCATTCATTATCAAATAATGGTGAGCTAAGGGTCTCGCATAGTTTGCATAGGCATATTAATGGCTTGCAGTAATTTACATTTCAATTCCAGTCCCTAATATAAGAAATTATATTATATGCAAACTATGAGCTGGTGAAAATGATTGTCAATTTTTAATAAATACTGCAAGATGAATTTAAACTTTGTGTGCTGCATTAATTAACAAGAATAAATGGCAATGACCCTGATGTGGAATTGGCATTAACTATTGGAGGTTCTGCATGGGTCGATTCCCCCACCTCCAGGAGGGTGAAAAAAAACGCCGATTTTTGATTGATGTGGATTGTGATTGATTTTGATGGAAAGGTCTGATAACTTCACTATCGGACTGAGCTCCTGCCACATTAGAGAAAAGGTCAGAGCTTCTACGTCTGACTTCCTGCCTGTGATTGCAGTGATGTGTCTCTGTTTGCACAGCTAATATGAAAGAAGCCGTATCTCTTTGTATGCTTTACACACACAGCAGATTCTAAGGTGGTTATTGACTGTTGAGACGTTTCTCTAAACGTTTAGGCTACATAGGATTTCAATTAAAAAAGGCATTTATTTACCCTCACTGCTCTTTTGTCTTCCTCTAGTAATATTCCCAACTAAAACATTTTCCTGCATATTGATTTGACAGTTTCCGTGATTGGAGACACTGTCCTTACTGATGGTTATGCTTTTGGCATTAACATGATTTATTATTTCCTTTTTGCCCTCATCATTCACCTTATGTGCTATGAGATTCTAGCTCAGCAGCACCATAAATTATGTTGACAAATTCCCCAAATATCAACGGAGAGGAAAGGGAAAGCTCTGATGTCAGAGGGTGTGTCATTGTCATGAAATATTCATTTAAAATAGCTTGAATTTTTCCAGCAGCAGACCGTTGATCCGGGCTGTGTCGTTAGTTGAATGACTCATCACAGAAACAGTGTTTTTGAATATTGATCATTTGCTTGACTAAGCTCTGCAGAGAACACTTCCCTATCTTTTTTTCTGACTTAATTTAAAAAAAGTGACATCATACGTGTTTTGCTTCTTTCTTATTTGTGTTTTGTTCCCACACTTTATAATTTGCAAGGCTGCAGGATTTTGAATGTCCTGCCTAAGACAGTGTATTGAACCCTTATGTTTGGCTGTGTACACACTTAAATGCATGCAAGGATTGGATTTCAATACTTTTCCTTTTCCTCGCTCTCCCTCAGATAATTACACTTTAGCTATCTTTGATTTCTGCTGCCCTCATTGGGATGCTCCCGTGAGTTACCTTATATGTGGGCTGCTTGTGACACGAGTAGTAAATAACAGTGTGAAAGGCCATAAATCATGGTAATTCTTCCTCCAGACCTCTCATCCTGATTGATCACGCGTGCTCCTTTGAGGTCCACTTGTAAGTCTTCTCCCGCCTATATTAAGTAGAAATAAGGGAATCATTTGCACAATAGCCTCCTTTTCTTGTAATTCTGCTTCATAGAGGATGTGTAAAGGCATGACATAAAATAATTTTTTTTTAATTAATCTTGAGACGCCATTTTGAAATGAAAGTATACATTTGTCAGTTTAAGTAAATATAACTATTGAAGGCACATTCCTTTACTGTCTTACCTAGTTAAAAAAATGCATATAATTAATACATTTTTTAATACTTTTTATTCATTAATGTATTAATTGATAATAACAAAAAAAAACACAATAAAAAAGAATCCATAATTATTTTAGTGGCATACCTCAGGCAGTGAAGGCTTGGCTGTAGTTTTAACCCAATTTAAAGCCCATTACTTTACTTAAAAGGATTATTTGTATGTCTAGCAAATATCGATAAGAAACATAACTGTATTTGTAGCTGCAGGCTGGTTTAGTAAGTAAGTAAGTAAGTAAGTAAAATGTATTTATAAAAGCACATTTATAACAGTTTTTACTGACCAAAGTGCTGTACATAGTGCATTCAGTATGCCAACATGAAGGTAAAATAACAACAACAACAATAGAAAAAATAAAGATAAAAATACAAAATACATATAACCCGGACTTCCACACACAAACATATATAGTAGTGTAGAAGTCAGATAGCTAATGGGGAGGGAAAGCCAGGGTGTACAGATGGGTTTTGAGCCTTGATTTAAAGGCAGTAATGGAGGGGGCATCACGTATGTCAGGTGGCAGTTGGTTCCACAAGCGTGGGGCAGCTACTGGAAAGGCCCGGTCACCTTTTTGTTTTAGTCTGGATCGGGGGATGTGGAGAAGACCCTTATTGGAGGATCTTAGGGTCCTAGGGGCTGCGTGAGGGTGTACAAGGTCCGCTATATAAGATGGGGCCTGACCATTGAGGGCTTTGAAAACCATGAGAACTGTCTCGAAAATGATCCTATGTTGTACAGGCAGCCAGTGAAGGGAAGCAAGAACGGGTGTGATGTGTTCCCACTTTTTTGAGCCAGTCAACAGTCTTGCTGCTGCATTCTGGACTATTTGGAGGCGTGATATGAGGGACTGAGGGAGACCAAGGTAGAGGGAGTTACAGTAATCCAGCCGTGAAGTAATGAAAGCATGGATAATTATTTCAAGGTTGTGATATGATAGGGAGTGCTTTATTTTAAAGATGGTTCTGAGCTGGTAGAAGCTGTTCTTCACTACGGATGAAATTTGTTTTTTAAAGCATAACTCGGAATCAAAAATGACGCCCAGATTTCTAGCAGATGGTTTGATGAATGGGGTTAGACTACCTAGGTCAGTGACGATGGGTTTTTTTAATTTGGAGGGGCTAAAGATAATGACTTCTGTTTTGCTGTTGTTAAGCTGGAGGAAATTATCCCCCATCCAGTCATTTATCTCCTTGAGACACTCTTGGAGCGTATGAAGGCAGTCCCCGGATCTCAGAGGGAGATATAATTGTGAGTCGTCGGCATAGAAGTGGAATGACAGGTTATATTTTCGGATTATATTCCCCAGTGGGAGCATATATAAACAAAACAGGATTGGACCCAGGATGGACCCCTGGGGGACCCCACAAGACAGAGGAGCAGAGGAGGAGTGCTGACCTATGGACACTGAAAATGATCTGTGGGAGAGGTAGGAGGAGAACCACTGCAGAGCTGAGCCCCTTATACCAACCCACTGATGGAGACGGGCTAGAAGAGTGGGGTGGTCGACTGTATCGAAGGCAGCACTAAGGTCTAATAAGACTAAGATGGCGTTCTCACCTGTGTCTAGCGTGAGGAGTAAGTCATTAGACACTTTTAGCAAAGCCGTTTCAGTGCTGTGGCGTGCCTTAAAGCCAGACTGAAAGGGCTCCAAGACATTGGCAGAGTTGAGAAATGGCAATACTTGAGAGAGGACTGCTTTTTCCAGAATTTTTTAAATGAATGGTAGTTTCGATATTGGACGGAAGTTATTTGGGCAATTAACATCCAGGTTATGTTTTTTAAGCAACGGCTGGACAACCGCGTGCTTGAAACATGAGGGAACAGTAGCAGAGACAAGGCATGTGTTTATAATGATCAGAATGCTTGAACCGATGGTTTCAATGGCGTCTTTGATGATCTGAGAGGGGATAGCATCATTGGGGGATGTAGAGGGTTTCATGTGCTTGATAATATCTCTCAGATCATCAAGGGTCACTGGTGAACATTTTTCAAATATAGCTGTAACAGCTGGGGGACACGGTGAAGTGCTGGAAGCAGAGGGGGTAAAAGACAGTTTTATGTTTTTTATTTTATCAATAAAAAACTTTTAAAAAGTTTCACAAATGCCTGTGGATCACTCGACCTCTGGGGAGACTTTGGGGTTAATAATTGAGTTGATGGTACTAAAAAGGATTTTCGGTCTGTTGGAGTGTTTGTTAATAATATCTGAGAAATGTTTGGCTCTGGCTTTCTTAGCCGCTGTCTGGAAGGCTGCTAATGAATTTCTGAAAATGTCAAGAGAGATGGTAAGTCTATCCTTGTTCCATTTCCGCTCAGCTCTACGACAAGCCTGCCTGAGAGAGCGGGTTGTGTCATCAAGCCAGGGTTGTGACTTAGGTTTGGGATGTCTGAGTTTAAGGGGAGCAATAGAATCTAAAATGTTAGAGCAAGATGAGTTAAATAGAGACACTAAGTCATCAATGCTGCAAGGAAGCTCATTTGCAGTAGTGCCTCATGTGCTGTCTCATATTTGGATGCATAGCCAGCAGACTATCCCCAAATATGCAGAACTCTGGACTGAACCGGTAACAGCTGCAAGGCATCCACAAATCCTTGTGCTTTACTGTATATCAAATGGCAAAAAATATTTGTCTCTGCAAGACTTACATTTTTATTTATTTGTATGAATCAGACTGTTGAGCTCATTTTTCACTACCTCATGACTGCAGCCTTTTCATTTATTTGCTTTCCAAACCCGGCTGTAGAGTGCAGGGGGATGCTGGACTAGGAAAGGGTTAGGGTATAACGTCAATTGGATAAATAAGGTTTAGTCTTTTTGACTCTCAAAAGAGAACTCAGAGAACATTTAACTATTTTCAAACAAAGTGCAGGTGGATCAGTTACTTTCAACTACCATTCTAGTTGTTGACTCCTTGAGACCCCTTGAATTTAACTCCTAAGGACAAAAAAGACTCCTCCAACAGTCCCAGGTATATGACAACAATACACTTCACTATTGTGTTTGTGTTACTATTCAAGAAACGGCTGCTATTATGACATTTGAATTAACACAAGTCCATGCAGCACAGATTCCGTCCATAAGATGTATTCTCATTTTCCTCAGTTAAAGACAAATCATAAAAGACATTATCACCTTCCAACACCACACAACTCAAACGGAAACTGGTTGAAAAAAACATGACAGAATAAAATGTGTTGAGCATATGCACCTAAGTTTCTACACTATTGACAATTCACTTCTTAGCGATGTGAACAATGAACCATTGCTCTTAATGTGGTCTGATTGTTGATATTCAGGACACATAGGAATTTGATAATTGTGTCCTAATGTTCCTCCTCTCCCCTATAAATGTTTTGCAGAAAGAAAATGACTATTATGCAGACCCACGTATTCTTGAAAAACAAGAAAGTTTGTGGTTTTTCCAAATTTAGAAGGATCGTCATTTTGTGTGTCCACAGTTTGTTAATGGTCAAAGATTATGATCAGGCACACAGTGGAGCAGACACACAGTCACCTCAAGGATCTGTGACATAAGGTATATTCATTTTAGGAATGAATTAACCCTCTCATAGAACCATGCATAAACACTTCACCTTGTACAATACCGGTGCTGATTTTGGCTTGTCTCTAGCCTCTTCAGCTCAGGCTGTAATCAAAAAGCACCCATAGGTGTCCAAGTCCCATTGTTCCCATAATCAGCACTTGTGCTGTAGACAGGCACTCTACGCTAATTTAATACTGGGGGGTAATGAGGTCATTTGCAAAGATATGCATATTTTCAGCAGAAGTACAAAGCAAAAGGCCACAAGTGTCAGAGGCTTCTCTCCCCTTTCCCAAAAGGTGTTCTCTGTCTGTAATCATAATGACAATGGGATGCTACTTAATTCTGCTGCAAATTAATCAAGTGTAAACATAATTAGGTATTAATATGAATTGCAATTATTTACAAAATGTAGTCCCCTCTGCATCAAGTCACAGGCACGGAGCTGAATCCTGATATGAATTTAAGAGGGACATTAACTGTTAACCCAACACATTTTGTGATTATTTACTAATACATTTTTCGTTGGAGTTTGCATATTGCACCAATCATAAGTTGGAGGGGTGGTTTTGAGTGTTTTTTTTTTAAATATAAGATTCTGAGTAAATCGCATCATGTTTATCAGTTTTGCTGTTATAATAAATTTTTCATTTTACACTATCCAACGGTGTAACACACCCATCATTTTGACTTGTTCCCTGGCTCATGGACAGGCGGCAGTCTACCAAAATGCATGCACACATCAATTTTAGACTTTGAGAAAAATTACTGTCAAACAAAAAGATGAGCCAAAAGAGGAAACACATGCTTAACCTAAAAATAAAGAAAGTGTCAACTGATAAAACTCACAGCAAGAACTACTGTCACACAGTAACATATGCATATCTGAATAAATCACAGGTGATGCAAAGCAACGGATTACGTATTTGGCCCACTAGTTGATTAAGTGCCTGTTATTCGATTTTTATAATTTTTATTCCTCGACTCTACAGATATTGAACTGATGCTTTTTTTTATGAGATTCCTTTTGGTAATTACAAGTTAGATCAATTAATTACGATCAAGTAAAAAAAAACACTAATGTACAACTTAAAATCTTAACAAAAATGTATTACATTTTTTGTTAAAGCTATAGTGCGTAACTTATGTCTGAGTAATAACGACAACAACACTGTCAGTGCATCTCGTGAGCCTTTTTGTGATTGCGCATGGATTTTATTTCTTCAGCTGTACGTCCAAGTTTTTTTTCGTAGCAGTGGAATCAACAACTGAAACATTTCGGGGACACTTTTTGAGTTTTTGTGCCAGTTTCAGGAGGTGACACCAGTTTATAAACGCTTCCATACTTACACATACAGAGAGAGTTTTGTGGAGCTTATAGGCTTAGTCAACTTTGTGTCAGCTCATTTGGCAATGGCTTGAATGTAACCGACATTCATTTATATCAAAAAGATACGCGCTACAACTTTAACTTTAAATTGCTACTATACATTTGGATGCCTCTAAATGCATCTTAGAAATACATTTTCAGGAGTATACATCTCTCTCTCTCATATCTCTTCCTCTGTTGGTACAAAGAAAATCATATCTTTTTGGTATCCTCCTTTCACCACCTTTTGTTGTTGAAGTGTAGGAAAGCTTGATATTCATGTGTGCTGTGCCTTTTGAAGGAAAGTGGTTTTGAAAGGATGCATCAAGCCAGCCAGCATCTACTCCCCCTACAGCACCCAAACAGAGCTTCTCTCAATCCTCCGCACACAGACCACAGCTGCTGAATACAGAGCAGGAGAGACACAAGCTGCCCCCTAACCTGAAACACATAATTATTTTCTCTCTCTCTCGCTCTCTCTCTCTCTCTCTCTTTCCCTCTCTCTCTCTCTCTCACTCTCTCTCTCTCTCTCTCTCTCTCTCTCTCTCTCTTTAACTCACAAAGGCAGACATAAGCATACACTCACATGCAATTAACTACATTTACTGAAACAGCACACACCTACGCAGGGATTTTAGTTCACTGAAAACTAACATCATCAACCGTGCAAACCACACACACACACGCTTTCAGCAGTAAAATATGGACCATCTGTGAGCTCTTCAGGCCACCAGCTAATGACAATGTTTAGGACTCATTTCAACGGCAGGCTGGATCTGCATTTTGAATTTTGTTCTAAAACATCTGTCTGTGGATTTTGAAAAGAAAGAGCCACTTTGATGGAACTAAACACTAAACACTCATTTCTCAGATGCAGTAGACTGAACTATACAGGCATCTTTGACCAGGTGGCACAGACAATAACTTGATTTAATTTAATGTTAATAATTTAATTGTGTTTTATTAGTTTGAATATTGACAGCAACCCTCTTGTTTCAACAAATGTGCTTGGTTTGAAAGAATATTTAAATGAAAGTGTCCTTGAGTTAACTGAGTAGGTATGCCCCAATATAGTTACTTGGTCCAAATACTGGAGGCTTAATTTATCAAAACTAATTCAAGATTAACTAGGTTAAATGTGAATCCTGATTTATTGTGTAATACATTTCTTGGATTTCGACAATGAAAAGTTTGATCATTTTAAACATAAAAACGGGGCGCCCTTAGCTCAGTTGGTAGGGCGTCCCCCCCCCGGGCCGGGCCCAGCAGCAGACCCAGGTTTGATTTCCCGCCCGCGGTCGTTCTCTGCATGTCACTCCCCTCTCTGCCCCATTTCACCTCTGCCTCTTAAACACTATATCAATAAAGCTTGAAAAATGCCAAAAATATCTTAAAAAAATAAAATAAAATAAAAACATAAAATCATCCTGCAACTTGTACTTGAATCAGATCAGAAATGTCCTGAACAGCCCTGCCAAGGCCACCCTAGGTTCTAATACCACTTTTTAAAATGTATTTCGAAATTTTGTTGAATGCCTTGTGTATTCACTTTGAAGGTTTTTTATTGGTGGATTTTCTGTTTAAAGGTTAGAATGTCTGCTTGTGTATACAATCCACTCCCTTACTCTCTAACACTAACACAATTTTCACCACCTTCAGTGGAAGGAGATTAATGATATCACACAGCCAAGTTCAAACTGACATAAAAGCATTTTTTCTCTTTTGCCCTTACACCTGTGTGAGATATTGGTTCCCTGCTTGTCTCACTTCAAAGGAGCATGTATCTTAATTTACATCAAAGCCCACAAACCTGTTTGTGTCTGAGATTAGCCTTGAGCCTTTACCATGGAGCCAGGGTCCATTTTCCATCGCTGTCTGGATCTGACAGTGGCCAATGTGAAAGCAGGAGGATGTGAGAAAGAGTTTAGCACCAATTGAACAAGAGATAAGAAAAATTGGAAGAGTTGGGATGAGGATACAAGATATTTTTAAAATAACACACTTCTGCACCTCTGACCTCCCCCACCCTTGTCAGACAGAATGGAAAACGTATCTGTGTGTGTCAACAAACTGTGTTTACCCGGCTGCACTGGTGTACTTTATTTCCTAGCTGGCGGTACACAAAGTGTTGACAGTGGGAAGGACAGCAGAGATTACAATTACCGACAGTCTTTAGGATAGAAAGATTATGATGGACCATGAGATGAGAAAGAAATTCAAGAACAATACGAGTGAAAAACAAAGGAAAGCATGATATTTGAAATATTTAGATTTTTTCGTATGCAGAAAAACGAGATCTTATTTACATAAAACAGGTTTATAAACCTGAAAATATTTTCCATTTCCTTATTGGCACTTAATGTGCTCTAAAATCAATGTCATCTGTAGAAAATGTATGTGAATTGCGTATCTAATTTGAATTATTTTGGTTAGTAAGAAACATTACTCAACTATTGTAAGGGCTGATCCTAGTGCAACAATCAACAATTTAAGCTTTGATAATTCGGTACTGAGAGAAAGAAGCTTGAGATAGGTGTGCAAAAGTAAGTTAGAAGAGTTAGTTATGAACACGCTTAAAGCAAAGACCTAACCAGTTTCTGTACATATGAAAGGATTCAGGATTGACCATCAGATCCATATCCAGATACAGATTTGACAAAAAGCAAACGTATTAAACACCAACCTTCAAACTGTGTTGGCCAAACGGGGCAGTACAACATACTTAAACAACCACAAAGAGATATTATCATCTAATAAATAATCCAGCAGACACACAGTTACATTAGCATTCATTTGTAGCACAATATCCCCTCTCTTTTAGCTCTGTTTTGGTCTCCCAACTCCTGAGAAACAGACATGGCTCTTTACCTGCTAAAAGCTCCACTATAAAGACCAGCTAGTTCCTAACTTTGTTTATCTTCGGAGATCAGGGAAACTTAGGGAAGTCTCCTTTACTAACACTGTGGGAATTCAGATGGTTTGGAGCAACTCTTGGTGTCAAACTAGTGACCTTTTAGTTAAACAACTGTCTGTTAATCCCTTGGGCTTAGGTAGACAGTTGCCACTGCTCAGTGCTGTCTCTCTCCTGTCGTCCAGTTGCTCAGTGTTATCCATTTCACAGATAGTTTAAACAGTGGAGGAAGAGGAGGGGTGAGAATAAACAGATCAGCGCGGTGAATATAATTCTGTGTTTTCATAAGGCTTGTGTGTGTCTGTTCCCATCTGGGTTTGACCCAACCCCAGTGGAATGAGCTCGTAACTCTTCTTGTGTCACACAGTAAATAGTTTTGCAGCACTCTCCTATCGTAATGGAAAACTACTTATTTGATTTTTTTTTGCAATGTGGTACAAAGCAGTATGCCATCACTTTGCACTCACGTCTTATGGGTGTGTCTTGTTGTATTAGTCAAGCCTGTTGATTCCACCTCATTGTCAACATAGGCTGTCTCTTCAGTACCAGACAAACTCACTTCTGTCTATTTAGCAGTGCTAAGATGAGTTCACTAATTACATGAGTAAGCAGCTGGCTAAAGAACGATCTATCGCAAAACTGAGTTGCGTCCTTAGAACTTTAAACAAGCGTTAGGTACAATGCATTGTCATTTTCTAAGGTTTTCCCTTAAATCCAGTATGGCCATTTTGTCAAATAGAAACAATGCCGATCCACAAAGTCACAACGAGATAAGAGCAAATAAAAAATGTCTCTCTACTGGCGTGCGCTGACAAGATCCTGAATTACAGAAACTTTGGTAAACACTTCCTTGGAAATACTGGGTCAGTTAGTTATAGTAGTGACTTACAAGGAGGGAGAACAGAATAGTTTTCTCATCTTTCTTATCCTGTCACGCAGAATCTTTTTCACCAATGTCAGCTGTGTATTTGTAGAGAGAGCCTGAAGTCATGCCAGGTTATTGTTCTTCGGGTGCTGTCTGCAGCCTCTACCCACAAGTAACAAGACGGCAGGCTTTCTGCACACCAGTGGTCATGAACGACACAAACCGGGTAAATGTAATGATCTCATTGGGGAACATCTACCATACTCCGAGTCTCTTCCTCTCTCCATCTCTCTATCCCCCCCCAACACCGTGAGTGTTTGTTGTTGTTGTGTGCACTGTGTGTTCTCACTCTGCAGAGAAAGAGTTTTTTTCTGGCTGAGGCTCCCATAGGATAAGATGATCTTGATAAGAGATCCAGATACCGTTCTGCTACAAAAAAAACAAAAACATTTCCGTACCCCTCCAGGGACATTAAACCATTTCCTTTTGCCCAAAAAAGAGAGAAAAAAATCATGCAACCTAGGAATTCACATAGGCACGGCCCCGCTTTCAAGCATCCTTTCCACCTCATTGGCTGGCCTTTCCAGATGCTATCAATGAGCAGGTGATTTTGGTGCAGCCCATAAGTTCTGCATTGCAGAGGCATAGTCTGAATCACTAAATACTGTTTGGGGTGTAGGTGTCTTTACATTGTATTTAAAGACCTAGAGGCAGAACCCTGACTGTGAAGTATACTATTAGTATGATAAATTCTCTCTTCAGTAGCAATCCTTTTCTGTAGATAAACACTCATTTTGTTCATGTTAGCCTTGCATTTGTTCACTTCACTACACCATTCAAAAATAGCTCATTATAAACAACTTCAACTGTTAAGAAACTGATCTAGAAAATGATTTGATTAGGAAGTACTGGTTTTTCTGTTCTTATAAGGTCAGGGTAGGGTTCTTTAAAAAAAAAAGACAAGTGAACACTATAAATTGACTTCCTAAATGTTACAGCTAATTTAAATTGTGGTAAGATAACACAATTCCTCCTATTTGAGAGACACTTACAATCGTTCAGTATTTTCAGAGTATTGTATTTTTTTATATAATGCTTTTGGATTAGACAACAAAATCAAAATCTGGCTCGAGCAAGTTTGAGAGTGAATATTGTCACCCCAACTAAATTCAGTTTCTATTGTTGCCAGGCAACAAATACCATCCCAGTGTGGACTTGTGAGTCTTGACTTATTGCTTGGTAACAATATTCCTCCCCAGTGAGTAAAACATTTAATCAGAGAGGATTAACCCTACTGTATACAGACCTCAGTGCGGGGTGCAACTTTTTTTTTTGCATCAGTGGAATCCAATGATTTGGCTGCAAAAGGCCTGCTGTGTGGAAGGATACTCAGCAGCAGCACAATGACAAATGTTTGCAGAACACTGAACCCACTCCCCACTCTCTCTATTCATATGCTAATCCAAACCCCCAGCACACCCACTAATTACTGATCCTCAGTCAGCCACTGGGTTCCGGATTCCCTCCACTGGCCAGCAGACACATTTGGGACACCAAAGAGAGAGAGACTTGAGCGATGGGTCATTTCATGTGTTTCTAAACCACACAGAATGGACTAAGAAAAAATGAATGTACTGTAGGGGGATAGGCAGGGCACCACGCAGTGTTGCAGCGTCTGGTTCTAAAGTTGTTTAACAGACTTCAGTGTATTTGAGAGCCAACAGACTATAGTGGTGCTTTCCATCACCCTTCTCTGCGTCCATCACAGTTTGTTCTGTGGTGAATTCATTTTGAGACGGTTTGTCAAGTTGGCAACCTGCCATTGTGTTGCTCTTGCATTGCTCTGTGTACAGTGACACAGCGGGAAACAAAGTGCAAAAGTTCAATTGACAAAATGCAAGCTGAATTGGGATCACATCTACTTAGTTAAATGGACATGAAGATACAGTAGATGCAGCTTTAATGACAGGATACAACAGGAGAGTTTGGCAGTAAAGTAAAATGGTGGAAGGGGTTGGATATTGTATTATATATATATAAACTTACACATTCAACAATTTAAAAAGTAATTACTAATTAACTAAACTAATATTAAAGTTACTATATTAACACCGAAACGTCTGAATTTCCCACAAGGGTCCAAATATACCTTTATGATACAAGAAAGGAGTAACATTTCATAAACATCAAATTACTTTGGGATTATTAAACCCAATGTATGCATGTGTGTGTGTGTGTGTGTGTGTGTGTGTGTGTGTGTGTCTGTGCCTGCCCTCGCCTGTGACTAATGTATCATATGCGGCAGTGGGGGTCATCTATAAATAACAACATGATGTTCATTTACTGAGGGAGGGGTGACTTGTGTCTGGGCAGATGGAAGAGCGGGTGGAGTTTGTGTGTGTACAGGGCTGGACTGGGACAAAAAATCGGCCCTGGCATTTTTGGCCATGGCAGCCCACCATGATTATTTATACGATATGCGGAGGCAGGGGCGTTGCACCAAATTCTGGGCCCCTATACAGAAAGTCTTTCTGTATAGGGGTCTTACAATACAAACATGTAAAAGCTGTTTGTCTATAGTCCAAAACGTATGAGTGACTGGTCCCTCTCCAAGCCAGATAACAACACAATGTTTCTATTGATGAATGACCAAATCAGTACGCGTACTTGAACACAACCCCTGGTCTAATGACTCTTAAGAACCATGCACACACACAGTGTTTCTCACAGGAATTTGGGAGACTGTGTCGTGGACCCTGAACCTTCTAGGGGGGTCCGGGGGAATGCTCCCCCGGAAGATTTTTTTTTAAATGTTAAAGTAAAATTCATCAATCTGGTGCACTTTGAGGAGAAAACTAAGGCTAAATCAACTGTTTCCTATTTAAGCTATTTAGTACTATTTTCTGGAATAATTTATAGACACAGAATGACCAAAAAGCAGAAAGAAGAAATGTACATGTTTAAAAAATCCAGTCAGCTTCGGGAATTTTTTCCCTTTGTTTGTATTTTTTAATGGCCCAATATAGGCATTTGATCTTCGTAGCCCCGAACAATGTTATTTAAAAAATAACAAAAATGTACTGACGAATGAAAGGCCCCTGATATCTGTTTTTTTCCCCTAAATACATTTTTTCTGGGCCTTCAAAGATCCGGGGCCTATATTGAGCCAGTATAAAAAAAAAAAATACGTTTTAATTTTTTTGGGTGCAGCCCCCCTCTGCCTTGGGCCCCCCAAGCCTGTCCGCAGTCCGACGGCCCTGAACGTAACTGACCAATTCAATGCAGCCTCTGAATGGGCGGCCCTC
The DNA here is from genome assembly GCF_949987685.1 of Ammodytes marinus. Taxonomy (NCBI): domain Eukaryota; kingdom Metazoa; phylum Chordata; class Actinopteri; order Uranoscopiformes; family Ammodytidae; genus Ammodytes; species Ammodytes marinus. The sequence continues at coordinate 8,598,918 of NC_137211.1, read as the reverse complement.
TGCTGTGTGTGTGATAGGGCCAGGCCCAGCCTAGAACCACCCATAATGGCCTGGGAGTGCTGGGACAAAGTTTTATTTAACTTTCAGGTGAAGTTGACAGCCTGCACGCACATGTTTATGTCCATGGCACTCCCGAGAGGAAAGGGACCTCGGCCCTCGGCTGTGTGACTTGGCCGGGCCGGGCCGAGTCACACAGCCCAGGGTCCAAAAAAAAAAAAAAAAGATTTTTAATTTTTTTTTTTTTTTTTTTTTATGGACCCGGCCCGGCCCAAAATGCCTGCCGGCCCACCGGGCATTGCCCGGTACGCCCGATGGCCAGTCCAGCCCTGTGTGTGTATATGTGTGTGTGTGTTTCCTATTCCCCTGCTTGCATACAGTAGGTGGCAATCCGTTTTACTTGAAACAACACTGTTGACCATTTTCATTTGGCTCAGACACACGTACGCACACACATACAGATTGCCTGAGGCGACAGTCACATTTTTCTGGGAGTTCACAGCAGTCACTGGCTACCACGGCTTGTGCAGTGTGGTGGCTGATCTGTGCGTAACGCATGCATGATGTGTTAGGGTCTTAGTTCAAATAAGCATGGGAAACAATAACAACACAGCTGCACTTCAGAGTGAGTGGGCATGCCTCGACTGTCGAATGTCAGATTATAGCTGAAAAATGCAGGATTTGTGTAGGGGGTGTTGGACGGGAACTGGTGCTCCTTAGCTCTGCGCCTATAGACAGCTACTGTATGCAGATCAGTTAATTGGAAGTGCCCATATCTTGCAACCAATAATTAGAGTCTGTACAGCTAAAGTGTTCCTTGCGAGATTAGATAATGAACAGAGGTTGTTTCTTTATGTGAAAGTTCTTGTACAACTTTTGTTTCCTGCTAGCCCTCAGTCAAGTCATGTTTTTTTTCTATTGTTTGGAAAATATTACATATATACATATCTAGTCACAGGAAAAACAATCGCAATTTAAATCTTTTTCGACCTGCCTATTGACCAATATGTTCTCCAGCAGCTCCGCAGTCTCAGTACAGAGCAACTTTTAATTTTTTTTTTCTCTCTCTCTTTTTTGATTTCCGGGGTACATTTGACTTTGTTGGCCTGCGATCCTTCGCCTACAATCAAAGCATCAGTTTTCACACCCTGACTGCTGATACGTTCAACAATACCCCTCTGTGGGGCTGCAGAGAGGAGAAAGAAGCATGCGTGTTGATTGATTAGTCTTATCTGTAAACAGCTGGCAGTCACTATGTCTTCGCACTTGCCGGCTTTTACTCGTCAATAAAGAGAGGACAAAAGGGCAGGTAAAAGCAGAGCAGAACTTAGATTAGATTTAAGATATTCCGTGAGATGCATTTGTTACATCGTTGATCAGACATAGTTCAGGTCTTTTTTGAGGTGTGGCAATCATTCTGATGTTTGAAAAAAAAAAAAAACTGTTTGATGCACCAGCCGGAATGAAAAGTTCGGTAACGAAAAAAATGGTGAGCAACCTTCACTTGTTTTCCATTTATGGATACATTTATATATTTATTTTTTAATTTTTATATTCTCCTGATAATTTCAAGGTAAAAAAGAAAACAAATGATAAATCTAAATCTAACTACCCCAAAGCATTCTTATTATGACTAGGAGCATCCTTTTGGTTTTGGTCATTAGCTTCCATTTTACTTCTGCTTAGGCTTTCATTTGAATCTGTTAATCTTAATAGCCTGTTTAATCTGCCCATGACCTAAAGGCATGATTTTCTGTATATTTACTTAGTGATTTAACAACCAATCACACTCGACATTAGTGTGGTTTATGGTCCTTGCATGCAATACTCAATATATGAATGGAAACGCCTCAATCCCAGTCCCCACTTGTATGCATGCACAAGTATCGACCTTGCTTGTATGTATTTATGTTTAACTTTTCTCGGGCATTAAAGGTGCTCGGAGGAACTTTCCATTTTTGTTCATCCTTGCACCCTCTTTGGACAAAAGCAGTTGTGGTTTTACTCATCAGCTGTTGTTCCTGGGTGAGAGTACCCATGACAAAGACTATATAAATAAACTATATAATATTTAATGTTTCAGAAACATTAAAAAGTTCCTTGTAGCACCTTTTTAAAGCAGAGATAAAAAATAAAATAAAAATTATTTTTTTTGTTAAGGATGAATACCTCGCTGTGATACTGTTATGAAAGCTTTCCTACCAAAACTATTATTGTTTTCTCCCTACAATTGCTTCTTTGTCAATCTAATGAATTCCTTCCCTTTGTCCGCAAGTCAGTATACTCACAGAGAGAAAGAGGAAAAGCTGTTGTGTTTACATGGGGTCCGTTTTCACAGGAAAATACTTGCGTGTCAGTTCAGTCAAACACACAATCCCAGAACCTCGCAGCAATATCTCTTGAAGACAGCTGTGCTGAGAACCTTTGACAACCATGTGCTCATATGGTTCAGCTCACTCTAGCCCCCCCCCCCCCCCCCTCAATGTTCTCTGTGAATGGTACAGTCCATTTAAAAGGGTGCTTGTCATCTCTCAATGCTCTGTGTCCTTTCAACACTCAGCTGCAGGGAGCACATTTCACAGGGGCAGTGCTGGCTCTCTGACACACATACACATACACACACACACATACACACAGAAACACACACACACGCTCTCATGTTGCTACGGAACTCTCAGGCACATGCACACAGGCATGCTCGCACACTGACACACGCTCTCACCACACATACACACACTTCCTAAGCGTACACATTTCCCCCTGAGCCGGATGCCTCTCTTTCAGGGAAAAGGACAAACTGCTTTGAGGATTTAAACTTGGCTCTTCTTATAAGAGGGGAGCGAGGAGGACAGACAGAAAAAGGAAGGGATTTTTAATTGGGAGACACCTTCCCCCGCGCAGGGCAATGGTCAACTTGTCAGCATGACCCCTTGTCTGGATTCCCCTCTCCTCCTCAGGCAAAAATCCTGAAAATGATGGATGACAACAAGCAGCTGGCCCAGCGCATAGACGGGGCCATTCAGTCGGCCAGCCAGGAGGTGACCAACCTGCGCTCAGAGCTCAGCGCCACCAGCCGCAGACTGGCCGAGCTGGGGGCAACCGACTCGGCCAGCACGCTAGAGAGCCTGCAGCACAACCACAACGGTAGGAAAAGACTTAAGTTATATACTAAGAGTTATACTAACCGTGTGTGGGAGAGTGAGTGAACCTCTTATGCCGCTGTGTATAATCTTGCTATGTATGTCCATCTCTGTGCACATGTTGTTTTTCTGACCAAGAGTGAGTTGAAAAAGCCTCTCCGCTCATGCCTCTCTCCATGGGAATAAGTGAGTGTTTGGAAGTTGGCGACTGAGTGGAGGAGTTTAACAAAAGAGGTGAGGGGTTTCTGTTAGTTTGTGTCCACCCTCAGTTCTCCCGCAAGTCTCCTCTAATGTTGAATGATTAACCTCCTGAACCCTTTCAAAGGGGGGGAGGCTGCACTTTAGGAGGGGCAGAGTGGGTAAAGTTACAAGCTCTTTTCTTCCCCGGGCACTCTGTCTAGTTCATTCGGTTTTCCCTTAACTGGGCAATGGATCTGTGTCTCTTGAGGACGAAGGGAAAGGGGGCTGGTTTTAGGGTTGCCGTGGGTTACTGTTACCGAGAGCTGTTTGAATGGCTGCCCAGTCTGTAGAATGCTTTCCTGTGTGTGTGTGTGTGTGTGTGTGTGTGTGTGTGTGTGTGTGTGTGTGTGTGTGTGTGTGTGTGTGTGTGTGTGTGTGTGTGTGTGTGTGTGTGTGTGTGTGTGTGTGTGTGTGTGTGTGTGTGCTGCAGCAGCTGCTGCTGCTCTGTTTGCCACTTTCCAACTTTTTTTTGCACAGTTTGACATAAAGATAGGCGTTCATGTATAAACATGGTGCCAGCATGTGCAGGTCCTGTCTATGTGCCCATGGGTTGTCACGTCTGTCAAATTCTGGCACACACACACACACACACACACACACACACACACACACACACACACACACACACACACACACACACACACACACACACACACACACACACACACACACACACACACACACACACACACACACACACACACACACACACACACTTTCCGTTTCCAGTCAGCTGGTACAATGAGCTGGCTGATAGGATACGTTCCATCTTGGTTCTGGCAGCACTTTGCTTTTGAAACCACATATCTCCCAGATACTTTGGAGGTCAAGTTCACTAAATGGTCTGCTGGATTTCCTCTCTCCACTGTTGGCTAACTTTTCCTTGACAATGACAGGGGGTCATTTGGTCTTCACTTAACAACTGCTGTGCTTTTTTAAAGGGGAAAATGTTAACGCAGGGTATACTCCACAGCTGGTCAGGAACAGTTGGGTCATGTGTCAGCATTGTTGTCAATGGACTACCCATGTCGCTTTGTTTTTCAGTTATTTCTTTCTGCTTGTGTGTGTGTGTGCGCGCCTCGCGGTATCCCTTTAACCCTGATGCGCGCTCACACTCCTGCTGTTTCCATAGCAGTGTGTGTGTGTGTGTGTGTGCGCCAGTGTGAGTGACGACAAGCATTCCTCTGGGAGGGTTTGAGCACTGATGTCATTGTCCCTTGAAGCTGCTTCTCTGCTCAGCTGGAATGATGCCCTGGATGTGCATGTTCACCATTGTCTGTCCAGTAGATTCAACACAACTCACACTGACATGCATGTTATCATCACAGAGTCTGCAGGAGAAGACTTTCTGACTGGTCCATTTCTTAATATGCTCGCAACCTGTCTAAAGTAATACTCTCTCTCTCTCTCTCTCTCTCTCTCTCTCTAGATGGATTTTGTCTGACATAAGTGTCTAGATATTCAGTGCTGAGTGGTTATGAGTGCCCCTTGTTTTCACCATCAAAATGACACAAGCACATGTCCTTTCGATACTGAAGATGCTGGTTTCTCCCTGATTCCTGCCTTTTCTTTGTGTTGGCCTGTATATCTTCCCGCTGTCATTGTGTCTCTGTCAATAAGTCTTTTTTTTCTCTCCCTTTCACACCCACCTCTCGCTGGTGGTTCTCCATCCCCCGTTCTCTCCTTCTGGCTGCTCTTTACAAGCCTGGCTGTACAATAGAAACAGTTGGGGATAGGCGGATTAGGTAATTTATCACCAGTGGCTGTGTTGGGAAGGGAGGTGTTTTTTTTTTTTTTTTTGCTAAGGGGGTCGCTGGTTCATCCTGCAGCCGGCACAGTGGTAGTCCTGAGGGGAAGCTGTGTCGTGGATGCTACCTGGCATTTTTTTTACTATACCAGCAGAACTAACCTTGCTAGCAGGCCAGTTTACCTTAATTGCATTTCTACTGCCTCTGGGTTTTGCATTTGCTTTTGTAACATTCATCCCGGCATTTGCTAAAAAGTTTCTGAAAAGACTGTGGAGAGGTAAATGTTCCCAATAGTTTCGGAAACTAAAAAAACACACACAAGATCCAACCTCCAATGTGTCTTTCTCTCTCTTTACATCTTACACCTTTCCTATCCTTTTGAGCTCACTGGTATCCCCATGTGCTAGGTCCTGGGCTTCCCCCTGTGGACCTAAATGGACTACATTCAGCTTTGGTTGTGGCACCAAGGGGGCTGCTTATACAGAGAAAAATGCTGAGCAGCCATGAAACTGGCTCAAAACGTCTGCCCCGTGGCCCCAATTTGTGCCGTTCTCATTTTGTCTTTGTGGATGAAAATGTCACATCCAGTTCAATCCTGGAAATAGTTATGGCGACTGAGAAACCCATTCCAGTGCTCCAGTACTGTTTATCTCCAGTACCATGTATTTGTTTGTGGTTACCTTTAGCAAGAGATATTTTTGAATTGTCTTTAATTTGACTTATTTTACTATAACGTTTCCAGTAATGGTTGTAGCGAACAAGAAGCTCTTGATTCTAATGGCATCAGATTTACAATACAATGATTCTTACAGCCCTCTTACAGTAGAGATTTATACAGGTGCAAAGAAACTGTTCTATCTGCAGTCTCCAGTTTCTGTGCGACATGCATAGTCAAACCACAATTACTTAAACTAGTTCCACTGTGGCCATTAACAGAGCTTTTGCAAAGTAAGTCTGTGCAAATGAGCAGATTGGAGATGTTGTGTCGGTGGTGTCATTCCCACGATGCTTGCAATAGAAAACTGTGGCTACAGTGAACAACTTTCTGCAGAGACTAATCTTTAAAAAAATAAAAATAATCCACAGCAGTGCGACTGGCAACAGGAATTTGTTCTTACATGAATTAGGTACACACATTCCTAAGACTATTGATTTGATATGTTAACATTATTTTACACTTGAATGTAATCACTTTGACACGGTTACCAGCAGTTTGACAAAGACCTCTTTCAGCTGCATCTCGCAATGTTAATCAGCATAGGACATTTTGCTCTGTTGTCATGGAGATGGCCCAGTTGTCACCACTTGACATAATAACGATAGTTATACTATATTGGTCAAAGCCATATTTATGCATGTTATCCTGACACATGGAATATTTTCAGATTCATTAGAACAGTAATAGCAATCTATAGTATCTTTGCGAGCCAGCTCATAAATGTTAGTCAGTCAGCACAGCTAGCTTGCTCCTAAATCATCTTCATTTTGTAGTTTGAATGATGTGTCTTGAGTGATAATGCACAGCCTCTCCTTTTTTGCCCAATCAGTTTCCCTGATACAGAAAACAGTTGTAGATTATTTGCTAATGTTTTGGCTCTTTGATACTTGTTGATTGTCACTGACTTCTTAAGAACGCACTTTGGGTCTTGAGTGTTAAGATCTGCTGATAATTGCAGAAAAACGTTGGCTATTTTACTGAGACTGATTGATTGAATTATAACCACATCTCGTCAGGGATAATGTTTCACTCTTTAGTTGAGGGTGAGAATATTTGAGACAAGCTTGGTTGGTCAAGCACTCACAGGATTATAGCACATTTAGTGCTTCAAAGCAGAGGGCATGCTTTACTGTCTGAAGATCATCAAAAAGTTTAACACAATATCAGGATGTTTGATTTATACTCATACTTTATCCTCATGATTATTAAAAATTCGAAAAATACATTAATCTTCAGAGAGGAGTTATTCAGAAGATCAAGAATGACTTAGGCCTGTTATATAATTTAGCATGGTTGATTTCCTGTCTATATACATCAATAATGAGCAGACAAGCTCTGAATGTTAAAATGCTAGGGAGACAACAGTTGGGTGGTGTGTTTTTGTAATTATCTTCACGAAAAGCCTCTTTGGTCATTGACATTAGATATTAAACAGGGTTAAGAATATCGGGAGGCTACTTGCGTTAAAGGCATTTGCTTCAGTTAAGAAAGAGGTGAAGAGAAGAGCAACGGAGACACGTCAGGACTACTTATGTTTTTAATACTATTAGCCAGGGCTTAACTTGGAATGAAAATGGGCCAAAACTCCAGTGTGGCATAAAACACAAGATTTAGTATTTGGTATTTTTTATTTGGATTTGACCTCTATTTCACACGCACCTTGAAGCAAGTGAGACAGCCCACCCACACCTCTCTCAGACTGGCCCTGCATGCAGTCTTAAGAAATCGATGCGTTATTGTGATGGCTGACCATTCATCAATAAAGGAAGCAAGAGGCTAAGCTTTTCTCCACCAGCTGTGTGGCAGAACCCATTGGCATCCGACAGTGGGGAGAAGGGCAGCAGATTCCAGCCTCTCTCTTACCTGGTATGAAACCTCAGGCTTACACATTGTGTATGTGGCATTTCAGTGAAACATTGTTGATCTATGATTTGCAATTTTTTTCTATGCGTTAGTGCAGATCCTCTCCGCTCAGTAGGGCTCCAGTTATTCTGTGCACAGCGTTACATTCAATTGTCAGTATATTAGAGAGACATCACTCACATAGTAAATGCTTCATTCAAATTGAGAAGAGCTTTGTATTCCTCCAGTGGACGTCATGCACACATGCATACACTGACACGTGTGACATGAATTCCTAATTCCCAGTGTCAAATATATACAGTGCCGGGGATGAAAATGGTAATAGAATATTTTACTCAAGTAAAAATACCGTAGAAGTCTTACTCAAGGACAAGTAAAATCACCTGGGTGTGTTTGATTTGGGTGGTTGGATTGAACTTACTTTATGTTGAACTACAGCAATACTTACATCCAGTAAACATTTGCCTCATTACTGTTTTTTTAACGAAAGTTCTTTATTCTATTGCCTTGTTTTAGTAGCGAGAGTAAATGTAATGTTGTCATTTCCAACCCTGTACAGTCCATGAAATATGTTGTGATCAATTTTGTTCTACATTTAATTTCTTAAACATTTTGAGAAAGTCATTTCAACACAATCTGTCTTCTAAACATTTACTTTCCAAGTCAGTAAATGAAAAAAATGCAGATCATCTCTCCTCTGTGGCACAACGGCTTTATAACAGAAGATTTACAGTTTCCGAACTGAAAAATATGGAATGAAGAAAGGATTTGCATAGTTCGGAAAAACACTTTTATAGCACAGCTATTTGGAAAATGTCAACAAGCTTTCACATTGCGTTCTACCCTCTTCCATTACAGTAATGAATGCAAAAATGGCTGATGGAAATAATATCTCCAGAGTTGATTCAAATGTCACTGCTTTCTTTTTAAGACTACGTTTTGAATACTTGATTAGTTACATTATACTGCATCGACGTTTATGAACATAGAGCAGGAGCCCAAAATATTGTGTCAAATACATTGGCATTATTTCAGTTATTTATCAAATTTGCTATAGAAGAAACAAAGAATTATTTGTTGGGAAACCAGCTTGTGGGGAAGCAACCCATTACTAAATGACCAAGCACTTAAAGGCCTACTGTCTTTTACTGTGACATCACAGTAATATTTACAAAGTACGTTTTTTTTTAACCCTATATTTCTCTTTCTGTGATGTCACGAGAAAGAGAAATATAGGGTTAAAAAAACACTCTTTCTGCCTTTTCTCAGGCTAGGATGAACCGATTTTAATTTTTTTTGCACATTTATACTACATAGGATCTCAGAATTCAATACACCTTCATATTCAAACCGGTGAAGTAGGCCTTTAACATTTGATCACTGCTTTTGCTGCATCAGGCCCTGAGGACCAAAACAAGTCGTTTCATTGTCTTTATATTGTGAAGTGGACCTGTCAAAATCCCAGCATGGTCATTCAAACTAGCTCTAGTGTTTGTTTTTTTGCATAAATTGCATTTCCTGCTGACTTTTGTCTGCTCAGTCAATGTCTGGAAACCTGACATTTTGCAACCTGCCATTACCTACGTATGTACCCCTTCACACTCCCTATTATGATTTGATGAAGAGGTATAGGTGTAAACCCTCTGTCACCCTGGAAGCATTTGGTTTAGAATGTGACTGAAAGACAAAGAGACAATAACACAGGAAAGATATAACAGGCTAATGCGGTCATAAAAGAGCAGCAATGTATTAACTCAAACTGTGAAAATGGCACCAAATCTCATTAGTGTTTTTTTGTCGCTGGAGATGGCTTTTGAATCCCTGTCTGTCTATGGCAATGAGAAACTTAACGACTTGTGTGAGGAAAAATTATAGCCCTCCTCAGGTTTCCTGTTTATGGTGCGTTTTATGGACGTTTATTTGACAACGTAAGCCAACAGATGGTGAATCATCAAGGCAGTCCCTAAAAAAGTGCAACAAAAATAGGAAAAGCCACAATTGCCATTGGCAAACTTCATTAAGCTCCTTCTCTTGGCATGGACTGAAGTCACTTTCCGAATCCCAAGTTCAGACTAAATCACCACCGGCTGAAGGTTGTTTTTCAAATGGAGCAACAGATAATGCAGATGCCAGTTTAATTAGTAAGGCTTAAAACCTGAACGTGCCATTGAAAAATGATGAGGGATGTTAGTCTGCAGCCATATGCTTAAAGGTCATTGATTTACATAAACACGTAGTCATCAACTGAGTGAGAGAACCTTGAGAAAAGATTGATTACACAGTAGTATACAGTGAAAATATATGTTGTGCTATATGTGTGTTTGCACCATATTTTGGATTTGTTGTACCGTCCACGCCCGCACACACACACACGTGCATGCACACACACACACACACACACACACACACACACACACACACACACACACACACACACACACACACACACACACACACACACACACACGCCCCTACCTCTTTGGCCTTGTCATAAGTTAAGTGTTTTCCAGACCACCATCAGCTACCAACAGGACTTGACATACCAACAGTGGCTTTATTTGACATTGCAACTTAAGTACTTAATTCACTTGCACCACCACTACCCTACCCCCCCTCCCCCCCCCCCCCCCACACACACACATAGTATTTATTCTTTACCTAAAGAGACAATTTGATGCCCTTCATTGAATTTAGGTAGGTCGGGTCTGTCGTGTATCTTGATGTTTTGGGTTGGTGACTGTTGTATGCATAATGAGTTTGAATGGCTCTCGGGTATGTAAATAAATGTTGCCCTCTGTCCTTCCGCCTGCCTTTCCTGAAAACTGATGCTTACAGCACTATCACGCACGGCAGCAGATGGCATGAACGAGTGTGTTCGGTAATCGGTGACATTGCACACATTCACAATGCCATGAAGTGTGAACTCTGAGCTGTGTCATGCAAAACTGTGGAAGTAGAAAAAGAGGGGGGGGGGGACTTGCTTTAGTACAGTAAAATGTAAATGTCATTCTTCCTACAGAAAGACATTTGAGAGAGGACTTGGAATATTCTGCTAGTCCATGAAGGTTACACAGGCGAGTATAATGGATAGTGCCCCATGTGGGTAGACTACTATGAACAATGATTAACACTCTCATTAATTTGATGGAAGGCTTCATTAGCTGGTGATGGTGGGTGGTGGGCATCATTGTTTTTTTACCGCATCCCCCATTACTCTCTAGATGGGCTTCTTTTTCCTTTTTCATATGTTTGCCACAGGGCCCAACTTGGAACTATTAAAACAAATTTGTTGGGAGAATTATTCCTATCTGTATCATAGCCACTGATCACAAAAGGAAATAATATGGGGGAAATTAGAGCAGCTGCATCTATGCAAGGGTTTACGGCAATTAAATCGGATGGGACTCTGGTGTTGAAATCTGCTCATTGGAATCTGATAGGTCTTCTCTGTTGCCCCAGAGAGAAAGGCTCCCTAATAGGCTGAGATAAGAGATGAGGAAAGTGTGTTCTTGTCAGGCACAGAGCCCGCCCCCCCGCCCCCTCCGATTGGAATATGAATGATGTGATGTGGACCGGGGGAAGAGGAGTGGACTCTTGAGGAGGGGGTCCACTGTGGGGCGTCTCAAGATGTTGTCAGCAATTATTCACAACGAGGTGCAGTCAGACGATCGGTTAGAGCAGCAGCAGTGATGTAATGACACTTCCTTTGTTCATCTAGCATTTCTGGAAGTGTTAGAATCAAAGCAAGTGAGTTTTGCCTATTTTGTCTCCTGTCCCATTTCTGTGAGACTGATGCTGTGTAGCACATGTGTTTGACCACGACAAAGTGCAAGCAGCACTCTGTGGATAGTACGTTGTGAGTCTTAATGGCAACCTTGATATCTCTGCCGGTCTCGCAGTAAAGTTTGTTGAAGAAATTGTTTTATGTTTAAAAAAAAAATACCTTAATTAGATTTTTAGGCTCAATATCAGGTTTCATCCAAAGACACGTTACTAACCATTAAAGGTGGAGTCAGCAATTCTGGAGAGTGCTTGTTTTCAAAATCACTTTCTGTCAAAATCAGTGAATGATCCCGTTACCTACTTACGTGTACTGAAAAAAGAATTTAAACGGCTGGTGTTAATGTACAGCTGAGGCTCTGTAAATGGGCATATGCCCAGCAACGGTGAGCCCCAATTGTTTACATACCCTTAGATACCAGTTTACAACGCGCAGGCTGTGTATTAACAACAGCTTTTTTCAGCGCACACACAAGCCGATTATGAGGAGATTTTCACTGATTTTGACAGAGCACTGTTCATCTTCTTCAGGTCCCACTTTTGTACAAGGGTGATAATTTTGGATCTTAGCTGGGGGGTACATGGTGCGTGCAACCCAAGACGATAAGGATATTTTGGGCGTAGGTAGACGAATAGAATTACCGCATAGCTCTGCAGAGGCATTGCCTTGCCTCACAGCATTTTCAGACACGTGTACTGGTCCTGGGTCTGATTTCTCCATGCACACGTCCCACTGTAACCGATTAGGACCTGCCAAATGCAGTTTGATCTCGGATCAGTGGTTCTGTAAAGCCCCTACTCATGAATCAAATGGCATTCACCGGCTCACAGGGACCAGTCAAGGGACCTGTGGAGGTGTGAAGGAAAGTTTTTTGTTAGAAATTTCTTGCAATTGCTGCATTGCTCTTTTAAGAAGGGCACAGGATGTTATGTTCTCTGCCTAAACCAGGGACGTTTAATGTTTACAGATAAGGATCATTTGGAGTGTGGAGGTGCTTGTGCACAGCAGACACTAACGTTGCTATTTATGTATTGAACACTACTCTCCATCTCCCCCTTATAGTACATGACATGCTGTTTGGAATGATGCCCTTAATTCTTGTTGATGAGTAGATACGTTTCACTATTGAGGTATACCAATAACAGTTATCTTCTTCTGTTCATGCCTTTTCTGTAATGTCATTTAAGTGTTGGCTTTAGTATGGCTTTGGCTTTTAATCCTGTCAGTATTAGAGATTTTAGGAGAGATTTTAGTTGTCTGCTAGTACTCTCTTGTCTATCCTTTCGACCAGATTTTGAAGTATTGTGTAGGTGTCACATTTTATTTGGTTTCATCACATTGTGCAGCTGTGAGTGTCACTGGTGACAGGGAGCCAGAGTTCAGTGGGTGCAGACACATTACATCATCTTTCTTACTGCTATTTAAGATGAGGTTTGATAACTTATAAATAACTGAAACCCAAACTAGGAAGCATCCGATGGCTATGTTAGTGTAACGGTATCTTTTGTTAAAAATAATAGCAGAAAAGAAAATTTTCTTTTGATGAAAAGGGTAAGGAATTGAAGTATGGATGTTTTCAAATGACTCTGCATGTCTTTCAATAAAAAAGTAAATGCAGTCTCTAATCATTTTCCTTATGAAAAAATCAAAGTTTTAGAAATTTTTATTTGGAGATGGCAGGAGTGCACTCGTCTTGTGTTTGAAAGAAACTAAAACAACTATACAGTGACAAAGCCACCGGTTCACACAACAATCAGCATACACAGACACAATGCTGTTTCTGTGTTTGTTCCAGTCAGTTTGTAAGGCCTGTCTGTCTGATGTGGATATGAGTGATCATCCAGCCTACAATCGCCCATCTATCAGCATGCAGGCTGTTCGGCCAGCTGGTGCCCGCTGGCTTGAAGAGGCAGATTGGCCAAACCTGGATGTCACAGTGTTGGTGGCAGGTGGGTCCCACCGTCAGGTAGTAGTGATGCCTACTGGCACAGACGGAGCCATATCAGAGCAGCCCCATGTGGTAGGGGAAGGAGCATGTGTGGCGGAGCAGGGAGAGGGGAGGCATCTTGAGCCATGTGCATGCCAACCCTGACAAATTGGATAAAGCCTCCAGTGGATGGGAAGGGCAGTGTCAGTGTGAGGCTGACATATGAAGAGGACTGGCACAGTGGGTGGAGTGGGCACGGGGTGGGGGCGGCAGACAGCAGATGTTTGTGTCATCACAAGCCTGGCGTCACACTGAAGGAGAGACTTACCTTAATGGACATACGTAAGCAGACAGATTCTAATATGCATAGGGCCATATGTGATGTCTCTGTACAGTGGGTGTGTGTGTGTGTGTGTATGAGAAAAAGAGAACCTGTCCTTCTTTAGCAAGGTTAAAACAATTCCGCCTATGGTGCCATTTTCACACGTACGTCTGTCTAGGGATACTTTTCATCCTCTACCTCATTAGTTATTTTCATTTTCACGTGTCATAAAGCAAATTTCTGCCGCTCTGCTTCTAAGACTTGAAAGACAAATGTCCTTTGGTGATGCATTTGTGTTTTGAAAATGCACACAGACTAGGAGTGTCAGGTCAGCTGCACTGTTAGCATCAGCATAACAGACCATAGCAGTAAGTAGAAATCCGTGGAGAAGCTTTTTAGCAAGCACTTAGAGACATGCTTGTTAATACACATATTGGCAACACTGACTTAATGCAGGTCAATACATGTCATGCTGACATGCAAACACATAACATACATACTTCCAATACAACGTCAGTGCCTTCCTACTAAATTAGATACTCCTAATAGAAGCGTATTTGAGTGTCTAGAAAAGCGCTATATAGACCTCTTATCAGTCTACGCCACACAGCGTCACTCCCCTCTCTACTGCGCATGTCCGTTGCAGAAAGAGACAAGAGCGACACGAGCCACAATCATGTCTTGTTGTGCTGTTGGATGCACAAACCGTTTATTTTTAGTTTGAATGGTGATAAAGCTAGTAAATGCCCAAATGCACCACTGTATAATTACATAAATGAGTTGTGAAATGTTTACAATAAGGACAGTGACCGGAGACGAGGCTATAGCAATGGAAAGCAATGGAGGCTTATTTACAATGACCCACGTTATACATCTCCGTCCTCTTCCCTTGTGTTTGACTCTATGGTTTGACTAGGCAGTAGGGGTTTGCACGTGTACACGTGTAGCCGGTAAGTAGGCTAAATCATACCATTTAGGAAAAATCAATAAACGAAAACCGAGTGGGGTCGACATGTGCTAGCCTACTGTAGGCTACTAAAGCAGATAACACAACACATTATTGTGTTTGGTTATAATATTTATTCATTTAACTATTTAACTGCTCCACCATAAGTTTCACTTTCCTTTTCATCTCCGTCTCAAACAGCTGGTCTGATAAGCTGGTCGGCTCGTGAGCCCAACGGCCCCGAAAGCAGGAGTCAGTCTAAAAACAGACACTATAGACTAGTTATGATCACTTTTAAATCAAAAAGCTAAATTATGAAATAAAGGCATCTCTGCCTCTCTCTGTCTATCTGTCTGCCGGTCTTTACTGTCACTCTCCAACAGCAGTCCGGCCACTGAAGTCGTCGGGGCCATTTCTTCTCATCATTTATCTACTCAACTGCCGGCAACGCGTATGGGTCATTAAGACGTATCTCGTTCAATAGTGTTAATGTTTCCGCATAACCAATGTTAGCACTCGCTGATAAACAGTTTTTAGTAAGCTGACAACATCGCTATTTAGCACCATGGACCTATAAAGAAACACCGCAACTGCAATATAACCAAACGGGTAACCATGGCAACCAGCCAAACAATTTTTCTTTCTGCAACTATGCAGTGCGCGCATCCGCCGTGTTGATAAACAGATAAGGGGTCTATACATCTTATCAGTTATTACATATTTAGATACAATTTGAATCTCTCCGTTTGGTTATTGTTTTGCTTCATGTGTTTTTAGATCAACGTAGGTTACAGTGACCATTTACTAATCTGTACTTTGCCTGGACCTTCATAATCAAGCTGAGGCAAAATTAGAACATTAACACTTAACATAAGCGGTTACAGAATTCACCTCAGAAAAGTGGGGATCACCTGTAATGTTTCTCCTGAGTTGCAAAGACTGACCTTTTAATTCTTTCTCATGCGAGGGATTTGTTTATAAAAAATAATTTACTGTCTGAACAAAAACATAGCACAGGCAGGGTCTCTAAAACCTTGTTGGCAGTGGGAGATCTGTATTTCTCTTTATACCGCTTCAGGAATCTGTCCTCTCTCATCCTCTTTTATTGTATTGATTGTTAGATGTTAGGTTAAGAGCAATTTTCACTCGTTATGTATTTTTAATTGAATTCAACTGCTGTTGCAGGCCAGAGTATCTCAATGGAGGCTATGTGAATGGCCTTTAAGAGCCAACAAGCACAGCCATGTGGGCTACTCCTCAATGAGCCCACATGGCCCTTAACAGTGAACTACATGTCCTCCAAACTGAGGATGTACATTCTTAATTCAAAAAGTGTTCAATGCGTCACTGCACCATTTCAAAGCCCTTTGAATCTTTATCAGCAACAAGCGCGGCAGAAGCCTGATCAATAACCAGGGCTAAAGGATCAGGAGAAACACTTGTACCAAATGTTTCTTTAAAAAAGCAGCCACCCAAAGCAAGTCCCTGACCTTCTCATTTTGTTGAGCCATTGGTAACAAGTTTCACTCTTTTTTCACATTTATTAATGTTCTTAGTCATTTATTATATATTTGGGATTGTTGTGGTGTTTTCTACAAGCAGTATCATTGGATCATGATACTGTGAAACTGCGGGGGTATGTCGGGTTCTTTATAAACAATGATATCGAATGATTACTTTCCTCGTTGCTGAGATTGCTGGCATTTAGAATTGCACATTCCGGGCCATACCCTTGTAAACAAACCCTTACATTGATGCATTTCCAACTTCTAAGGAAGATAGTGCTACAAGTGTGTGAATGGGATTGTAACCCCTTTTGTTCTCAAACCAAATAAGCTCATGGTTAAATTTTTGATCTTGCATAGTAATATTTCACCCTCAGAAAATGTCTGTGTTGTATTCCCACTGTAATTTGCTAGCTTGCCCGTTTTGTTGTACGAATATTTTCTATCCCTAACTTGACCCGTTAATGTTGCATTACTTTGGTTTCAGATAGACATTCGAAAAGCTGTACATTTCTAAATTTAACATCAAGCCATTAAAATCTATTTTAGCACAGACATCGCCTCTTAAATGTTGTGGCATGTCCTATTTGTATTTTAGAAGCTGTCTCTTATCTGTGGAACAACAAAGGGACAGGTAGTGCCAGCTACTCTGTCAGTCTAGAAGTAGTCATGCCACTTCATCTCTCTGGAGCGAGGCAGCTTTGTCTCGCATCCCTCATCCAAACAAGGCGAGTTCAGGCAGAGTTCAAAGGAAAGTTGAGAGGGAAAGCAATATTTTTGCTTCCCCCTTATGTCAGTTACTCCCAACCTTTTAGGTTTTGCTCTTCTGGCAAGAAGAGAAGTGTTTGGGTTGACAGCTGGTACGTTGCAGATGTCTGGATGATAATACTTTCTAGCAGCAGCCTCTGGTTTGAAAGAAGTTTGCTGTAATGGAGGTCATCTTTCAGAAAATATCTAGAACCTCTGACTCAGTGGCCACAGGGAAACACTTTTTACTCATCAAATATGCAGATTGTTAAGAACTGCTGTGCAATCCACGTGGCCAATGAAATCCTGTGTGATGAGGTGTTTATAGTTCATCATGATAGATCAACCTTGAAGAGGTTAACATGGACCTATTTGCTTGAGGCATTTGGCAAGGCTACTTGTTGCTTGAATGCATGCAGATGATCTACGTGTTGGCATCCTATGTGGCCATCAATTGATGTGGCTGGCTGTGTAGACAGAATCGATTTCTGGTACAAGCCATAAAGCACAATGCTACAGCTTTTCACTGTCAGAGCCCAGGCCATTACCCTGAAAGAGGGTTGATCCCACTGTTCAATAGCTGCATGGATAATGTAATGGATGTAGGAAAACAAATAACTTTTAAAGAAGGTCAACCTTTTCAGAAACTGTACGAATCAGCCTACCATAAAAACATACTTAGGATAGCAAACAACACTTCAAGCACTCTTTGTGCACCAGTATGTTATTGTAATGTTACGTTGAATATATATATTTTTGGGTCCTCTCTTGATATCTTAATGCTTTTCTTCTTTAGTCTCTATTGTCTTTTCTGTGATAAGCAAATTGAGCTTCAGGTATGCAAAACAAATATCAGACTTGCTCTGACGATAACTTAATATCATATTGTATCGTAATCGTGTCGAATTGTATCGTGGATATTATTTTCTCGTAACTGCCATCACATTCGTTATCACTGTATAATTAACCAGTAATGATGTACCAGAGAGTAGCTTAAGACTGCAAATGTCATGCTGAGGCCATGTGCCTGTATTTATGTCTGGTTTCATAAAGTCTTGTTACGGTAAGAATATCCCAGAGATTGATGTCTGTGTGTATCTGGATCCAAAGCAATAAGCTGCTTATATTACATTATAAATCCTTTAGATCACCCAGCAGCATCTTGGCTATCCTTCCATAATCCATAATCAGACCACTCACACAAACTTTATTTGAATGCTCAACAATTCACTGATGGATTGCCAAGGCCCTCAACCTTTTAATGTGCTATAATTCTGCAGCTTGTAATGCAATCAATGTTTTCCCTCTGCAAATCTGTCTTGAGCGGATAGATGGATAGGCAGCTCTTTGTGGCAGGTAAAGCGGCTCGTGAGGAGGAATGGATTCCATTGCCTCATAGACAATCAATCAATTTGTCAGGAGTGACATGCCAGCCTGTGCAGTGTCTGTCTCCCTCCACAACATTGACTTACATTGGGGCTTAGCGCTCAGATATTGCTCTGGTGCTCAGGGTGTCAGAGAACTGTTCCTAGGCTTATGCTGCACAGCATGATGCCAAGGAGCATCATTGATTTATTGATGTTCTGCCTATTTTTCTTGCCACCTGGTACATCTGTTGCTACAGAGTGTCATTGCCAATGCCAGGGTTTAACGTAACATTTTTTCCCGGCGCGCTCTCTTGGACAGTACATCATAGTTTTACTGGCCCCTTGTATATTTTCACTGGCCAGGCAGCCAAGTAATGAAAATAACTGTTGTTTTTTTTCTCCGACGTTTTGGTGATTTGTTATAGATAATATATACACCATTGAAATTCCCTTTAAGTTATGTTTCCTTTAGTTATTGATATGGAATGTGGATATATCACACAAATCTGCAAGCTGAAGTATTGCTCCAGTGATGTATAAGCCCCTCTTTCTTCTTGCCTTGAGTAATGGTAAGAGGTTAAAGCAGACTAAGAGTGCATCCTGTAATGCATTTCATCTGCCACGTGTCTTGAGACTGACATCTTCAACTTGTATCAAAGCATATTAATAGACCGCTAAACTATTGTAAGGAACCAAATCTCAGTAGTAAGTTTTACAGGATGAATCTCTAACCACTACATCACCACCATCTGTTAAAAATGCAGACAGTATAAATATTTCTGTATTTGTGGGGGAAATATTAATGAAATTATGTGTCTAAAACCTGCAAGACCTGTGAAGTCACAGCCTTTACCTAGAAAAAGATAATTTAAGGTTCGTTCTGATTGTAAGCATCACGCAACAGGCCAGATTGCCACAAAAAAATAACCCCATACTGGCCTGACCTTGTAGACTCCCTTAACTATTTACACAGAGCTTTAATACTGTCATTAGGCTGTTGAGGGCTTCGACTTGCTGCCCCAGATCAAAGCCTTGCGTAAGGATTCAAGTCACTTTCTAAGCGTTTGTCTTAGATCCAGCAACACAGCTATCACAGCCACAGGATCACACTATCAAAGCTCTTGCCAAAGTACCGGCATGACTACGTGCCAGCCCTTTAAAGATCTTAACAGCTCCGCAAAATAAGCGGCCCAAAATCCTTGCAAATTCTTCTTTGTGTCCCCTCGCTGTCGGTGTGCCTGATGCTGCCACTTATTTGGAAGTTCATTGACAGTAGATGTAAGATAGGAGCGCATGGCAGCCGTGCTTGCTGAGGGCAATGCGAGAAGAATTGGGAGTTTACTCTGCTCATTAGGATTCTGCAGTGGCCGCGGAGCGAGGCTGAGATGAGAAGAACTGATGAGAGGAGAGGCAGCGTAGTATAGGGCCAGAAATAGATCAAAACCAAACTGGAGTCCAGAGTGTACCGGTGGGCACAGGAAGAGATGGAATGTTGGCCCTCTAAGGCTGGACACGCTAAATGGAGCTGTCGGACTGGATTGCAGATTAAGATGCGCCCCGGAGAATGATAGCAGTAGCCAGCGAGCTAGCTTGCTAATGATGAGAATGTATTAAACGAATGCTGATAACAGTAAGAAGGGGTAAAGGATGAAGATTATGAAAAACCCTTAAGGATTTCTCTGCTCCCCCTTTTTATTTCACTCCATCTCTTTCCTTCCCCTGCTATCTCCTTGTGCTGTTCTGATTGTGATTAGTAGGGCGATAAGAGGCTCATGATTCCTCTATTTTCTGCTTCATTAGTCTGGCTCACTTCTGTGTCAGTGGCCCAGAGTGGCCGTTCGTCCTCTTGTCTTCACCTTCCTACTTCTGTTTTTCAAAGTCTCTCGCTCCTCGGCCTTTCGTCTGATGAGACGCACATTTGAAATCGGCCGGAAATCGTACCCGGGTCTGCTGCTGGGCCCGGCCCGAGGGACGACGACGACGACCTACCAACAGAGCTAAGGGCGCCGCCTCCCTATCTCTTTTACCACCCGTCTCCGTCCTTCTTTCTTCGCCCCCCCCCCCCCTCTTTTAGCTCATTTCTCTCTATTTGTTTCTCTCTCCTGTCGTGTTTTTCTACGGATCCGTGAGTCGAACGGAAGCAAATAGAGCGAGGCGGCGAGGTAGAACCCACCACTACCTCATCTGGTAATGAGCCTGTAAAAGTTCCCGGTCAAAAGTACAGCGTCTCCATGGTGACTGAGGTAAAAGTTTCTGGCAACTGCCTACGCCTGGTGTCTCTTTGAGGGCGCCAGCTTGAGTAAACAATGCCAAGGTCAACGCTCCTCTGGGTTTGTTTGAGCGTCTGCGACCACAAAGACACACGGCAGCCTTTTAAAGGATGCTGTGGGGAGCTTGTTTTCTTTTTCTTGTCATCCAATTCATCCAGAACCTTTTCATTAGACAAACTAGACCACCCAACTCACTTTGTTTTTTTCTCTCAAATGCAAACCTCTAACTCGCCATCCTTGTATTTTATTATTTGCCTTGTCCCAAAATGAACCTTTTAAGATCCCCTTTTCTTTCCAAGGCACAGATGAATTGCAATGAACAGCCAAAGCATATTTAATGTGAACTTGTTTGTGTGTTCCTTCATTGGATGTAGCTGTGTAAGGTTCCTATTTAGTCATATTATATGGCGCTGTATTTTGTTGTTAAATGTCCTCTTTGTGCTCCTGCCGCCTGCTGTTTTCTCTTCTTTGCATCCCTCGGGCCGCCTCTATTCATTGTTAAATTGAATTATTAATGTTCTTAATTCTAGACGAGGGAACAAAACAGCTATGCCGTTTATTTTTGCCTTTGAGCTGTGAGTCACTCAATCTCTTGCTACCGCGCTCTTGCCGCTGCAGTCACAAGTCATTACTAGTCGGCTAATTACCTACAGAGGCACCTGCCCACACACAAATCACAGACGGGTGGTTTTGACACATTTCGTCGTCAAGACTGCCTCCCTTGCACAATGAGCTAAGTGTAAAAACCTTATAGGTCATTTACGGAACCCGTGGTGTTCGAGGCTGTGTCTTGGAATAATGAAAACATTTTGGCTTAGCTGCCACCAGTATATTTACACTATAGTATTGACTTAACCAGGGAACTAAACAGAAACAAGCAAGTCACTATTACCCACCACTCTAAAACCTGTACACATCCACAAGCCTGTTCAATTAAGTCACATTCATTTAAATTTGTACCCATGAAATCCGTCTTCAAAACCAAAATCGATGCAATGTTTAATCAAAGAGAAACGTGTACGCTTTATACTTTTGTGAAATTATTTTAAATTATATCAAGTTTTTTCATGAACAGAATAGACTCAAAAGTCTATGACTTGTGTTTATAATGTTCAAAATTCTCAAAAGTATAGAGATGTCGATAGGGATTCATTAATGGCAAGCATTTTGGAATCCATTCTGTAAATGTCAGACCAAATGTTAATTGTTTGTTTGTTTGTTTTTTCTCCAAAAGGCTATGCCAAGACCAATTTTGGATCCGTGTTGTGAGATTCAACAACATCTATATTCACACATAGTGCACAAGCTGTAGAACTGGAGCATTAAGCAACATGTGAAGCTTGTAAGCTTGCAGGTACTTGACACTCTGCCCTGCAATGCCGTGTATAATTTGTGTGAGAGCCTGACCCTGAATGCTACAGGGCCTTCATTTGGACTGAGGGCAAAGTCAATACCAATGGTGTTTGCACTGTGTGATGATGAGGATTTTCTGGCTTGACTGTAATCTGCAGTGCAGCTAAAGGGAGGAGAGAAGAGACCATGAAACTGGAAATTGGAAAAGAGAAATGGGGGAGATGGCAGGCTGAGAGAGGGGCCGACAACAGAAAGTGACAAACATTCAGTGGGAAGATTGAAGGCAGACATGTACAGAAGGGGAGTGAAATACACAGAAATAAATGCCATATGACATTCACAGTGCAATGTATTCATGTGCCTGGAAGTCCCTAACCCTAACCCTTATCCTAACTGTTGTGCCCCCAACGGTGCCTTGCAGGCAGCGCTGCCTTGTAGGCTTCGTTGGGGGCACAAAACCGCCAGCTTTGGACACCCCAGTCAGGACAATAGGGTTAACCTGCTCGAAATCTTTCCCCACTCTCAAGCCGATCCTGTAATTACCACTGAGAGAATCTCCTGGAAACTCATTGGACTTCCTAATGTGCAAAGTTAACTTGATGAACGGCCAGCAGTAATGCCTCTGCGCACTCCATCAGTCACCATTAAAACTGAGAGCTGGCCATCGCATCTCAATATATCATTTATTAGCAACAGGGTTTCTCTGGAAAGATGGAGCGCTCTGCATACTAAAGCAGACAAGGAAGCCTCAGTGCCATGCTAACAAAAATGAACAGCTACTCTACTGTACACTTTTTGAATGGCTGTCAACTATGATAAATGTGAGCGTTTAGTTGGACTGATGAGCGGATTGTGACTAAACAACTGGCAGCTGTCGATACTGGAACTCCGGTGAGACACATTGTCTGTTCCCACAAACTGATTTAGAGAACCGTTGTTGTCAGACGTTTACATATTATTCTGTAAAGGAAATGTATCAAGATCCCTCAGTGGCACAACATTTTGCCCTGTCACTATCATTTACACATGCAAAATAAGCCTCTCAGAATGAAAGATACTATCCACGCCTAGCAGATCACTCATTTTCACTACAGTCACACTGTCTTTGTTATATCCCAAAATATTTGAACAACCCCCCGACTCACACATACAGCCCACACATCATCCCAACAAATGCACGTCCGTTAGTCATACAGGACAATCTTCTTTCTTTTTTTCCTCTGTCTCGTCATAGACAGATGATGAATGCTTTTCTATTTGACAGCCTTTTTATTTTATTTTATTTATTTGACTGTTTCTTGAGGCCCCGTACTTATGTGTGAATTCCCTTGTTACACTCAGGGGTTGGAGCTGCAATGTCAAAGTATAACACAAACCAACACAATTGTGGGCATAGTATATGGTACAATTTGAAAGAGATTGACTGTGAATGCGCTATCTGCAGGCAGGGAAAAGCTATTAAATGCAGCATGGTCCAGAGTAAGCCCGAGAGACATGTTGAGACAAAGTACCAGCGGGTGGTGGTGGTGGTGGGGTGCTGTGCGAGAAAAGAAAAATCACTACGAGGGAGTCAGTGCCATATTGGAAACAGGTTGGTGAACCATATCTATCCAGTTCCACTGCTGTTTCTAACAGCATTTTCATTATGTCGTGTTTATCACTGTGACACTAGGAGGATTTGAGCCATGCCAAAGTCTTCTTTCTGTTTGCTGAAATATCTTGTTACATCTCTATGTTTGTAGGCTAAGAATAAAGCTTTATGATTTAAAGCAGAAGTAAGCGATATATTTATGTTAATATATGTGTTCAATCGCTCTATATTCATACAGTGATCACTTATATAGTGTGCACGCTTCATAACACAGGTCTCTCAGTCACTCCGCTCTGCACGTAATCAACGAGAAACTTTTCTGGTATCCCACAACCGTTTATCCTATCAGAAGAGAGAATGCTACAAACTGGTACGTCTCTCTGCCCGAGCGACAGAGGTGCGAATGTTTATGTGCATACAATGGCGGAGCAGGTAAAATTCTTTGCGAATGTCTGTTTTTATGTTTTTTTTATCATGTTTTATCGCACTTATGGATCTCAGATGATGCTAGATAACTCGCTGCTTGAAGACCACTGTGTTTTAATGTGGTGACGTAGGGACGAGGGAGGGGACTGCTAACTGCAGTCACTGACAGTAAGTTAGCCAAACGAACCATTTCGCTTACTTCTCCTTTAAGTAGAGCTAACAGAAACATTGGCTCATGGCGACGCAGGTCTGTACTTTAAATAGCTTTTAATCCTTTTTGTTAATTTAATTTTTTAATTTGCACTTTGACAAGTTGTTCCGTCTCATCTCATCGCTGACATCTATAAATGTAATTATATTATATCTGTGCAGTTCCTTTTCTGTAGAGCATCATATCATATTACAATGAATGAAACTTAACACCTTACAGCAACACCTGACAGAGAGTGAGTTGGCCGAGTCGCAGAGGCAGCCCATTCACACCTCTGCCTCGCAAACATGATGGATGGCAAAACAGCAAAACCAAAGCTAGCATTTAAACTTCTAAGCTGCCCACTGGTCTTCTCTGTCGTCCGTGGCATAAATCTCAGTCAAGGCATACAGGGAGCTTCATGTAGGAGGGTTGAGAGGGGTTATTTGTTTTACTTTACCTCTGTTGGAGGTGCAGTGCTGGACATTTAACCTTATATTTGGAAAGGTGTAGGGACAGGAGAAAGGTACTCAACAGATATGCATACTGTATGTATCATAGTGCTGTACCATAATATTCCTTTGTGTACACACACTAGACTAAAAGGCTTATACAGTAGGTGTACAGCTTAAGCTTAGAAATATTTTGAAACTTACTTTACTTACTTATGCCTACTGGCATGTAGGGCAGCAACAAAGGATGTCCACTCCTGTCTGTTTTGGTGTTGATGCTGTACTGGGGGGAATTCCACACATTGTTCAGTACTCTGTTTCTGGCCTTGTTGAGTGGACTTTTCATATCTTTGTTCTTAACAATGCTTCGGAGATTTCTAAACACTTTTGTCGGGTAGGTTTGTTTTATTTGTAAAGGTGTGGGATTTTGTGTGTTTAAGGTCATACTTCAGGCTAATTGTCAGTCCTATTTGTTGTCCAGATAATGTTTTTGTTCCTGCATATGGTGGTGGTTTGTGTGGGAAGCCAGTGCCAAGTCGTCTGCAAAGTCGAGGTCTACATTTGTGGAAACATTTTGAAAGGATGAATGGTAATTCTGTCCTGTTGTACAATGGTAGAGTTGTGTGATTTCAAAACTTTTGCTGAATCAGTCAGCGCATGTCATTATTTCTGTTTCTGAGCACAAATGAAACACACACACACACACACAGTGTCAGATAAATAGGTAGCTGGGGATTGGTTCAACCACAACAACAGCTGCTCGTGTCTGGCTACTGCCGTGTTAGACGCAGCCAGCCATGCAGTCTGTTGATTGGAAGACAGTTTATTTGCAGAGTATGAAAGCATGTGCAGTGTTTGCCCTGAACACACAAAAAGAGTACTTGTTCATTACACAATGCGGACTTGAGGGCTCTGAATGGTATATTTTCACAGTCAGTTGTGAGTGTATACAGTTACAGGATGTACCATGGAATAACACACAATGTAGTGTAAACATTTCCACACAGAAATATGTATGTATGTTTGACAACAAAAAAATCAAACTAAAGTGCGTCAATTGAATATTGTTTCTGTTTGTCCATTAAAACAGATTATTTTCTTATTGAAAAAAATAAATAGAAATGTTCTCTCTCCATCCTCTATGTAACCTGATGGACAGAAGGCCACATTTAGCTCCTCCCCTTCAGATACTATAGAACTGTCCAACTTGGTTGAACCAACATTCTCCAAATATCATTAGCTGGGCACACAGGGCACATTCTTTTCCTTGTTTACCATGCTAATTCTTGTCAGTCAGCATTATTTATCCATTTAAAACAAACACTCATTTGACGAATGGGTGTGTGGAGCGGCTGAGAGCTTCTCAATTATCCTAAATTGTATTATGGAGGAGGAATAGATTGGGATATAAATTATGACATTAATATTACACCGATGTCAGGGGGATTAGGGTTAGGATCTACGCTTAAATCAAACATCAACACACATATACACATTCCCTCCTTTTATCACTGTTCAGGGACTATTATTAAAGCCTTACTGAAGTTAATGGATGGCATGGGTGGAGGTGACATCATTCATGTGCAGTGGCAGCTCTATGGACATTTCATGAGTCTTAGCTATGCTCCATATGACCTCCACTATGCACACAATGCCTGTCCCGTGAGTGCTGGGTTTGTCTCCTGTGTGGCGGTGTGTGTGTGTGTGTGTCTGTGTCCGTTGATCAGGGCGTGTCTTTCGATGGTGATCAGAGGGCCAATGAGAGGATGCCTGCAATGGAGACGCACACACACACATACACCTTCAGGCACACAGCCACACTCACACACAGATTAACAGGGTAAGCTGCGCCGCTCATCTGGGATAAATGCGGTCAGAGAGGGGAACAGCTGAGCAAACAGCTCTGGCAAGAGGCAGAGAGCAGAGGGGAGAGAGGGAAGCAGGGATGACCAACTATTCATCCCGGCGCAGTGCTGGCGACCGGCTGCCACGTTGGATATGCGTCAGCCCTGAACCTGGGAGAATGGGGACCGGTGGAGGTAATAACAGACACACCAAATGTACTAGACTCGGCTGCCAATATGTTGTTTTCCTGGGGGACACTGCAATGGGAAGAGTATGGGGCAAACTACTTCACTTTGCCCTTGAAGAAAGACATGTTTGGGAATTCTGGGAAATCCCGTTTTTGTTTTTTGTTTTTTTAAATAGTTTCCCCCTCAACAGTCTGGAAGCCGTTTCACTCGTTCTGTCTTTTCTTCTTCTTCTCTTATCAAACAAAGGATACTAGAGAGAGGGAGAGAGAGAGAGATGGAGGGGGAGTGGAAATTAGAGGAAGATTTTGCTCCCAGAGAAATCCCTTTTACGTCACAAGATTAAACACACTTGTTTGGAGTGACGTGGTTTTCAGTGCTCCAGATGTTGCACCGCGGTTCAAGCGAGTCATGTTTTAGATGAAACAAGCAGAGGTATTACGCCGGGACATGCACCCTGGTTGTACGGCACATTATGAGGCCAGATGGGCTGACGCTGATAGTCCGTTTATGAACCATTGAAACCTGTGTCATTAGGATAGATAACAGTGATCTGCCACATTAATCCTCCACGACTTTGTCCTGATAAAGGGGAAATACAGTAATTGCTGAAATGGCCATAACCTAATTGGCTGGGTTGCTGCTTGGTGCCAAGATTGATCTTAAATTGTGGAGTTAAATTGTGGAGTAGTAGGTACTGGAATGCATTTTTTGGTTGTTTTTCTCATGAAAATAATGAACCTATAAGGAAATGTGTGCATTTCTGAAAGATATGGAGGACATATTTATTCAACCAAAGTGTATCCAACAGTGTCAGACACATTGGCCTGTCCCATTATCTATTCACACAGGAAGGTGCAATTGATAGGTCATTCAATTAGCAGATTGAATTGTGACAATCTAGAATCCACTTTTGTCTCAAGGCTTCCAGAGGTTGTCATCTTCTGGACCCATTTTGTTTTGCCCCAACTCTATTTACTCAAACTGAAACCTACTTTTCTCTGCAGTCGTTACAGGCTTTAGGAATTACCAAGAGATTACTGTGATGCTGTCGTATAATTTTGGCACATTGACATTTCTAGGACGGACTTGTTGTCACTGAACAATGCTGTGCAAAAACATCACTTCATGGCCGAAAAAAAATTACAATCTATTCTCCAAAGACTATCTGCTCAGAAAGAAAGAAAGAAAGAAAGAAAGAAGATGCCTCAAAAAGAATATTGACTCGAGCGTCTGGAGACAGCTTTTATTGTTAAAAGTAACTTTTGACATGTAAAGAGATTGTTTTGTCTGCCTCTCTGCATTTGTTCCTTTTCATGTCCGGTATCCATAAAAAAAAACCACAACAATTGTATGGGTTCCAGAAAAGGCCTTTGTCTGCTGCTCCCCCTGTTGTATGAAGACACAGTGTGTGTACACAGTCTATTATGCAAGACGCTTGGGAAGTCTTAGCCACCTTTTGAACTTCTTTCTGAGCAAAATGTTTTTGCAAGATGTTTTCTTGTAGGTAGCGTTTATGTTAGTTTTGTTCATCCAGAGTTTAGTTTGGATTTAGTTATGTGTCTGACTGAAGTGCTGCTGAGTGATCACATGTATGCATCTTGCCAGATCGGCAGAGCGGCTTGTAGCGGCGATCAAATTCCCGCTGCTTGTCTGTCAGTTTCTTTACCATTGATGTCCAATGTGCAAATCTGCTGCCAGTGTCCCCGGAGGTTCTCCCCCTTAAACCAAGGTTAAATCAATTAAATTCCCATGTCCACACGATTAGGCCTTACCCAATTGTTAATTATCCAGAGCATGGGGGGAGTTGATGAAAGCAATGGGATGAGTGGCAGGGGGATAGAGGCATTTTTGAAAGTGTCCTGCGGTAGAGTGCTCTGTTACAGTTGCGGTTATGTGCACTCTCACATCCCAGCTTTTAAAATATCTACTGCTTTTTTCTGTGTTGTAGAAAATATTAATTGAATACCTTGGGTTTTGGGAACCAGTGTTGGGGCATCTTTAGCACTCCTTGAATTTTTTTTGATGAAACTCTGAACCTTTCAATAGTAAAACATATCAATCGAGTCACTTAATAATGACACTGGCTTTCAAACTAGCTATTAACAAAATTGATGTTGGTGCCCTTGTCTTATCAAACCAACTGCTTTCATGACTCGGAAAGTTTGCTACAGACCTTCTTGCTTTTGGTCAACCAATATTTCAGTCATATATATTTCATGTCAAACCAAAACCAATAATGTAAAAGTTCTTTCTTCTGTTGACGTGCCAGGAAATGGCTTTGTCAGGCTATTTTAGCAGAGGCTTCAAAGATTACGTTTCCCCAGATGTGCTATTCTGGGAGTAAAATGGCCTTTGCGGTGTAACAGGCTTCTGGTGGGAAATGTGTCTAAAGGGGAAGAGGGAGAGAGAGAGAGATAGAAAGCCTGGGGTCACTGTGACTTTCTGGGCATGCAGAGATGCCGATATACTGCATTT
Source organism: Ammodytes marinus (assembly GCF_949987685.1). Classification (NCBI taxonomy): domain Eukaryota; kingdom Metazoa; phylum Chordata; class Actinopteri; order Uranoscopiformes; family Ammodytidae; genus Ammodytes; species Ammodytes marinus. Next base: position 8,569,827 of record NC_137211.1, on the reverse strand, counting down.
CCATCCTGCTGTTTCAATTTTCAATGGTCCTGCTGTAGCTGTCAGTTTCAAACAGATGGACACATACATCAATACACAAACATGCACACTCACACTCTCCTTTTGATACCCACGCTGTTTAATCTTGCCTTTTGCGATGGAGGTTGACAGAGTAAGAGCTCATGCCCTTAACTTTGGTCACATTCTCGATAGGGGGCCTAATCTGCCCACACTTTCCACATTATGTCAAGAACCTCCTTTAATCTGTGGATGTCTGCAAGCTTTCACCATAAATCCATGGGATGTGACTGTGTGTGTGTGTGTGTGTGTGTGTGTGTGTGTGTGTGTGTGTGTGTGTGTGTGTGTGTGTGTGTGTGTGTGTGTGTGTGTGTGTGTGTGTGTGTGTGTGTGTGTGTGTGTGTGTGTGCGTGTGCGTGCGTGGTTTTGTGCACGTTGGCTGGCTTTGTCTGGTTTTTCTCCTGCTCCAGTGCATCTGGCTGACTTGACTTTTCACACACCACTTGGACACTGTAATGAGTATGAGGCCCGGTTGTGACAGGCCTCACACAAGCACCATGCATTATTTAGCTAATGGTCAGGTGGCAGATGCTGGAGTGCTTGTACTGAGACCAGTGTCCCAGTGGGCTAGAGGCTATACCCTCCTTGACCCTCAAATCACCTCCCTTTTCTCTGAATAAGATCAGTGATGTTCATCCCCCTCCAGTAGGTGAGCTCACTGTGGTTTCTCTGCGTATCCTCCCAGTAGTTAATGTGGACTCCCAAGGGCTGAAGTCTGAAAGCTCTCTGCCACCAACAGTTTGCCGGGCTTATTTCTTTGCTCTGAGTGTCGGAAGTACCCATCATTCACCAAAAAAATAAAAACATAAACTCAGACGAGCCAGACCAGGACAACAAAGCAGTTCGGAGACATCCTTTAAAAGCCTGCTGCATTTTATCTCTATGGTAAAATGTTGCTTTATATAGGGACATTAAATGTCAGGGTAATACCTATAGTTTAGATTTAGTTGCTGTGAGCTAATCGTGCTCCCATCTCAAAACCCTACGTACTGTATATACAGTATAAAGATGAAGGTAATGTTGTTCAACAGGTCATTTCATCTACAGAGTAGGTTTTAAACTGACTAGCTGATTAGCCTGTCAACAAAATATATTTAGATTGCAACGATTTGATTCATTGTTTCAGTTATGCTGGACACTACATTACTCTGGGATAGAATGGGGTAGGTGGTTGAGGTTAATCAGGTCATGTAATATATAATAACTCTCATTATACTGCCCCATAAACAACAAGCTAAATCATTTGTCCCTAGTTTTCATACATGGAGCTATGTTGCTAAAACCGTGAAATGTCTATCCGACTTTACAGCAGCTGAGGCCTGAGCTTGGAATCTAATGAAGCTAATTGCCGTCATTAGCTTGGCTTGAGGGGAACGGCTCAGATGTTGTTTGGGCATGTACTTCCATTGTGACACATTCTGTTGTATTGTGTAGTATCATCCAAAGCTAACTGGAGCACCATGGAATGCTGGCTGCTGGTGTAATTGGGAGATGTTAATTAGTCTGTTGGATGGAGCTTGTACCCTCCTGAGTATTGCTTTTGTGCGCTGCCCTTTTCTGTGCACAAAGCCAAACCTAATGCCCATGTCGGTGCAAATGTCTGAATGTGGTGTGTGTGTGTGTTTGTGTGTGAAGAAAAAAGAAATCATAGGGGAAGTCTGTGTTTATGTTTGTGTGTGTGTGTGTGTGTGTGTGTGTGTGTGTGTGTCTTTTGTTTGCATATATACACGCAACACTTCTGGGGGTCTAGTTAATGAGCCAGTGATTTGTTTAACACAATCGCCCACTAGTTTATGCCACCCGCTTTGCCTTGGCACAGGGACAGGCCTCTATTATAAAAAAGGGGCGTGTTTGAATCACATTAACGCCACCAAACAGCCGCCTCATCCTCTGTGTCCTTTTCACCCTAAGGTCCTCAGTCTCATGCTGAAATGGACCATCAAAATGCCCAGCTGCCAGTGCACCAGCCAAGCATTAATGATGCCACTCACGAGGGATGTCCCAATGGTGCTCCCTGTACTATTCTTTTGGTCCCTGCGGTATCTTCCACTAAAATATGTTAAATACTGAGAAGAGGGCTGTTTTTCACAACGCCTCGCCAAGTGATTGGAGTGCGCGCACAAGCTGTCTAATGATACAGCACTTCACATGAATTGCTGCCACACATGAAGGAAGAGAGCTGTTGAGATTGTAAGAAAGCCAAATACTCTGTCTGAATTGGCCTATTTTTTAAATAATTTGTTCTTTTTAATACAGTTTCTTTGTAAAGCAGTGTGGAATAGAAGCTAATTACATTTGATTGTGTTTTCAAAGAAACTGTAATTATCATTGGCCTCGATGTGGATTTTTTAAGCTGAGGAAAGTCAAGTCACATTATATTTAGTTTTGAACTCAAATTGAGTTAGGAACACTGAGGTATGAATAGTGACTGTACGCATAAGAACAGTCAGGTGGCCAAGTTACCCTACCAGTCCAGTCATTGGACTTTGTATCTGGTATTTAAGCGCCCCTATAGTAGTGTTTAACTATCTTGCTATCAAAAATTATGATTTATTTGTACGTGTGAAAATATCCCTTTTATTTTGTTTCTGTAGTAAGGCAGAGAGGTGACTTGTTAATCAGTCAGACAAGCCTTTGGAATTTGTAAGAGAGCACACAATCTGCATATCGGATGACAGACGGCCTATCTGATCCTCCAGCTGCCTGTCTTCAACAAGATAATACACATCACCAGAGCGGCCGAGGGGAGATCAGCTGCCACTGATGAAAACAGGCCTTTCATCATCGTAAAGTCTCAAAGGGGAAAATGCACAGGACGACATTTATTGAGCATAAACTTGGCCCCAAGTGCAGTTTCAATGTTTTTTTAATGTGAAAAGGAAACAAACACCTCACATCAAAGACAAACTGATATTTCTGGCCGCATCTTTCCCTTCACTAAACAACTGTTTTTGATCTATCCTTCATGTTTCACTTTTTAAAAAGTAGGCGCAAATTGCACTTGAGGGAAATGAAGGCCCGGGTGTAACGAATGGCTTAATCAGAGCTTACATGGAGAAGGATGCAGACATCAGACGACTGCAGGGCTAATACTGGGATCAGGCTGGAGAAATCCAGCCGCACATTCACTGCTATCAAAAACCCAAATCATGTCAACCAAAGCAGCCCATACCATAACACAGAGAGCAGCTGAAACTGGTGCAGACATGCAGTCATTGGCTGCAGCAGAGTGCAACAGATCATGTTGGTAGATTTTTACAGATTCATATCAACATATTGTGTATCGCAAAGGTGAGAGTGCTGAGAAATAACATATATTTCTGTTTTTGATTCATAGATGAATCATTTTGTCTAAAGTTGGCATCTTCACATTGCTTGTATTGTATTACCAGGTAGTTCAAAAGTTAAAGATAATTACGTTTACAAAAACACAAAAATCGCCTAAGTGAATGTCTATTTTAGTAATTGATAGAATTGTGTTTTGAAAGTTACAAAACACAATTGTTGCAAAGTCTGTCTGGCTTTCAGTTTTGCTGCACAGGATGATTATAGGCGGGGATCTTTCTTCCTGAGTGATGACGGTACAGATGGACCATGGCATATTAATGTCCTCTGTTGTGTGGAGGCCAAGAGCTGAAGTCAAACAATATGGTGCTATACTTAAGAGGATGTACCAGTAGGTCGCACAATATAGTGAACAGATGAAGATTACACTCCGTCATGTTCACAGTAATCTCTGGCCTTCCCTCTGTACTTGCTCCCTGGATATTAAGCTGAGTCATGCATGGAAAGTAATGAGAAAATACACCGGAAACACTGATACTCTTGCATAAAATTCACTAACTTAAAATGCTGCCGGACAGATAAGTTATCCTGCTGTTTTGTTCAGGCACTCTGCAGTGCAATGCAATATCATTTTGTTGTTCACTGTGTTTTTTGATGTGGTATCCTGTCAGGAGAAGGCACAAAAGAAAAGAAAAGATGTATGGAAAATGGAAAATACGCTGACACCTTCTCTGCTGGGTAATGAAAGGGCCTCACAAAACACAAAAGGAAAAACAACTTCAAAAGATGCGTCTGAAGTCAGAAGGGGACTTTACCTTCTGCAGGCACGGGTCATGAACATTTCACATTCTCTGAGATCTGGCTGTGCTGCTCACCGTAAAATAGTACAATGTTTTCAAGACTTTTGTGAGAGTAAAACTAGGAGGAACTTTTGTCCTTTTGCTTCCTACCTAATATCAGAAACCGTTTGGGAGACAGCAGGTCATCAGATTATTTATCCTCAAGCAAACTGGCTGATGGAAGTGCTGAATTGATACATGTCAATCCATAAGAATGAAAAATGATTACCATTACAGTAAAACTACCCAAATTGCATCCTCTGAATATACAGCGTCCGAAAATCCAGCTGCCTGTCAGTCAATTTAGTCTTTGGGGCACAAGCAGCAGGGTAGACACATTATCTAACCAGATGAGCATCTGCACATTTAGTTTCTAATTGGAATGATTATAAATGCAGAGGGGCCAAGGGGCCAGCTGAGACTATCCTGCCATTGCCCCTGTGCTATCTCCTCTGGGAGCCTAACTGTCCCGTGAAGCTGAGGGGGCAAATCAATGGCTCTGATTTGGACTGCAGCTGGGTCTTCTTCTCTCCAAACATTATCTCACCCACACCACGGGAGACTGCTGTCTGGCTGCCTTATTGAAATAGATGACTCTTCATATTAACAGCTGTAAAGTGTAGTTAGAGGGGGAAGCCATGCATCTAAATGTGACATGGACACGTGGTAAATATATAATAGCATAAGCTGTCATTTACCATTTTATGATGATCCACGATGTACAATTTTGAAGTTTGACTTGTTTTGTTCTGCACCATTTTATCTCTTTTTCTTTCTTCTCCGTTGTCTCGTTAGCACATGAATTGATATGTGAATGTACAGTATCTAGAAGAATATTACCCATAAAACATAAGAAAACAAAACTTTATCTGTTATAGTCAGAGGTGGACTGTATTCTCAAGTGACAATAAAGTCATTTTTTGACCTATACAGTATGTAATGTGCCAGTAGTAGACAAACTATTAACGGTTTTCGTTTTACAGTAATATAATTGTGCATAATGTATCCCCGTAAAGCATTGCTACTCTCTTATTCTTGCAGCCCATCACATCATTATAACAGGCTTAAATGGCTACAGCTGTCAATACGGCCTCGAATACTTGGTGCTGAAGGAACAGAGAGGCTGCATTTGTCCGAGCTGCAGGATGTTGACCTAGAACACCATGAGTCCACTGTCATATACATCATACAGCCTATGTGTATTGTCATGGTGACTGCTTAAATATTGATCCTCAGTGCAAAACTCATGCTAAGCGTGGATTCATATTGCCGAAGTTGGTCACATGCGTTTCCTACTCCACGGACTTATCAGACCTGTGTATGTTTTATGCTTGGCTTGACCTCGCTGGTATTGATGTACTACTAATGTGTTTTACATTGTTGGCAGTGAATGGGTAAAGCATTATTATAATTTAAGGACCCAATTAAATAGACAGCTAGTAATGGGAAGCCAATGTGCTGTCTTTGCAGAACTGGCGTGTTATACGTGCATGTATAGGCCACAAACTACCTCACTTTGCTTTCACACTGTCTACACCGCCATTCTTTCAATGAGCTAATTGCAGCGAACCAAGGCAGCCTTAAGTTAACTGTTGTGTTAATATTCATGCCAGCAGTCAGATCTGAATTCTGAAAAATAATTTAAGACACCTAGACTGAAATTGTGTTGCGTCTATGTCCGTCAGTATTGAAGGTGTAATTCCGAGGCACAGTCTTTCTTGATATTGCCAAATGCAATTTGTCGAACATATTTGCTGCCTTGATGAATTTGGAAATGAAATACGAACGGGCCGAGTAATGTTACAAATTGCTGTTTGATTACCAGAATGTTATCTCTCTGGGAAGAACAAATTTGCGGATATGCAGCAGATCAAATATGTAGTTAGAGCAAGCTTTTGGGTTTGAGTGAATTCTATTTTTGGTTCCTGGGTTACAGAGGAAATATAAACTTTGTTTTGCTTTGGAACATTTGATAATGTGATTAATACCAATGAGTCAGCAATACAACGTTGTCCCAAAGGAGAGAATTTATATAGAGTCCAAAGGCTTTGTAAGTCATTCTAACCTCAGTGCATGGAGGAGGTTTTTTTTTATTTGATTATGGAAGTTGGCCTTTTATTGAGCTGCTTTGGCAAAGTCAAGACATTATAGCCTTCTCTTTGACTGTATTGTTTTTATGTTGTTTCTTTTATGAAACCCCCTGGGTCCTGTTGGGTGTTTTTTCAGAAATCTTAAGCAACTCAACATTTTGCAGTCACTTCCATCCCCTCTGTCTGGTAAGCTTTAATGGTTTTATATGTAGAAGACAATCTGTAGTTCTGCTCCTCAGGTCAATTTTTGTCCCGGCTTACTGTCAATTGCCAGGGATGTTATGGAAGACGATTCAGCTTCTCTTTCTATCTAAAAAAAACAGGGTTTGCTGTGACTTTTTTCTATTCTGTCCTTCATCTAATTATTCTTTTCTGCCTCATCCTCCCTCCCTCCCTTCCTCTCCCCTTAGGGATTTCTGTCTGATATGAATGTGTTTTTCATTCTCTTGTTCCTTCTCTCCAAATGTCAACGTTTGGTATTTCTTTTCTGCATTGTGCTGTTGTGTTTTCCTGCATTCTCTTAGTTAAAATTCCTGTCTGTGTAGTTGCTCCTCACTCTTCAGCTTGTTTTTAGCTATGCTGTTCCAGACTATTTTTTCCCCCTCCGTGATTTGTTTAAAAGTTAGTCAGTGTGGCGGGTGTATTTCCCTTCTCTCTTCTATTTCAGACATGCTTCTGTGCGCCCTGTATTCAAATGAGTTGAGCTAACAAAGTCCTGTGGTTTGTCTGTAGTGTGGCGGCAGAGTTTATTATAATTTGGAGTCATACCAGGGCACGACAGTTTGAGACAGTTTCTTCTTTCTCATTCTATCCCCAAACTTGCCCTCACCCAGACTCTGCCATATTTGGTAGCCGCTGAGGCGATGACAAGATTATTCCAGGTCAGCCATGGAGCTTTGACCTCCACTGCTCTTTGCCTCTTATCCCGAAAAATGGCACACTCGCTCGGGCTGAGCCAGCTTGATTTCACCTCAGAGCCTTAGCCTTTAGTCATGCTCTGATAAGTGATTGACTAAAATGGCGGGCTGTCACAACAAATCTGGGCAGTGAACTCACAGACTCCAGATATCCTGGTTACCTGCTGATGCTTGGTTGGCCAAATCAATTCAGCAGTAAGTTTTGGACTGTGAAGAGAGAGTGTGAATGTGTATTGCCGTGCAAAAAAAAGTGTTTACCTACTGTATATGTTTATAAGTGCCTTGTGCTGGCATATGAACTTATAATGTTATCATGTTCTTTTAAAATTGAGAAGCTAGTTCCGTCTCCAAATTCTTCAAAATCTTGCATAGCCTTTTTATCCACCTGGCAACAGGCATGTCATGTTGTTTCAAACTGTAGTAGTGCACTGAGACAGGGATGCACAACTTGTAGCATTTTTGTCCATCTCCAATGGCAGGCTAAATTAACAACTTTTTTGAACATTTTCCTGTACCGTTGGTGAAAGTCATGGATGAAAATTGGGAATGTAATAGTGTGTGTGTCATGGTCTGTCTTATTTTGGTATGTCTGTCTTGTTCCTCCCCATGTCCTGTCAAGTTTCCCTCCTGTTTGATTACTGCTCCCTCCCCTAATGTGTTAGACATGTGTCTCGTTGTGTCTTGTATATATACTCCTTGTGTTCCTTTGTTCCTTGTCTGTGCATTATGGTTTTTCGTGTCAGTGTCGGTGAGTCCTTGTCCTTTGTGTTCCCTGCGTTGCTTGTGTTTTCTTGTGCTCCTGCTCCTGGACTTTTTTCCTTTTTCCTTTTTGCCTGTTGGCATTTTATTTTGCCTTTTTTGAGATTAATACATTTTTCTTTTGCTAAAATGTCTCGCACACCGTAACAGTGTGGACAGATTTGTTTGCTTTAATCTCCAACGCTGCTGGTTTTACTGGTACTTGATCCGCTCTGAGAAATTAGCAAACAACAAAAAAAGTAATACTCTTAAGAAATCACAAATTTGCGTGTATCTGCTGAAATATCTCAAAGGGTTTCATTTCATTAGTAACTTTAGTTTATTAAATACATTCTGAAAACACATTATATTCCAATCCCCCTCTGCTCTTCTGAGTGTTTTATATTTAATTAGCAAATGTTAACATGCTAAAATGGTGGTGAACATGGTGAATAGTATGCCTGCTAAACATCAGAATGTGGCATGCAGAGTATTCAGCTCAAAGCTCAAAGCGCTGTGCCAAACTATCCCCTTGGTAGCATTGCTGCTCTTAATGTTGTTTGTAATAGAATCTAATCGTGGGGCACCCTTAGCTCAGTTGGTAGGGCGTCCCCCCCATGGGCCTCGGCCAGCAGCGGATTGGGTTTGATTCCAGCCCGCGGTTGTTCTCTGCATGTCACTCCCCTCTCTGCCCCATTTCAACTCTGTCTCTACACTATCAATAAAGCATAAAAATGCCAAAAAAAAAATAATAATAATCTAATCGTAATTAGAATCTACAAACAGGGCGACAGAATGACCCTTGACAAGCTCAGTGGTGCTCTTATTTTAAGTCTTTAATTCTTTACAATTGGTGTAATCTGTCACACATTCGTCCACATGATAAGATGGTAAGGTTAAGGAGTTTTGTCTGGAAAATCTCCCACACTTATCTTTTATGAATTCAATGTGTTATTGACAGTGTTTGTAGGGGGAATCATTAGCTGGCAGAGGGATGTGTCAGTACAGATCAGTGATTTAAGTGTTGTTAATGCTCACTGTCATCCTTTTGGCAGTCTAACTGTGGAAGTAGAGTGCTGAGATTTTTTTTTTCGTTTGGCTCTCCATTTGATTTGAGCTAATTGCTGCTTTTGCAATGGCTTTGAGTGGTGAGTGGTGAGAGGCAGAGGACAAGCTATCACTCTGTAATTTGAATGGAAACCTATTGGACACGAATGTGCACAGGCTGGATGAGAGCAGCCTACTCCGGTTTAGAGACTGAGGAAAAAGTGGATGGACAGAAGGGAGAGGGGACATTCAATCAAAACATCAAGTAAGAGAAGCAGAAGAGATATGAGGAGAGCTTAAGATCAAAGTCGAATGGAGAGATAAAAAAAGAGAATATAAATTAATAGTGCAAAAGTGTTGAATGGAACACACCCCAAACAAGTTGATACTACAGCTTGCATGGGTGTCTATGGGTAATGCACTTTGCTGTTCTGGGTCTGTTTTGTTATTTGCATATTCTGGTCAAATACACACACACACACACACACACACACACACACACACACACACACACACACACACACACACACACTCAAAATGACAAATGAAACAAATTAGTCAATTACAGACATCATATAGGAAGAAATCCATCACTGAAATAGAAATAGCAACATGTCCACTGAATGTAGTAGTAAATATATACAGTGTTGTTGATTTATGTTTTGACTGGACAAACTCACATTTGGTCATTTCCGTGGCTTTCATTTTATTAATGGGTTAACCAAAAAAAGTCATTACAAAAATACCTTAAGGAGTGCCCTGATGATCTTGGGATTGATTAAATGTCACAGTGTAAGATTAGCACCAGGGGTAAAACGTTCCTAAAGTACAGCATGAAGGCGGCACAATGGCTGTGCTCACAAGGTAGTAATTTGGTGTGTGTGTAGAAGAAAAGGGAATCTGAGCTATGTCAGCTCTGAATTACTCATTAAAGTGGTATCACGACTCTTCATTAATCCACAACGCTAAAGTGAAAGCTGCTGTCTTGCCTCTAAGGAATGGAACCTATTGAACATATCCATTGCTCCATTACTCCATTCAAAATGGAGGATATTGATTTCAAGGTAATAGTCTTTTTCAAGGTACATTTTTGGGAATGGCTCAAATGACTTGATGACTAATTAATGAAATACAGATGAGTGTACCGCTAACTAAACCGCAATCAATCTTTGAATGAAATTAAAGCTATAGTGCGTATCCTTTTCATATAATTGAATGTCGGTTATACATTCAAGCCATCGCCACATGAGATGACACAAAGCTGATTAAGCCTACCAGCTCCACAAATTATCTCTCTGTGTTTCAGTATGTCACAACTTGTCACAAACCTTATGTAAATACTACAAATACAATTTAATGTCAATCGAAATTGACCTGAACTCCATCTCCTTCTGCGCTGAAGTGCTGAGAACATGCAAGCAAGATTAAAGTGACAGCAAATGACAGCTACTATGCTGGCTAGTTAAACTGACAGGAACCCAAAATACACAACAACTCTTACCTGCCACAAAATGTTGACTTGTTGGATGAGTGTCCTTGAAGTGAAGGAGAGCCCGGAGTGACGATTCATGGGGGGGGGGGGGGGGGAGATCTTAAACTAAATGGGTGGAGCTACAGCCAGATACACAGTGAAAGAGAACGAGACATCTGAAGAGGCAGAGAGGCAAAGTGACACAGTAGCGGAGCATTGACAGACCTTAAAACAGAGAGAGTTTGTGGGGCAGGCCCTGCAAACCTACTGCCGGTGGATTAATGGTGCCAGGTCAGACCCTAACCTTGTTTAAAAAGATATACAGCTGTTTTCTCGTTCTATGGCTTCTTTTGCCACGATGGAAGACGCAAACTAATCTCTGCAGCTACAGTATTCACAATGCAACAGTAGAGACCAAGCTGAGGAGGCGAGGGAGTGTTTTGTTCACACGGTAAGGGTTGGAAAAAGTTTAGTTTCCATTAAAATGTTGGCCAAATGTCTGATGCATATAAACACAGGTGTATGGGAATGTACCATGAGTTCAAAAATGAACATGAAGGATGGAGAAAAAAGTTGATTTGGTCCTACTGTGGCTCTTGATGCAATCTGGCCCTATATTGGGCTTATCCACTGGACATATTTAGAGCTACCAACTAGGACACAGGTTTAGCTAGAAACAGAGTTATGTTTCTAATTGAGGGCCATAGCGCTTGAGAGCAAAGAGAGAATGATTTTCCTGTTATTTAACCTTGCAAAAACGTGTCACCCAGAGCTTCAAGGCGAGGGAACTCTTCAGTCTCTAAAGCTGCTTTTCCATTACATAGTACCAGCTTTACAACACTACTCTAATCTATTCACCTTTGGATCAGGGGACCTTTCTAAAAGGTTGATTTCCATTAAAAGATATAACCACATGGACTGCTTGAGCATGCTGTACTCTATGCGAGTGGCTTCTTTATAAAAAAGTGCAAGCAAATACCGACCACACACTCCACCACATAGTCTGTGAGTAAATGACACTGACCCCAGTGGTAATGCTTCAGTGAAGTATCCATTACAAGAAGCTGTTTTTAACTGAGACGGCCCCTTAATATAGCTCGAGCTACTACCGTGGGTGACCTGTGACCAAACTGCTAGATGGGCTTCTCCTCTGTGCTATTTTGAATATAGCATATTACTATTTAGCCCCCTGACCTCATACCTCAAATTCCGCAGACAGTTGATGGCCTTATCTGTTGTAAATGCATGTCTGCTGAAAAAATAAACGAGGGATTTGTTGTGTTCTCTAAATTGCTGAGAGGAATTTGCTTGTATGTTTTTTGTGCATATTTACAATTTCAAAGGATAAGTCTGTCATGCTGTGCTGAGGTTTTACTGCTCTCATTCCCACAAGCCAAAAGAATACTTTCGAGCACAACTTCACATGAATGTAATACTAAAAGTAGAATTTTAGCTTATTTTAAATTCAAGGTCATATTCCAGTCAGTGAAAAAGCAAGGCTTGCTGTCTCAAATGAATATTTTCCAACAATCAGTAAATCCTTCATGGAACAACATACTTATCATCATTGTAAAATAATTCACCTGTACATTATTTCTCTGATTGAGTGATAATGTAGTTAATGACATGACCGATTGAAGATAATTTATTGTGGATCAGCCAATTGATTCATTGACTAAGTGTGTCAGTACTGATCAACCCTCATTCTAGACTCATTATTGACTATCTTACATTTCATTCAGAGTGAAACACATAAGGCCTGAGCGGTTATGCCAGCTGACGTGGAAATTAGACAAACAATTGTCAAGACCAAGCCGGAGCTTGAAAAGGACAGTTGTAGAATAGCATGGTGGCAATTATAGCAATAGAGTTACTTGGCCAAACCTGGTAGTGCCATGGTTGAGAGGGCACCAACCTCTGCCTATCTATCTCCTGCTGTTCTTGCACTTTGGAACTCCCTCCACTTCTCCTGAATTCTTGTAAGTAAATGGTTCCTCTTAAGTTGTGTCCATCTCCTTTGTCTCTCTGACCTTTATTTTTGACTTAGTGCGGGTGTGCGATGGCTACAGGTGCACTAGCCTAGTCCTAATGAACTACTCTGATGTTCAAGCTGACCAGGTGCTGATGCGTGTGATTATTAATCTCTGGATGCTATGGGATGTATGCCCTCATGCTATTCAGCTAACAGTCTAATTTCCTCACTTCCAGGCAGCATAATTTCATGGTCTTCGACTCTTGTAAATGGCATCGCTCATTCTTAATGACTTCTTCATTGGTAACGAATGTCTTCAGAGACATGAATTTATTACAGGAATGGAGCTCTGTAATTTATTACATTAGTGGGACAACAGGGAGCCTAATTATTATTCATAATGCCCCTGCAGCTCCATTTCATTATACATGCTACCATCACAACATAGTGTACACAAGGAAAATAATATGCATTAAGTGGTGGGAATGTACTGTTTTGGCAATCTAATTTTACACAGTTATATTTTTTTTACATTTTACAAACAAGAGTGTTCTGGTTTAGATTGCAGAGTAAACGATCCATTTTCTTTTCCTGCCCGTTCCATGTATCCCGGGTGGCATGAATGATGAGAAATGTTACTATATTAGATATGGCAATTTAACATTCGCACCCTCACAGTTTGTAGGCACAAAGAGACCCGCAGATGCTATCAAGCCTCCTATTTGCACTTGCTGCTATTCACTGATACGTGGACGCATTTCAGTGTGGAGAATTTCCAATAAAATCTGCTATTGGATCGCCGTGACAGTTGTTATACAGAATAGACTTGTTTAAATAGCACGTTTAGTGTGACTCATGGTCGAACACAGAATGGTCGAAAGTTCTTGTATCACACATGTAAAAACAAGATCTGCACTGACTGACTATGAAGCTTGAATAATAATGTGTTTTAGTTCATATTACAAATCGATAACATGAAAACATCTGTACCAGTACTGAATGCTGACAAGCGTCAATACTGACTCTATTTCCAGCCAAACTATCTACTACAATCCTGTGCATTTTTTTTCTAATGTGTGTCTATACACAGAAAGGGATTTGAGCTTTCTGATTAATTCAATAGCTACGGACTGTAGGGACACAAAATATAAATATCAAGTGTTTGCACTGTGATGAAACAGAAGTGGCAATCCCTTTTATTCATACAGACTGTTAGTGCAAATGTGCCATTTAAACTGGTGATGTCGATGAGTGACCTCTGAAAATGAGGATCTGCTTTGTGGATTGTGGCACGAATCACTGTTTGCCTTTTAAAACCAGAGATGCAGATCAAAATAAAGAGATGAAAATGTCAGCTATTTCTCTCGTTCTGCAATTGGGATATATTCGACTAAAGGCCCCAGTGCTCCAGCCACCATTAACTCCTACAAAGATAAGCCAGGAGGAATGCATGTATAATAGGCTGCTGTATAAATGTACATATTTCCCCTCCGGATGCCATCACTCTTTCAACGACATTACAAAGATATTTGCATAGCGCTGTTCAAGGGGTCATATGGGGATGGTGGATGTGTCCAAGTTTAAAGGGTTAATATCCGTCCTTGTTGTAAATTCGTCTTGCTAGAAGGAAAGGTTTTACAGCCACTGAGTTTTCTACTCTGTTCTCTCATGGCACATTGACTAATGTGATCGCTCCAGTGCCAACCCCCCAACCAATATGTCTCTTAGGAGCTTGTTAGCAACGGACCCGCAGTGACCCACACGCCCTCGCCTGTTCCCCTGAACGCTGAAAAAAGTTACACATTTCTTTTTTCCCCACTAACTGCCTTTTTTAGACAGTAAAACTCTGCTTTAGGTGACAGTTGATCGTAAAGCAATGAATCATGTGACAATTGATGTAGATCAACAGGGAATATCTGTTTTGATCATTTGCCAGTTAGGGAGTGATGTTTGAAATAACTAATAGTCAGAAATACTTTTTTCTGTCCAACAAAAAAAAAATGCAGTTGTTAGGAAAAGTATAAGTAAATATATTACAGATTTATAAAAACTATATACCCGATGCGTTGGCAAGAAATCCTGTGTTGATGGATCCATCATGCACGCTGCTGAAGCTCAGATGTTGACAGGTGCTGACTGTTACCCGTCCCAGCCCTCTGCCACCATGCTGAGTTTTCCATATAGACAGCCCACTCCTTTCCCCATTAGCCAATCGATTAAGCTCCAAGGCACACCTGAATGCTCTCTGCCTCACTGCTGCCCCCGCTGAGTGCCTTTGTGGAGTGATGAAGAGGGTTTGTTAGGCTGTATAGAACCTAACGACCGTACCACAAGCGTCTGGAGATACTGTATGGTTATGGCCAAACTTTTACGCAGGTTATTGGAGTCATTATTTCTGTGTGTGTGTGTGTGTGTGTGTGTGTGTGTGTGTGTGTGTGTGTGTGTGTGTGTGTGTGTGTGTACATGTGTGTAATTGAGTCAGAAGATAAGAAAAATAATGAGGCAGCCAAATTAGTCATTGTTTAAATCCAATATGACAGTTTTATACCAAATGACCCAAATTAGTCATAATATTCATCCGTCTCTAATGTTTTATGTCGAGTTGTTAGGCCGCATGTGATGAGCACGGGCCTGGGGAACATATTAATCTTTTGAGTCTGTAAGTCTGCTCGCTTGTTGACGGAAATGTAAGGTTTCTGTGTAAACACTGTTCAATGTGTTTGTTCCCCCAACTGATACGTGGTCATGGAAAATATGTAATAATTTAATTGACAATTTTTTATTTTACTATAAAATTATATACATTTAAATAAAAGAAAAAAGAAAAATAACAGTAAAATTAATAAGCAATTATTTAATAAAACATTGTATATAGCTTTCAATATGTTGACGCCAATACTTATTTTTCATACAGGTGACTTGACTATGCTTTTTCTTCTAACCTGATGAAGTTGGTATGCGCACTTGTGTGTTCCTAGCCTCGCCCTGCTTCCTATATATACACTTACATACCTCAACAAGCATCTGGGAGCTGTCCAGTACTTCCTCAGCTATCTGTGATTGGGCTGTTCAACCACTCCACTGGAGCAGCGCGGGGTTAAGCGCCTTGTTGAGCACAACCTCAGCTGTGGCCGACTGTGGATGGAGGAGGAACTCGTTTGACATTCCTCCCCTAACCCACATTTCCCAAAGTGGTCTGAACCTCTCCACCCTCTCCCGTCTCATCTGCCACAATGTGGGCCGGGCGCTGGTCTTCCTATGTTTCCTGATATATTTCATCTCACTGTTTGGAATCTCACACCTCAGCAAAGCCAAAGCAAAGTGACATGTTAACTGTGTCTGTGTTTTCTTCTTTTCTTCTCATTAGATGTTTTAATGGCAGTCAGGTAGTGTGGGTAGAAGTCTTGTTTGTGCATTTTCAGCACAACTTGGACTCCTCCTATGCAACACTTACAATACAGTAGCATACAGTGAGACTTGTATAGTAGAGTGGGAGATATACTGTAGAATTGCCAATGATCAAAAAGCTTAACATTTTATTTGCTGCTAAAATGTATAAACTAATAAATAAGAAAATGATTTATGAATGAGCAAGCCTCATGTTGAACACATACATTAATGGATGTTAATGTGTTTTACTCTGGTCCTCTTGAACATTTAGTTTGTTGTGAATTACTGCTAGGTTTGTTTGCCTTTTAACAGGCCAAATCAATTATCATAACATATACACACCACTTTGGAAAAGTTGGCTGCCCCCTTTTATACACATTACACTGTATGAAAGATTTATAGCATGAGACGGAGAGTATACGGGTTGTTCCAACAATATCCGTATATCTCATGTCCTTCAGAACTCCGAGGGAATACCACCATCATTCTGTATTCATGATGCTGGATTTTCCCCAGTCAGTTACTGAAGTGCTGAGTTATGGAAGGACTTTCCTGGATGTGTTACACGTGTCAGAGCCCGACCGATGTTTATGTCTGACAGCTGGTTGGCCTTGAAGTAGAGGGTAAGCGATGCTGATTTGTTTTGCTGTCTGAGATATTGAATACTATAGTGCGGGCACCATCATGCGCAACAAGCCTCATTGAACATTGGCAACCTGTTTCTTCACAGCGTTCCTCTTGCTGTAGGAGTGTGCCTCCTTCATTCTGAGACCAATTTAATGTGCGTTCTGAGTGACACAGGATCCATCTATTTACCCAAGATACATTTCAAAGCAGTCGACAATCCCCAAGGATGAGATTTAGACTGTTAGTGCTATGCAATGTGGAGAATACAATGCTGGAATGTGATGGTTTAAAAAACCCTCCAGTGGCTAGATCCTATCCTAGTTATGTGAAATAAAAACAGAAATGCTGTGTTCACTTTTCAATAGCCATCAATTTAAAAATCTAACTTGTTAAAACCAACAAAACATTGCAAGTCCAATTAATCCGTTTAAGCAGGCCAAGGTTGTAATTTTGCATGGCTGCTGGGTATAAACAGAATAGTGTCACACAGTGAATAAAGCATTCACAAACATTTAGTGTCCCGCTTTACCTTGCCATGCTTTAATAAGGTTTTCCAAGGCACAACATTAATTCTTTATTTTTAAGTCTGCCTGAAGCTGTCATACTTTTTCTCAACAGTAGCCAGAGTGGTCAGCAGAGCATACTGTCTATAGACGTTTCTGTGACTTCACATCAACTCTTTACTCTTTAATCACTGGCACAGATAAGGAACAAGCCTCTCTTATTCACCCTTTTTTGGATACACAGGCATGCGTAAACACTCTGCTTGCTGCGACCCATTTCAAGCTGTTGAGTGGGGTAAGGCTACATCCATTTGATTAAGCCCACCTACACCAATAACTTCACAGTACCACACGCAGTATAAATCACAGCATGGCTTCTCTGATGAAACAAAATAATACACATAGCTTTAATATAACACCTAAGAAAAAGCATTCATTAAAGTAGAACCCCTATGGATGTACAGTACAGTACAAACGCACACAAGCACATAGGTCTTGCCCTGCATACTTCACTCTGGCTTTGCTCTGTGGTTCTTTTCATCATCCGTTCCTTGTCAGTTTTCACACGTCGTTTTATAATTGGACACATTTGTACCTGCTTTCCAGGTAACACTTCAATCTATCACACCTCCAGACACATGTAAGCTTAAGTATAAAAGCAATCCCACAATGGACATACCACTGTGTTGCCTTCAACAGCCTTAATTGGGAAGAAATATAAAATTCAAGAGTGCATTCCGCTGTTCTGTGTATTGACAAAATGCATCACTCATAGCAAGGATTATTCAGCCAAATCCTTCTTGATCATTTTTCATTCTGAGCCAAGGCTTTTTCTTGTCTGAGTTCTTTGACGCCTCAGTTTTTGATTGCAGTTGTATTATTATTATTTTTTTACTCTTTTCCCTCTGCAGGGCCTTGAGCAGATAACTATTATCAAACCGAATGGAATTATAACAGCAGTAAACCATTACCAACTCTCACTGCCAGTTGACATGTGAATTTTTTAGGAGATGCCTAATCAGGGACAGGGGTTGCAAATTAGTTTCGACTAACACCTGTATGCGTGGCATCTGTTTTATGTTTTTATAATATGAAACAATGTTTTTAATGCATTTGTCCTTAATAAAGAAATTAAAAAAAATCCCTGACCTTTTAAGGATCAACAGAGCACCGAACCAGAGTATGACGCTGATCGTAGTAAGCTCAATACATCTGTGCACTTCTTTAACATTATGAAACGAATCATTCTGTAACAAAAACATACATTATAACAACAATTGCCCGGTGTGAGTCAAAATAACAATAATAAAATAAGTAAATGGTGAACGGTCATTAAAACAAATGGCAATGTTAAGCCCAGTTTGAATAGGACAAGACCAGTTTGAAATGTCGCGCTGCATGCAAGCTTTGCCTGGACTCCCCACTTTGAGGGGAAATTAGACAGCAGGCAGTTTTAATGTCTTCAATATGGCATCAGATCCTCCGGCCAAACGAGCCACATCAGAAGACCGACCGCACAAAACTTAAACTGTTGTTTTCATTGCTGGTTGTACATGTAAACCAATACGGAGCAGAGGAAACACAGATGTGGTTGTCAGTAGCAACAGTGTCACGAGCCATAGAACACACACACACACACACGCACACACACGTGTGTGTGTGCATGCGTGCGCGCGCGTGTGTCATGCGTGTTTGTGTGTCAGAGAAGACAGAGGTACAAAATTTTAGGGCAATCGGTTCCATCCAAAAATCCCATTTTAAAGGGAGACGAATCCAGAGAGCAAGCAGTAAGGATGACAGAAAAGAGGGTCAGACAGACAGGGCGACAAAACGAGAATGAAAGCGATATAATGATGGATCAGGAAGGAAGGGAGATGGAGTCAGGAAAGGGCTGAATGTGCAGAAGGTTGAGAGAAAAGCCTAGACAGAGAATTTGCCCAGATTTGGAAGTGTGTTTGTGTGTGTGTGTGTGTGTGTGGGGGGGGGGGGGTAGGTGTCCTTTTTGGAATCAGGGGAAGTGCCGTGAGGTGATGATCTATGCTACAGTCAGCGGATGAAAGAGAAAATGAGGAAACAGAGATGGGCATTTGTCAAGTGTTAGTGAGTTTCAGAGTGGAATGGGAGAAGAGCCTCAGCTGATATCAGAGTAGTTACTGTCTGAAATGAGCTGGTGGAAGGAGGGATGGGTGCTTTTGGTCATAATAGGAGAAACTGCTGCTGAGCTGGCAGAATAAAAAAAATTTTTTTGCTAGTAATTAACATGTTTTCCCTGCATCAGCTCACATACAGTATAGTACAGTACAGTTCACACATAGAAATGGTAACACACTCGCCCCCCCACTGTCACATCACTGCACATGATGTGACACTGATTGGTTTGAAATTTGTCTCTTTTTACTTTGATTTAATTCTGTCCATTTCTGCAGCTGAGCCCTCATCATTCCCACCCACTCTATAATTACACTATTCCTCAAATGGAAACTTCATCATATATTGCTGTCCCTCCCTCTTAACCTTTTGTCCTATTTGGTCATTACGCCCTGTGTCTCCGTCGCCTCATCCTTTTCCCATCTCTCACGCTCTCACTTGACATGTCTTGTCTCATTTAATCTCTCTCTCTTGCTCACTTCCTTCTGTCTGTATGTGTATGTATAGTGTCTGTACTGTATGTTAAGGATAACCGTTATTGTTTGAACATGAATAAAGATGACAAGCCTTGCAGTGGGTGAAAGTCTGTTTCTTGTTGAACAGTTTTGCACATGGAGAATGTGATGTCAAAATAATGTTTTAGTTAGGTGTATTGTTTGCTAAAGCTAGAAAATAAATAATGATTTTATTTCTTGGCCAACTCCAACAACTTTTCTCAACCAGTTCAACAACATATGGGGATTTGCATGCATATAGCAAGCCCTTGGAACATTCTTCACCCGTTTCACCCTCTGTCTGAAACGCTCCGTTTAACCCCATTCTGAATCGATTGGTCAGCTCCCACAACTCTGCTCCAAACATCAACAGTGTCATGCGCATTAGCTCCAAAAGTAACCGCATTTAGCTTCACTTGTACCACACATATCACCACAACAACCTTCCTCTAGCCAAACTACTACTCTACTTATGTAACTGGATTAAGATGAGGATCAGTCACACCTCTCTTTCCCTCTCTTTTTTAGTCAACGCCAGTATGGCTTTGGCTACCATGGCAACTGTCGACAGTGAATCCCCGGGGCAGCGGTATTATTCTTGTGAGCGCCTATTTGTTACGTTCAAAACAAGCAAACAATCGTATCTGCTGTCTAAATTGCATATTTTCTAACCTAAAAACCCAGTCAGTCCAACTGACTGGGTTTTATTATTTAAGCGTTTGTGGGTTGGTAAGTGCTCGATACCCTAGGTGCACAAGCACTCAAAAAAAGAAGGTTTCCATAATGTCCCCTTAACACTTTAAAAGGGGTTTGCGATAGCATGAATGGACGGAGTATTTATGTGAGCCATTTTGGAAAACCTGATTACCTGCAATTTATAATTCAGTAACCTTGCACCGTCTTCTTTGTTGCAAATGTTGCTTGTTGTTAGCTGTTATCAACTAAGGATTTGCAGTTGTAGTTTTTTTGTAGCTTTTTGTAGTCATTAGTGATGAATGATTATGTGATTAAGAGATTGTACCTGTTTTGATCAGTTTTAAGTATTTCACACCCTATGTAAATTAAGAAAAAATAATAATAATGTCAACAGGCTGATTTCAGGCAGAATTCAGTCATGCATTCATTGCATTGTTTTCTTTTCAGAGTAACTCTGACCTGTTCTGTGCCAATGGTGTAGACAAGGCCAATATTCTGTTATGAAATCCACAGAATGATAAAGACTAGTCCTACAAGGAAGGTGGTCCTGTGATATTAGGCTGACGTCCAACCCAACTGGACATCCACAACATCTTTTCATCCTTAGTCAAAAACCTTTGTAATCCATTGTATTGCAGCTGCATGATAGTACTTTGTGATTTAATAAAAAAACCTTTGAAAGAGTCAAAAACCTGCCGTTTCATCTGTACTTGATCATGGACCATAATTGATAATGGAATTTTGGAATAATTCAATAGTTTTTTTTTTACTTAACCTCTCCTGTCAGGCCTGCCTCCCAACGCAATAACAAACCCCATTACAGTGATAAAAGTACAATACAACTTCCCTTGCTCCCAAACACTGTGGTATTTACGGGATGAAAAGTTGTGAATTGCTCACAGTTGATCATGTTATACAATATTACACTAAGCAGCACTAAAAGATAAGCTGCTCACAATGCACATATCACCGCAGGTTACTGTGCTTTGCCAATGCTAGGGAATATGAAAGAAAATCAACAGCCTCCCAAGGTCCTTCAGAGAATACTACACGTGTATAATTTGATTCACAGCCTTTGAGTTATCATTTGTGTTTAAAGCTGCTCATAAAACACATTTGATATAGATGGTATGTATTCAATTGTTTCAGAACAAATGTCAGGGCGCTGAAGAAGATTTATGTTCAGTTTTACCCTCTAGGTTTTTTGCATAATTACATCGGGATAATTATTCAAAAATCCTCATATAAGATCTTGAGGCCAATTTTAAATTCGTTTTTTAAGTATCCACAATTTCTTTGTTTTCTATTATAACATGTTTAGTTAAAGTAATGGGGTATAATGCCAAGTCCCAGGGTGCAATTTGCTAATAAGACTATGTTTTGTCAGAATTTCATTCATGTAGTGTTTAGGGTTCCCGCAGGTCCCTGAAATCCTTCAAACTTTGTGAGTCTGAGGAGTCAAATTAAGTCCTTGAGTGTTCTTTGAAAATTGCTATAAATATATTCTGTATCTGTCGTTGAAAGCGCTTGGATTTATACACACAAGAATACATATTTGAGTAGTTTTCTTTATAAAAACGTAATGTTATTAAATAGGCTACAGTCCGCTGTCTGCATAAGGTTGTCTCTGGGATTCTGTAAGGTTGTTAGTTCGCAGTATAAATGAACCTTGATCAAAGTCAAACTAAGCTCTGTTGGGTCCTTGATTTTAAACTGGGTCCACACAGTGGCTCTTCACACATAGACTAGGTCTGTAACGGCTATCTCTACTTCTAATAGTGTGAGTTGCATGTCATCAACATATCCACTTATGATTACCCTATCAACTGAGATCTAAATGCAGCGTGTTGTCAGAGGGCGAGAGTTTCATCACCATTCCCTTTTCTATAGGAGCTGTCACACAACTCTCCATCTCCCTGAGTGCTCTGATTCCAGGGACAAAGATGCTGCTGAAGTGGCCGTGCTCTGGGCATTTCAAAGCTGTAGTACTTGTGGGCACCTGTCCCTCGCCTTTCATGCAGCTCAGAAAATGGGCCATTTTACACTCTGCATACAGTGATGTTGACGTTTTAGCCTCTCAGGCATCAAGTCCTTTCCTCTTTACATCAACTAATAACATCCGTGGCCTGCATATTTCCTTCGAATGGACTGTCTAGTACATTCAGCAGCCTTTCATTACAAGATGAATTTACAACAGGTTGTCTTGAGATCTGGGATGGTTAGCGTGGGCGGCTAAACGAAAAGCGCTAGCTCCCAACAATCATACCCCAGGTGCATTAGTTCAATTCATCCTCGGGATATTTACGTATAGGGCACCTTGAATAGGGGTCTTGAGGGCAGGTGATGCGGGGGGGTGGAGGTGGTCTGCCCTGGCTTCTGGTGATTAATGCATGAATACGCCAGCTTTATCACGAGTCCGGCAGCCCCGGGAGCAGAGAATGTCAGTGCAATTAAAGGCGGGCGGCAGGTGGAAGAAAAGAGAGAGAGTGCATATCTGCAGATTGCAGACCAAGCCGTGGAACATGGGGCAGTGTTGGTGAAGGTTCCGGCAGCGGCGTCTATTCATTCCTTAATCACCTCCTCTACTCATTAGGGCCTTCTTTTGTTCCACCAGCCGACTTTTCCTGCACTGTGCCAGCAGATAATATATGGCTAGGCTCGGAAGAGAGAAGAGCTCGGGGAACCCCATTAAACGTTGACATAGAATAGGATAGGAAATGAGGAAGGAAGAAAACACAGAGGTGATGCTGGAGTGGTGGAGGTGTCAGTCAGCTAAGGAATAAGAGAAGACTCAAGGGAGAGCTGTGGTGAGAGAACTGTCCAACCATGAAGACTAGTAATTCCTCTCGAGCTTGCCTTTTGGACTACTTGAACAATCTTTCAAAAAGATTATTATAATATGGGAAGTGTATATCATAAAACAGCAGTGGCTAGCTGCTTGAATTACCTCCACACCATTATCTCAGCAAACTTGTGAACTTGTGTGAATGCAGAGCGCTTGTGTCTGGCTAATGTGCTCCAAGTCATCTTCAGTGGTGGTACTTGTCAGAGCCTTTCAGAGAGAGAGAGAAAAAATATATGTTTTTGCATGTGTTTGTGCCCAACAGCTGAGAACCACAACAGCTCACTTGCCTTGATCTAACAGCTACACCAGAGACCATTAAAGCATTCAAGGGTCGATTACCAAAAAAATATACTCTGCGACATAAAAACTGCCCTCAGATCATCCTGTAGAGTCCGACATGTGGGCCTGAGTAAATACATGCTAATACTTCACACAGCTCTGTGCAAGTCAAATGAAGCAGCGGTTAATCATAATGTGCTTTGGGGACCGGCAATATGAAATGAGATCTATTTCCAGTGGCACTCACAGTTACAGCAATGACAAACAACCCAACTAAGAAGTCAAACTTAGGCCGCCTGTGCCTGAATGATTCCCTCACATCTACGGATTATCTTTTGACCCGCTTCTAAATATGTTGATACCCACAAGCAAGGCTCTGACGCCTTTAAAAAATGTGCAATGAAGTCTGTCGTTTGAACTAAATCTCAGACTCAGTGAGGCATAGGAGGCCTTGATGCCACCTACTTTAAATGCTATAGTTTATTTTGGGTGATGCATCCCTCTCTCTGACAAGGATTTTGTGTTTCATCCCCGCTGGGCAGAAAAACAACAGGGGGTTCTCGTTGACAAAGCGAGTGTTCCATTTGAGGTTTTACTGCATCATTGTAAAGGTTAGCATCAGACTGCTGGGTATAGGGACACAGAAACAAACATCTATTGTGTCTTGTCATTTAAAATAATATGTTTAGTTTTCATGGTGAGGGAAAACAGTGTGTTAACGAGAAGGGAAAAAGGCCAACAAGTGTCCAACAGGCTTCAAGCATGACAGAACTACAGAACACTTCATTTAGTCATTGTTAAACTTGCTGATCATTTCCTTAAAACACAACTAAATACAATTATTTCAAGTACTAGCACATACAATGTTTCAAACTTTTTATCAATGTTTTTGTTAAATAGTTTTTTTTTGTCTTAAGTTAAGCAAATATTGTATTATATGGAAGAATTCATAGTTGAGTGCACTGTTTTAGGAGTTGCTATATAACCAGTACTGGATCTTTTTTTTTTCTTTTTACGTAGACACATACCAAAAACAAACAAACGTATCTTTTTTCTTTTCTCTTTAATAACTTGAGGCTGGATACATACTAAGCAGGATATTCCATTGAACATCTCGAATATAACGTTCTTTCACATACTCTTTGAAACTATGCGGGATAGGGATGTAGCAGCAATAACACTTTCATCTCTCCTCAAAGGCGTACATGGTGTTGCACTTGGTTGCACACTCAAAGGATCATGGGAGTAGTTGTGTGAAGATGGAAAGGGTTGAGGTAGAAGTTCAAACTCTGCCTCTCAGTGAGCTTGATAGTCAGATTGGCTGTGTCTGAAAGTTACACACATTAAATATATATGCTAACTACAGTCATATATAATACTGGGAGGAGCTGTTTGAAGTGTAGAGCAAGTGTCTGACTTTGTGTTGTACAACACTTGCCGGCCAAATCATTATTTATTTAATTACAGCTGAGTCCCCCCCGAGTTGTGTGCTTGTCTGGTTAAACCACTTATAATTGATCAAACCAATTTGGAAAGTTTAAAGGTGAGGATAATGGGAACAAAGACCTTAAGTGTGACACATTTCGATCTCTGCAGTGCAGTTTATTTATTTCTTGTCATGAAGGCTTTAAGTATATAATGCATAATCTCTTCACTGCTACTGTGTGAACATAAAGCTTTTGACAGAAACAGAAACGATGTAATTTACTTGAGTTCTTTTCTCAGGAGTTTCTATTAAATGAATGGATGAACAATATTTTCGGAGCACTAAGCTGTGGTGCGGACTTTACTCACCTACTTACTTTGAAGACTCGTTTTTGTTCAGCAACAGCAACAACATGGATGTGCATAAACATCGTCGTTTTTTGGATGGACATTATTATCAAACCAACCTGCTGTATTGTCAGACTTCCCTATCGTCAACATCCACGATTGCAGTAAGATGTTAGGTGAGCTTGTCTCTTCATTGTCTGGTGATATTCTTGCCGGGCTTGTGAGGAAATGAGGTAAGGAACAGAAAGGAGATCGAAGCGGTGAGAGGAAATGATGCTCTCTTATCTCTAATCCTTAATAGATCAACCTCCCAAATGTGATTTATACAACAGGCGTTATGGGAAGCTTCACTCTCATTCAAGGTGCAGCGGACAAATTCAAGGAGCCAGAGCAACAAAACAGATTATTTTTTAGATTGTTTCTATGACTCTTTTATATTATTGCTCCCCTACCCCATTACCCACCCACCAACTGTCTGTCTGTCTGTCTGTCTGTCTGTCTGTCTGTCTGTCTGTCTGTCTGTCTGTCTGTCTGTCTGTCTGTCTGTGTATGTGGCTGTATGTAGTGTTACTTTGACTCTACTGAACTGAGATAAAGACTTAAAGATCAATGTGAGCCACTCAGACCTTAACAGACCAAAATATTCAGTGTGTTGGCAAGGACATTGATTCAGAGGCATGGACTGTGACCCAGAACAACATTACAATTACCTGCTTGATAACTCAATATAGTTATAAAAAAAAGAAGACAAACACACATGACTAGGCCTACACACATTGCCACAAGGTCTGCAATTAGGAAAAATAATCTACCCGTCTGTTATCTCTCCTTAATTCTTACCCTTAAAAATAAACAACATATTAGGGCCTCAGCAAAAAAAAAACATTCAATCTCTCCATAAGTGTCTATGGTGCCTTCATTAATGGGAAATGTCTCTCACAAGAATCACAGTCACAAGCAAAATTGTTGTCAATTTGATCAGCCAAAATGTACATATATTAGGCCTTATTGCTTACAAATGAGTTATTGTATCAGGTGCAATGTCACATTTATGTTAATGTCTATTATGGGTTTAGTAGACATTACAATTGCAGTTTATATTTCTGATGCATTTTTTGTGGCAGTATAAACATTTCATAAGGAAACTTTGAAAATGTACTTGATGTGACGGGGGAAGAAAAATTGCGAGGTAGAACTTGCGAAAAATGCCAAACCTCGATGTAATCTAAAATGACCTCTATACTCTTGAAGACAATGCAGAGTTTAGTAATAAATCAAGTCAAGTTCCCCACAGTCAGGGATTGTTTTTTTGGCTTAATATTTTACTTTCAACCCTAACTTCATATACGGATAACGAAATCTCATGTTACACCTGAGTTCACTCTATTGCACATTCCCCTGCTCTCCTCCATATTGCATCCACCATACTCTTCCCTTGGTAATCTTTTTGAAACGTTTGGAAGGGTATTGTCAAGGGCACGATGCCGGGGAAGATGAATCGTTTTCATGAGGCTACTGGGCAACAACGGTTTGAAGCTATAGCTGATAAGTATCCATGCATACTTATTAAAAAAACTGACAACTGTGTGTGTGTGTGTGTGTGTGTGTGTGTGTGTGTGTGTGTGTGTGTGTGTGTGTGTGTGTGTGTGTGTGTGTGTGTGTGTGTGTGTGTGTGTGTGTGTGTGTGTGTGTGTGTGTGTGTGTGTGTGTGTGTGTGTGTGTGTGTGTGTGTCCTGTGAAAAAAGACTGCACTCTTGGCAAGTTTGAAAAATCATACATTTGCAAAGAGTTGGGTATTGCAAAGTGTTACACAAAGTAATTTTTTTTAAATAGCCCCCTGCGCTCTCACCAATCCCCTTCAGTGGCGACAGGCTGTCAGACTGTTATTTGTACCCGATAGTATATCTCGACAAGTGTGATGACTAATCGGGCCATAATGACCGCTCCAGCCCTAGACCTGGAGCTCTTCAGCCAGACATATCTGATCTCAATTACTGCAAAACAATTTGACCAGCAACAGCATGGCTGGTGTACTGATGGGAAGAGGAATGGGAAGAGGAGCAGGTGGCCAAGGAGAAGCAGCGGTTGTAGTATGAAGGGGCCGAGTTGAAGCTTGCAGGAATGTGAATTTAACTGCATGAGCAAAGCACATTCTAAAATTCGTCCACATTTTTTTTCAATTTCTGTCCCCAACCAAATACTTTTGTTCTTTAAAAAAACGAGTGGTAAGACTTTTATAACCTTTTGCGATATTTTGCTTCGGAATAAAACTCTCAGGGCGCTGGATTGGGAGGTGTGGCAGAAGTGGACTGCACATGAAGCGACAAAGACATTTGAGCTTCACTTTTATGTGAGCTGACCTGCAGCAATGCATTCAGTATGCATTCACTATGTACCACTGGTGAGGCTATCCAACATTTTGTATTGGAAACCCCTGAACCTCACCACAAGTCCAATCCCACTCTGGTCGTACAAATGTTAATATATGCAATAGTCTGTCAAAGTATGGCTGTTTTTGTGCACCATTATGCTTTTAAACTTGTATGCCTTTGCTACAGGCTCTCCCCAAAGGCAGTAAGTGTGTTGATGACATCTACTGTGGAGTTAGTATAGTGTGTGTGGTGAGTGAGGATTAATCATTCATTATGTGTGTATTCAGAGGGATGGTGTTGTGTGCTGCATTAATCACCTGGTTTCCCAAATGTCCTCCTGCATTCTCTGCAAAGAGAATACACTTGGATGATACTTGCATTCACTGTCTCCATTGTAAATAAAAAAAACTGTTAGAAATACAGTAACAGCTCCAGATGATCTTCTAATTCTGCTCCATACGTGCTTTAACAAACATTATCCAAACGCAGAAAATCTTGCTACACGAGCTTGTGGTCAAATCGTATTTCCGAGGACACAGATGAATGTCACTTTTCCTTCTTTCTTTGTTATCGTTCTAAATCCTTTCATACGTCGTCAGTTAAGTTAACCTTGTCTGTCTTTTGTTTTTTTTCTCCCAGATCCCTCTTCCCAGCCGAGGCAGAAGCCCCCAGCCACAGACCTCTGCTACAAGACCGAGATCAGCAGTCTGATGGACTTCAACTCTCCGGATGCGTCGCTGGACAAAGGTAAGACCTGATCACTTCTGTTGTGAACCAAAGCTGGATGACATGGGCGTACGTGTGTGTCCAAGAGTGCTCATGCAAGTGCACTGTACAGTATAGACACATGCACACTACATGCTTCTGGGTAGTTCATGTTGCTCCAGAGTTCATTCACAAGAGCTTGACTTTGAGATAAAGTGCATTCACCAAGTGGGGGAACCAAGATTTAATAATATGGTGAAGAGCAGGAGCGACTAAGAGTGGCACCTCCGCAGTCATCAGTACCTCTCCCCTCTCATCATTTGCTGGCTGCATATTAGCGGAGAATTCAGCATCCCATTTCACAGGTTATTGTAGTAATCATTGCTGGTTATATACAATATTGTAATTGTGAAATCCAAATTTTCAGTTCAGTAAGCTGAGTCAGTAGTTGCCTTTTTAAATATGTCATGGCTTGCAGCTAGTGGAGAAACTAACATTGTTCTTGTGAGAACAATCTTAATTGTTATTGCTTTTACATTAAAGGTGGAGTCAGCGATTCTGGAGAACGCTTGTTGTGAAATTCACTTTTTGTCAAAATCAGTCAATTCACATTCCAGCATCAGTCAATATCTCCTCACGATCTGCGCGACCTGCCCATACTGTGTGTGCGTGCGCTGAAAAAAAAATCAAGTGTTAATACACAGCCTAAGCTCTGTAAACTGGTAAACAAATGGTATGTAAACAACGGGGGCCACTGTAGCTAGCAACATGCCCGTTTACAGAGCCTAGTCTGTGTATTAACACTGAATTTTTTCAGCGCACACACAACATGGACTCACAGCGGATCGTGAGGAGATATTCAATCATTTTGACAAAGTGATCTTGAGAACAAGCATTCTCAAAGAAACCTGACTCCACCTTGAATTGCATTAAGACCTTCCAGTGCTCCTGTAAATGAAGCTACAGGAGTAGCTTCTCTGTGCTTGGACTCATTCTGCTGCTCAGTTCAGTCCCTTCTGACACAGTGAACCTCCACTCTCTGTGAACCTTGAAGTCTTTATTTATCCCCAGACTCTTATCTAGGTGGGTGGTCCGACGGGTTTCATGTCAGCGTCCTCCTCTCTTCAGTTACAGTAGTTTATCTGTAGTCTGTTTCCATCATCCGGCCCTATCATGACGCCTCTTTCAAGGAGTTGAGAGTCTCGTACAGAGAATCAAAGTAGCTATCCATGGCACCAGTATAAACACATCTCTAGGACTGTGGATCATGTAAGGCTGCCAACTACCAGTATGGATCTGGAGTGTCACCCAGGAGCCCTCAGGGGCCCTTTCCTCATTAGAGTGTCCTGCTTACGGGGGTCTA
The DNA here is from genome assembly GCF_949987685.1 of Ammodytes marinus. NCBI lineage: Eukaryota > Metazoa > Chordata > Actinopteri > Uranoscopiformes > Ammodytidae > Ammodytes > Ammodytes marinus. The sequence goes on along the minus strand of NC_137211.1, from coordinate 8,540,216 downwards.
TTTGGCAGCCAGTTCTCTCCTCGCTCCTATTAGCATGTGTCGATGTCGTTATGTTACAGAGAGAGAGCTCACAAGTCATTCCTAGAATAAAAAATAAAGAAATGGTGTTGAAGGCTTTTTGGTTACTATGGTGGTCTAGTACAAACCTGTTACTATACTTGATTCTGAAGAATGTACATTTACTCAAGTTCTGCACTCAAGTATCATTTTTACTTTATAAGTACTTTTCCTTGACTTGTGTTGCCATTCCATAATCATTTGGACACATATCCGATATAAATTATATATACTACCCAACAGTGTATAGTTTTGTTAAAATGACATGTACTGTACATGAAGCCATAATATTCCAATAATGTAGACCTACAAATGACAACTATAACATTTTAAATTTAACCATTTTCAATATACTTAAGTGCGCAATCTCAGAACCGTTTTCCTACAGGTGTGTATTTGTATTTTTGATAGTCATTTGGAAGTCAAAAAGAGGATACTGTACTTGATGAGGTTTATTTATGGACACACTTATGAATCAACACATTTGTATGTGCATGGGGTCAGCACGAAGCAGCTGGTGCATTAGCTCTGTGGTCGTTTCGTGGGTGCTGTAAATATGCCGACTCAGGAAAGATATGAACGCACACTGACACACACACACACACACACACACACACACACACACACACACACACACACACACACACACACACACACACACTGACAACCCCTGCTGTGTCCCAGGCCGCGTATGTCACCAAAAGTTTCATCAGAATGAGAACAGGCAACTGAGCGGCTCTGTTATCAGCAATTTAATCTCATGCAGGTCCGCAGTAAGAGAGAGAAAGAGAGAGAGAGAGGGAAGGAGAGAGAGAGACAGGAAAGGAGAGAGGGAAACACACATAAGCAGTGAGCACTGTATCATTACGGAGACAGGTGCTGCTTCTGCACATTAACTGGCAGTGATGTAGCTATAGGGGTGAAGCTGGGCATGTGGGCCGGTTTAAATAGGATGGTCAGTGCAGAAGAGGTCAAAGAGGGCGTCCAGGGGAAAAAATAGGCTGAGGGAAGGAGAGAGGGAAAGTAGGTGGAAAGAACAGGTGAAAGCACAGTGAGGAGGAGGAGGACAAGGTGAAACATTGCATAATGAGATAGTGTTACCTGAGGGGGGGATAGAGAGAGAAAAATGAAAAAAAGAAGAAGATGAACATTAAAAAAGGGAGGGTGTGAGGGTGTATGCCTGGGTGTGAGTGCATGTGTGGAGTGGTCTTTGCTGAGCACTTCCATTTTCCTCATGCTGTGCTGACACTTTCCGAAAAACCCCTGCACCCCCACAAAGCCCTCGTATAGCCATCGGGAGAGAGTGGCACTTAAATTGCCTCCAGAACCAATATCCGGGCCTCTCCAATGTAGTTTACACACATCAGAAATGGCTACTCCAAAATGCACCGACATTTTACTACCGGCTGTAGTTCGACTTTTTATTTATTTTTTATCTATCACTAAGTTATGCTGAAATGCAATAACTGGAAATTGTTTGAAAGCAAATGTGATTGCGATCCTGCCCGGCCGCTCATACTACCAAAGGAAAGCATACAGAGACAAAAAGGTAACATGGGACTGTGGATCCACTGCCATGTGATCCCATCAGATCTAAAAAAAATTGTGCTGCAATATTCATAGACAAAAGGGGCTTTCTGTTTGCCTGGCTGTATTCCTCTGCTGTCCGGCCTGTACATTAAAGGCTGCTAAGAGGTTGAAAATCTCAAAGGGAGCAGAGCAGCAGTCTGATTATCCGCGGCCTTTGTTTCTCCCTTCCTGCTTCATTTGAGAGAGCTGCTGAGAGCGGCACAAACGTCGGAAAGACAAGAAGTTAAATTTCAAGGGGACTCCATATTAAGAAAACTACATTTGAGTGGTCATGAAAAGGAAACAGTATTTGCTCTCGCTGTATTCTTCTTGCACCACCAAGTTATATAGAGAAAATGGCAAAGTGTTCCATTTAAATATCCCCACCACTGGTCTAAATGTAATCAATCACAGCTCTTTTATATACACAACTTTCATACTGGACAAGCAGGACTAAAAACATGTCTGAAAACACGTCAGTCCAGCAAACACTGCGTGTCTTCATTCATTGTATTGCAGTTACGGTTGCTAGGCAGTGTGCCCGCTGCAAGGTTTGATGTTTTGTAAAGTGTCCTATCAATTCATCCAAAATTGCCAGGTTTCAGCCTGTCTGAAACTCCTGTTGTTAGCGCATTGCTTTCTCTCTAGCAAATGGACCAGAAACGGAAAATGTGCATTTAGTGACCTTTGTTCGCTCAGCAAGCCTTCATTCGGCTGGTAATGGTATTCCCATGTCAGACCAAATGTATTTTGAGGCACACAATGGATTTCAGACAAGTAAAAGCAAGTAATAATACATGGGTAGAAATAAATGCATGTTTTTGTAATACCATGTGAGTGTACTAGCACACATACTTGGTATATTCTGTATAGTTCAAGCATAGCAGTCTGAGTTACATTAGGTTCTTAGTCTTTAATATGTTCCATCAGAATCAGTCGTGGAGTCAGATATTCTGGAGAACCCTTGTTGTCAAAAATCAGTGAAGATCCCCTCATAATCCGCTACCTGCCCGTTCTGTGTGTGCGCTGAAAGAAAGAAAGTGTAGATACATAGCCTAGGCATGTAAACTAAGGGGGCCCACTTACGTGCGGACATTCTTATGTGCGGACAGGTAGCGGATTGGGAGGAGATATTCACTGATTTGACAAAGTGATTTTGACTACAAGCAATCTCCGCTATCGCCGACTCCACCTTAACTGATGTGACCAAACGCCTAGAAGTTACTGTTAGACCCAGTGGTTATGGAAGCTATTATGAGCCAGGGGGATTTTTCAGGCTTCGTTCCACGCCAAGTCCATTTTGTTTTATGAAATGCGGAACAGCCTTTAGTCTTTCAGGGATTTGTTCGTCTAGTTTTGAAGTCTTAGGAGCGGGTTTATTCAGCATGTCCCACTGGGTGTTTGTGGTTGTGCTTTGACCATTAATATCACAAACCCTGTCCTTGTATGGCTGGAAGGAGAGCTGTGTCCGTGGGCTTTGCCAAGGTTTGCATTTCTTCTTCTTGCCAATGAAGAAGTTATTCTGGCTTCACTGGGCCGTTACTTTGGGTAAGCATTGGGTCTGTGTGCAGCTGAATGCAAAGCAGCATGGGGGAATCAGCATTTATATATCCAAGGGCCATGGAGGTGCAAAGATGGATCATGAGATCAACAGGCGGATATGTGTGGCTGCTGCTGAGATGTGGGTGTTCTACCAGACTGCTCTAGTGAAGAAGGAAGTGAGCCTAAAGTTGGGTCTAAACTTTTTTGTTCCTCTTCCTTACAACCCTCATATATGGTCAACAATGCAGAAACAACCCCTGTTTTACAGTAATATATAATCAACTTCATTCATATAGCACATTAAGACATGTAAGTACATTACAGAAATGACAGCATTGGGATGGAACTCTTCTCCATATTCCCTGTCTGTTGTGTCTGGCTCCCCCTGAGTTTTTTGTTTTGCCCTCTTAAGAAACCATTCCAAGATTCCCCACATAACACCTGGTTAAGATTTTGCCTCACACCTAGGTGGAGCACAGCAGCAAGGAGCTGTACAGGAGGAGGTGTATTTTTCTATTTCTGAATTCCACCTTGGAGTCCTTGGAGAAACGAGGGGGGAACAGCCAACTGGTACAAATGGTCACCGCGGTTGTAATACCTTCTGCATTGCCCTTCAAATGGCTGTTAAAAAGGCCCACAGGCAGCTAATCGGAGCTGGCGTGAATTGGCAGCGCAGGTGATGGTAGAGAGGGGACGGTGGTTTGCCAGAGCTGGCAGGTTTTGAGGAGAGCTGAGTGTTCACCTGATGGCTGGCGGTTTCTTTCCGACTGATTACTGAACATGAGGCTTGGACTGTGTTCGAAAAGCCATACTTACGTCCTCCCTCCTACTGTACATACTCAACATGTTTATACTACATACTGTCTACTTAACGATCGATTGTGTATGCGAGGTGCGTCAGACCGTTTACACTGACGTATACAGAAGCATCTCAGCTGACATGAATCATGTCACAGTTGACAACTTACCGAGCCGGTCTCGTAAATAAAACATTATTTTTACGTTTCTAATTTAAAAAAACTGTTTATTGTTTGTGATTTCCCTTGTTTTGTTTGCAATCAAGAATTTAAAGAAACTTTCCGTGTCGTATGAAAAGACGCAATGCATTGTGGGGCGGTTGAGTAGGAAAAGTAACCTGTCAATCCATATCCCAACCACAACATACTCAAAATGAGTATGAGTAGGACGTTAGTACGGCTTTTCGAACACAGCCCTAGACTGTGGCAGAAGAGGGAGGAGAATAGCACAGCTGATGGAGACGCAGGTCAAAGGAGCCTGTCTGGTTGAGTGCATGGAAAGGTATAATTACAGGATGTACTGCATTAATAATATTAATAACTTGAATTTATATAGCTATTAAGGGACCCAATGTTGCTTTAATGTTAGTAGTAACTAGAAGAGTGAGAAATTCAGCGTAAGATAAGTGCAGTAAGACAATACATTTAAGATCAACATGATGAGGTTGCACACCCTTAGGTCTCATTTAAAAAAAAGAGACTTCAAGTTGACATTTTAACAGTGGCCCACCCCTCCGCATAAAAATGTGCTTTGCCTGAGGTAAAAGGGTGAAAAGGGTGGGGGTGTGAAAGAGGTTACAAGAGAGGAAATTACATCCTATTAAAGGTCATAATGAATATGGGACCTCAACATTCCTACTGAGAACCCCTAAAGTTACCCCAGGGTGACTGACTTAGGTAAAAAGAAATGCAATTACAGTAGTCGGCTGACGCTGAAGTTTTGTTATTGAAATTGCTGTGTTCAGATCAACAAACAGCACTGCGACAAAACAACACTCCTTTGTCAGTTCAGTGAGACTACTGCTCCATTGCAGGGGGCGTCCCCGGACTAAGAGGGCTCTGGCAAACAAACACAGGGTTGACCAGAAACAAACTGGGTCTGCTGTAGCATCTTATACATTGATCTACAATGTTCTATAACAAGCAATGCTAAACTATTATAAAAAGAAATGTAGCGCAGTAAACAGTACAATATCCTAATGAAGTGCAGTGAAGTACAAGAGTAAAGCAGCATAAAATGCTCTCTCTCTCTCTACTCTTTCTCACATAAACAATGAAATGTTGATATCTTCCTGGCAGTGTGAGTTGCTGCTGTTGTCCTTTTATCTATTGTGAGAGAGAGAGAGAGAGAGAGAGAGAGAGAGAGAGAGGGAGAGAGAGAGAGAGAGCTTCCATTGATTTTCATTTAAGGGATAGAGCTCTAACTTTGTAAAGGCACTCAGAACTCCTCATGTGCAAGGTGAGCATCAGCAATTCCACCTAAACGGCTTAAGTACATTTTTTCTTTCAACAATACCACCGTGCATTCCAAGCCATGCGTGTATCAGAAGGCTTATTTGCCATTGTTCCCCTGTCCCTGTAGTGTGATTTGATGCTGTCTTGATGTAGTGTAAATAGCCAGCGCTTGCCAAGTACATTCATTTAATTAGGAGACCCAACAGGGCTGCTGATTAGCACTTTATCTTAATAAGTGCCTGGGCCTTAGCTACCGCTGGACCACTTTCCTAGCTACCTTACACACCAGCTAGCATGTCCCGTAATTAATATGTTGTGGTCTGACATCTACTGAGCAAACAGAGATGGTCTTCTTGTTAATACGGTGTGGGTAACTGTATTTGTTAAATATGCAAGGCTTCTTCTTCTTATGCACAAGTGGTAGCCCAGAATGATAGTAATGATCCTGCCAGCATGACCTCGTTTTCGATGATAAAACCCCCCTGTGCCATAACATTACCTTTCTTTATGGGTCAGCCAGCATTCAGGTATTCGCCCTGCAGTCATTCCTAATGCGCTCCGTGCAGGATTCTTTAAATAAGTTTACAACCCACAGCTTCACACGATAAATAATCCGATATTTTCATTTCTCAGATACTCTTCTTTTACCCTCCAGTACGGGGTTATTGCTGAGTCATCTCTCATTCTTGTATTTGTAATCTTAAACCACTGGGTGAGCAGAGGCACTCGATGCTCTTTATAGCCAATAACTACAGCACCCTTCCTCTGCACTAGTATTAAAAGGTGTTTGTTGCCATTTCATGAAGTGGCCTTGGAGGAAAATAAGGTCCAACAAAAAAAATCAATGCTGGAATACCAATTTTTTGTAGCACAAAAATAGCTCCGCGGCGCTCTTTCTGCAATCTGCTGAACACATCCTTTGTGTGTTATCATGAAGTGAAGTCATCATTTATTCACGTGGAAACACATGTTCACAACACAGGACCTCGAAATGTCACCTGGCCTCACCAACAAGGAGCTGCCTGCGCCTTCAGCTTTGAATCTAAACAGCCCACTGACTACTAGGCAGTATTTATTTTCCTAACTTTGTCCATTTTTGCATGGACACAATAGACAAACAAGAGATACTTTTCTCTATATTTGTTGTTACATTGAATGTTTGTCAAATGTCCCAATATATCACATTGTGATTGTGGTTGCTTTTGTATTGTACACAAGTTTTTTTATACCAACATCTGCTAGATACAAAACAATAGAAACTTAGAATATAAATAATTCAAATGACACTTCTGTACAGTTTTTATGCTTTGCCATTGTTTTGCCTGGATGCATTACACATGCTCCTTTTGTTAGTGGGGAGTTATGGAGGTTTGTAATTTAAAACATAGTTCAGTATAGTTAATTATTGATGATTAATTAACAGATACACTGAAACGAAATAAAGAGTTTTAATTAAAATCCAATTTCACAGCTTGTGCTGTTATGCCACGCTGCTATGTGAGCAGCAGGTACTAAAATAATACTTGTATAAGGTTGAGTGTAAAGTGGCCTTGTTGATTAAAGCCACTACTAGTAACATGGCACGTTGGCGGCCCCTTTGGACAAAAGCGGTAGTATTTTTACGACGCCAGCTGTCGTGAAGCTGTTTTCTAGCTCGTGCCGGGCGTGCGAGATTCAAATGATCAGGAAGCAATATAGTGCATGTCCGTGTGTTGAAAGTGCGAGGGCACCGGACTCTTTTCGGCTCCGTGAGAGTGGTTAGTGACACAGCATCAACTAATGCCAGTCAGTGCTACACACACCTGATTGCAATGAGTTGATGCAGCAGTGTCACCTAACTACTCTCTCTCACGGAGCTGAAAGATTGCGTGTCCTCACACAAAGCGAATGAACGAGAGACGGCAGTTAGTATGGATCACGATGAGGTATTGTGTTTATGTTGTTGTAAATGATGACTATTTCAGATGAATAATGGTCATCTGATGATGCTGGTGAGGCAAAGTAAACTTTGTTTTAGTAGGCTACCGCTCATTCATTTAGGAGTAAACACTGTAGTCTAGTTCGCTACCGTGAAATTGTGTATACGTTGCTTGGCAACGCCCTCCCGCCCGCCTATCACTCTCCCTTTTAGCTTTTCTTCATTGCATTTTATTTTTTTTCTTTGATGGTTCAGCCCCGATATCAGTCATTATGACGACAAATAACTGTCTCAAACAAGGCTCCCGCTCCCCTTCCCTCACCTGGAGGGATAGGCTTCTCAAATCGCGTTGTTGCGCCATACTGAAATCTGCGACCAATACGGATATGTGACCATAGAGCATGCACGCGTGAACCGCAAATCGGACTGGGTGTGCGACCAGACCAAACGCAGTAATAAAAACTATATAAAAACGTCTTTCTTTGCACTGATGGTCTCCTTTGCTGTTAAATGTAATTTATGATTATGTGAGGAAACATGAGGCTGTTTAAAAGATATTTAAATGTTAATCGGAGCTGCTTTAATAGAATAATTTGGACTCAGCACAGGCCACCAGGAGACCAGTGAAGGCCCCTGTTACTACTGTAAAGTGTGGGTAGATTCTTCATCTTATTCTTTCAGCGTGTGTGGCCCACCACATATTGAATGTAAAATAGAAGAATTCTCATTTGGAATAAAAAAATTATAAATTACAATTAATGATTGCTCCATTTGAACATGACATAATCACCTAATACAATATGAATCGTTTATGATAATACTGACTAATGATATTCAATGGCTCCGCGGGATACTGGGCTTTTTTCTGAAATATCACAAGGATGAAAAGGAAACATCATCAAGATAGTCAAGTCTTTTGTACTGCCGTTTTGTCTTTGAATGACTAATTCTATGTGCACCTTAACAGTAGAGATTTACATTTCTTTGTTCTTGCAGGAAGATGGATAATGATTCATAGGCTTCTCATCTTTGTCTAAAATCAGGGCCTCTTCTGTCTACTTGTTCATAATCAATCCTTTATCCAACTGCCTGCTTTGGACTATATGCCACTGCAACTGTTGGGTGTTTTAAACAAGCGTACAGCATACAGTGAACAAAAAGCTTGTCTCTTGTCTGTTTGCTCTCTTTCAATGCCAACCAGAGAAAATCCAAAGATGTAATTAAACTAAAATGTAGAACATGTACTTTTTGCAATAAAATTGAACCATATCCGGTTTAATGCAATTTTTAAAAGCAGTGACATGAATTGAATTATTTCACAATGGCATCCATAGGCTTAGGCTATGTATCTTGTGGTTGTAGTTCTAAATGATCATTTGTTTTTGATGCTTTAGGTTTACTGTGCATGATCTTATTACTGTAGTTTGTTCAAGTTTTACAAAAGATGTGGACCAATGGCTTTGAAAGTAAAAAAAAATCGTCTCAAAGTGGATGTTTTTTACTGACTGGACACCACTGCAGACCAAAATGAGGAGCAGCCATCACAGTGTTTTTCTTTGACAAGTGTTTCCCACTCATTTCCATGGCTCTGACGGTGTTGATGACACAAAAGGTGTTATTTTAAAATAGTATTAGGTTACAGAGACCTTCAGGCAAGTCAACAGCTGGCAGCCCTGTTTCTTCACTATACGGTGGTAGGCTACTACACACAAACTGCCTGCTCACCTGCCTTGCAAGCCCCCACGCCTTTGCCGGGCCCCTCCCCTCTTAACTGGATGATGTGTGTGCTCTGTGTGTGTGCTCTGTGTGTGTACGTATGTCTCTTATGCATGTTTGAATAATGTGGGAAGATCCTGTATGACAGCCCGGGCTGAGCTCCACCTCCTCCTTAACCTAGTAAACCATTTGAGTGGAGAGAGGGGGGGAGGGGCCCAACGTACTGTATCATGGAACTGGTGGGAGTCGCTTTGAACAGGTACACTCGGGAGAGGGAAAAGACACAGCAGGCTGGATCTATTTCCTGGTGTCAACTCAGCCTTATGTTAGTGGTGGAAAGGATAAAAAGAAAGAAAAGAAAGGTTGTCGTTGGAGGAGGATTTTTTGTGGGATTTTAGATTTTTGTGTCTGTCCTGAAAGTAAGTGTCCTGCGCACACCTGACAGATCCTGGAATCCTCAGGAAATCTCCCCTCGGAGGAGGGGATGAAGTCAGACGGGGAGCCGGGGAAGTCTGGTGAGTGAGTGGAAGCAACCAGTGCAGCAGCTGCCGTGAGTTACTAGACAATAATAGGACGTGATTGTCAGTGCTGCACTATGAAAGGGGTTTACAGTGAAAAGGCGAGTGTGCTTGGTCAGAGTCTGCCTTGACTTAATATTAATCTAGGAGGGAGTTGCGTCTGCTTATTAGTGAGTGAGTCACTCAGTCAGTCAGTCAGTCACCTGTTGCGTTGCAGAGCCGTTAGGAGACTTTAACCTGCACTGACCTCAGAGCAGTTGTTATTGTCTGAACACAACGGCAAGAGATAATTCTGCAGTCAGATGTTTTAAATGTTGGTTTGAGCCAAGAGTCTTTTCCCAACTCACTGATTCAAGAAGACCTGATTCAAATCGCTTTCCTTGCATTTGCCAATATATGGCTGTCCACGTGGGGATCCAACCTTTGACCTTTTAATACCTGAAAACCATCGTCACAATTCCCACTTTTATTAGCTGTTTGACGGCAAAGTTATTAAAGTGAAGTGTAGTATTTTGTTTTGAGTAGGTTGTGCTACCCGTCAATGACTAGAGCCCAGTCTCAGGGTTTTTTACTGGAAAGTTTGTGTCCAAATAGCAGTGTTTCTATGGTCATCTAAAGAAGATATTGTGTTCTGTTTCTATTGTAAACACTGTGGTCTGAGGTTGTTGGCTGCAGATTTTAAGCCTGATCGTGCGTTTTACATTCACACAGGGATTTTTGCTGCGTCAGCAAAGTTTTTCTTTTCAAATCATTTTAACTGAAAAGTATTCAGTTACAACAGCTGAGAGTTCTTATGCTTGTGAGAACAACCACAGGTGATCCTCTCTGCTGTTTTGCCTCCAAATACCTGCATTTTAGCTGCTGTATACTGGTAGTTGACCCGCCCTTCAACCTTGGACTTACATAGCCCAAACACAGAGGTCAAAGTTCATATGACAAGACAAATACACCTAATGTTCTCTGCCTGTTAGGCACTGTAGAGACACTGTTAGTGAGCAACCTAGAAAATGGGGGCATAAAACTGGTCTAAACTGATTTATATGTTTTTTTTAAGCACGTAATTTAAATCTTTCAAGCTTAACCTCCAAGGTGTGGTTGTGACACGATTAATACTTTCAAAGAAAAACAAGCCCCCGGAGGCTATGGAAGGCTGCCTTTGCCTAACCCTTGCTATCCCCAATTGTGGTTATGTATTTGCAATTGTGTTCAGTTATGCTCACCTTTCCATCCCACATTTCTGTAACTGCAGCCTCTGTAATAATGGTCTTTTCTTTGCACACTGAAATTGGACAACATTCGTCATGCAGGGGACATATTGCAGCAGATTATATACAGTATATAGATGATCCGCTGTTGGTGATTTGTGAGCAGAATAACAGAGAAATGACCTCCATTTGATCTGTTTCTACGGTTTCTATCAGATCCCGGTGCCTCAGCTCTGCTCGGCCTGCCAGTCAAGTGAAGACAGCCCAAATCATTTCAGATTACGTTGCTCCTTTATGTCTCACAGCAATCACTCACGGAGATAGCAGTGTGTCAGAGAGAGAGAGAGAGAGAGCTTAACCCTGTGGATTAACCAGGTCACAAAACAGGAGCTGTTGTTGGTTTGGACTGGACAGTGTGACTGATCTGACACTGACACTGACTCAGGATCAGGTCAGGCCTCCCGCTGTGGGTCTCTGGATGTATATTATGCATGCATGTGTCCACCTGTGCATATACGTCAGTCAACGCAGGGCATGCCTGTGTGCTGTTTCTGTGTACGTTTTTTTCCCCCAGCTCAACTCTCTTTGACAGCATAATTGCGGGAGCAGCTGAGTTTCGTCCCAGCTGTGTAATTGCCTTCTTTCACTGACGGTGTATATACTGCAGGTGAATGCAGCAAGCAGCTCCCTCAGGGTGCTAGCTAGTTTCTTCCTGTCGTGGCAGACACAGAAGACAATTTGAAAGGAGTTAAATGTAATCAGCCGCCCTGTCGGGATAAGGTCATCCATAATGATAAAGCAACTGTAATAATCCCGGTGCCAGGACACGTCAGATTTGCCATTGTTTCCCTGAGAGAACATAGAATAATTCTATATTTCATTTAGGATGTACTGATTGGAGCCTTAATCATGTTCAATCTATCTCTCTCCGTTTGAACACCTCGGTGCCTAATCACAATTACCTAGGAAAGATCTCAGATTAATTTGGCTGCTTATACAAATCACATTCACCCCGACGTGGGTTGATGTTGCCAGATACTGCCGACGTATTCTCCTCTGCTCGTCAAATATACACGGCTTAATAACAGAACTTGTTCACTGTAGGTGGTTGAAAAAGTAACTGACAGGTGAAAGCGACAGACTTCTCAGTCTTGCAGCATTATGTAGTGAAGTTGTCAGCAGGCGCTCCTGCTCATTTTTAAAACTGGGAACAAATGTAACCCAACAACCATTAAAGCACATATTCTAGTCACAGAGTCTTATTGAGCACCTCAAGAGGCAACCCGGATTGTTTCTAAACCTACGGTCTAATTTTTCTTTCTGCAATAATATAATTGCCTTCTCGGCTTGACTTTTTTTTCTTCATTTTCCAGTCGCAACAGAGCATGTTTTATGATGTGTATGTTTGGTTGATTGGAAGGATCACAGGGTGACGTCACAGTGGTAAGATCCACCTTACACAGGTACCATCAGTCTCTGTGTATGTGTGTGCACCTGTGAGCTCATGTGTGTGGACTTATTCACAGTTTGATGAAATATCCATGGTGACAGAGAGTCGGGCCTTCCATTCAGACCATACCGGACTATAAATAACAGCACTTTTAGCCTTCGGCATCCAAAGGTCATTTCTCAATACCCACTGATACATGCATATGCACCTGCTCTATCAAACAGGCATGGGGACACATCCAAACACCTCTTAGCTACCCATTTTAGCTAATCTGTTTAAAAGCCAAATGAAAGAATGGATTTTTAACGGAAATCTCACTCCAACACAGGATTTGAATTGCTCCCATTGCATCAGAAATCGTTGCTTCATTATCTACTTGATTCTCACTCGTGCAAAGCAAACATTCTATTCTCTGAAAATAACTGTTTGTTTGTCGACTGTACAATATGCTTAACGGCAACGTCGGGAAAAAAACAAGGTAAATATGATAGCACAATGTAACAGTATGATGGAACCAGATGGAAAAGCCAGTAAGAATAGATGATACAAAACAAGCTTACTGCTGATATAGCTTGTGTATCCACATGCCGCTTCATGTCTTAACTGAACGAATGATATCATTCACATTATAATACCAGCACAGCTCATCAAGCATAACCATAGCAGCAGCAATTATTTTCTTGCTCCAGTGCAGCCAGTTAACATGCTTATCATGTTTGGTTGAAGCTGTCCATAATAAAGCCACCATCAGTAGTTTATTTTTTCTGGAGGAAGCACCTTTGCAGGTTACATATTTATTAGCGCAGCAACTCGCAGACAAATGCACACATAATTAGCTTTGAACCAAAATAAGCAACTGGTGCATATTTCTCTAATGACTATATCCTAGAATTGTCTCTGTGTGTATTTTAGATATGTACTTGTCACCTGAATGCCTAGCCTACGAATAAAGCAAAATACTGCAGGATGATAAATAGAATGCAGCTAATAAGAAAATCCAGCATACACTTCTTTGGAAGGCTCATTTTCAGTATCTGACTTTCCCCAGTTGTATTTGAATGGCTCCATCCATCCATCCATCCATCCATCCATCCTTCCTTTCCTGTATCTACCAGCAATCTCATCTTTCATTCCATCCGACCCGTTTGTCCCTCATGACCTGAACAAGCCCCTCTTCCAGTTTCATGGGAAAAAGTCTGTCTCTATAAGCTCCATGGTGAGGACATTTTTACAAAAAGCTGTGCAATATATCGGCCCATCTGCCGCCATGGGAACCACAGAAATTTAGAGACAAACACATTGTTTTGACGGATTAGCGTCAGTGTGGCACAAGTGCAAACTGTGAAAGTGGAAGAGACGGCTGCTTAGGTAACTCTGTGAAAAAAATGGAAGATGGTTTGAAGTCTCTCGTGTTCACTCCACCAAATTAAAAAAGGTACTATTTGAAGTAGGAAGAAAAATGCTCAATCTGTTCAGCTTTCTTTTTCTTTAGAGTGAGTTTAGTTTCATGTTTGTGTTTTTATCTGAACAGCGATGCAAGTTCTGGCGAGTGGCGGCTGATGCTATCCGCAGGTCTGCGAGAGGGTTTTAAGCCGATGGACGGAGCAGATCGTGGTGGAATGCGGCAGAGATTACTGCCTATCTCTCTCTCTCGATCAGTTATTCGCTCACTGTCTATGCTGCGTTCTAACCCCACTCTCGCACGAGTTCAGCCCCCATTACTGCAAGGACCTGAAGCATGAAATAGGCTTGCCAGCATGTGGAGGATGTCAGATCCTCTGATGTTAAAGCATAGTCTATTTGATGGACACTGGCAGACTGTGATGGGGAGGGAGGGAGTCATGCAGCGAGTGACGTTGCCATTTAAGTGGCTTTTTGATTGGGAATTAACGGTGACGGCCTCAGGTTCTGTTGAATTCAGGTTGTAGTTTTTATAATGGAAGCATCAAATCATTGCAAGGCGGGGGTGATTAAGGTTGAAATGATAAATTGATTCATTTACTCATATCTTTGGGAAAGAAAACCTTGCTGGTTCCGAGGTTTTCCAAATGAGAACCTTTTTACTGCTCTTTCTGTTTTGTTGGATCCTTAATTGAGTTTTTATTTTAGTTCGTGGAAATCATTAAAACGATTTGCTGACATTTCACGGACTGAATGATCCCACACACATTCGCTGGTATGCTATGAAGTTCAGTGACCTCTTCATAGTATTTTTACAATCCTACAATTTCAGAGCCGTCATGAGTTTATATGAGGCTTAAGACCATGGGGACTTGCGGCTTGCCTTTTCACACTGGTGTGCTCATCAATAAATACCAATCCATTCCTGTATGGAATCCTGAATAACAATCTTTCTTGATCATTGTCTCCATTAATAAAGAGAAAGAAAGCCTGATATTTATATGTTGAAGTGCCCCAAGGCAAGGTGTGTATTATCATTTTTCTTCCCCACCCCCTATTTCCATCATGCGCGACCCTGTCATCTCCTCAGGCGACTCAGGGAGATTGTTCTGCTCATGAGAATTGACTAGCTAATCCAGAGCAAAGCACTCCCAGACAGAGACACTGCAGCAGGCTGCCTCCATCACTCAGAGCTAAGGCGTAACTTACTGCCTTCATGAGCCACTGATGAAATTGCTATCAGTGGTCCATAAAGATGAGTGTGTCCAGTGACAGACAGTCAGACAGACAGACACACACACACTGACTTTTATTAATGACTTCAGCGTCTCATTTGAGATGAAAGGCTGAGGCTCTATCAAAAATAGTCTTGCAGCCTGCCCTGTGCCCTAGATGACGTTGGCAGGATCTTTGGGCAATTGTGCTTTCACTTTCACAAGGATCTGCAAGTGAAAGCATTTCACCATGGCTCCCCAAATTTTAAGCTATGCTTATCTACAATTTCTCTCAGTCTGTCTGTCTGTGTCTGTGTCTGTGTCTCTCTCTCTCTCTCTCTCTCTCTCTAATAATAATAGCGATAATAATAATTATAAATATAGTACATATCACAAATCCCTGGCAACCAACTTCAAAAGAGTGTGTGTGTGTGTGTGTGTGTGTGTGTGTGTGTGTGTGTGTGTGTGTGTGTGTGTGTGTGTGTGTGTGTGTGTGTGTGTGTGTGTGTGTGTGTGTGTGTGTGTGTGTGTGTGTGTGCGTGCATAAGTTCAATATCTATTGGTCATATATATTTATTTCTGTACAATATTCATTCAGCAGAAGAAACTTGAAACTTGCTTGAGCTGTACATTTCATCACAGATAGCATCAACGCTGCATTTCTCTCTGCCAGAGTAACAGTAGTGTGCTAACGCAGTTTTAAGTGCTGATTGAATGTGAAGTAGTCCGTACTGCCTTTGCTCACTGTGCATTGCCTTTGAATAATTTAGACAAGAATGAGAGCAGTTTCGAAGTCCTCCATGATGGATTACAGAACTCAAGCAAGTTTAGAGAGCACGCTAATGGTTTTTCACACTACAGCTGCAATGCATGTAAATCAGTGAGAACTTTAAAAAGAAAGTCTGTTAGGATGTAAAGTATACTATACATCCTAACATCCTACAAAAGTTTAAATAAAACATAATGCAGTTTGTCCAGTGGGTTTTCTTTTGTCCTGAGGACACATACAGATTCCCTTAGGAACGAAAGGTCAGGTGATGGCTGCTGTTACATACATATACATATAGCATTTGCCTGCAAAGGGCAAACATTAATCAGTATCCGCTAATGCATTAATTGTGTGTGTGTGTGTGTGTGTGTGTGTGTGTGTGTGTGTGTGTGTGTGTGTGTGTGTGTGTGTGTGTGTGTGTGTGTGTGTGTGTGTGTGTGTGTGTGTGTGTGTGTGTGTGTGTGTGTGTGTGTGTGTGTGTGTGTGTGTGTGTGTGTGTGTGTGTGTGTGTGTGTGCGTGGGAGAATGATACACATGGCTGAAAATGTCCTCCTATTATGAAAATGTCTTGTGAGTTTAAATAACAGTTATTGATTCTCTAGAAATATATTGTATTTCTATAAAGGCATCTATACAGTAACATTGTTGCGTTCATACATTTTCAATATCACTCTGTGTCGATTTTCTGACACCTTAAATTGTGGATAGAAAAAATCCATGAAAAAGTGTGTGTTTCCTGGGATAAAAACCATTATAGGGAAATGGAACCAAGTCACAGGCAGTGCCTTAGCCTCAAGGCTCTCTCTTTGCTATGGAATGACTTTACTTTGCTCATGGATTTTACGGGAGGAAAAGTGTTGACTGATCCTATGGACACACTGTGAGATGTGTCAAAGATAAGCATGGCATGCTGGGAAAAACAGAATATTCCTTTGCACACAAATACACTTGTGATTAATTATCAGTTCATTTATTATTATCTAGATTACAACAATGATTATAGATCTTATATGTATATCATTCATTCTCTAATCTCAGCACTTGAATGAGGCATTAGAAATAGGAGACATTGTTCAAGTTTTGAATTTAGCAGGAGATGGAAGTCTACTGCTCCCCTCTCGTTGGGCACATTGCTGTAACTTACAAGGAAGCTTTTGTCATTGTCTGTTTTTTGTCAGCAGAATTATATAGAAAAAAATCAGCGGAACAATCTTAATGAAATTAGCACAAGTGTTCTTTAATTAATAATAATAAAGAATATTTATATTGTTGCAATCAAAGGAGTGTTGTTGCGAAGGGTTCCGCTTCCAAGCCAGCATGGCATCTCTGAATGGCTTTTTGAGAGAATCTGTTTGAATGTAATTATTCAAGCAGAGCGACGGCTGAGTTTGCCAAGTCCAAAACAAATAAGAGGATGTGGGCTGTAGCCTCCCGTCATGAATGCACTTGCTGCTCACATTCCTGATCCCAAATACTTTTTCATTTCCCGTTTTTTTTTATTTGTTCTTTAACACATTCCCGATTTGGATTGTTTCTTTGTCCTGCACGACTGTGGTACAACATGATCCGCATTCAGAATGTGTAGATATAAAGACATTCATCTTTGCTGGAGAAATGATGTTGGAGCTGAACTAGTCCTGTTTATAACGCTGTGTTGTTTGGAAGGAATCGATTATGTAGCGCCGTAGCTGGACTCGGTCGGCATGCCGTCTCACCATGTGTTGATTTTGTAAGATGGGATATTATAATGCGGTTACCGAAGCGGTGCGTACACATATTGTGTACAAGTTGTTATGTGAATGAAATATTTGATCAAGGTTTTCTGAAGTTGGTGTGCCTGCTCCATTATTCATACATGTGCACCCACTATATAGAATGTATGGTAGAGAAAGGCTCCCATACTGTCATCTGCTCTATACTGTGGCATGTGTATGTCCCTCACTCTGCAAGCGGGCGGAATGAGAATTCAGTAGGAACAAAAGGCTCGTTAATTGATTTTGTCTCCAGTAACAGTTTTTTTCCGGCCAGTCAAGAGGTAGAGAACCAATCTAAAATTGTCTCCCCTCCCCCTCTAGACACTTAACTGTCATTCCCTATCAATTTTCGACCTCCTATCCCGTTCCGGCCAAGTCCAATTTCAGCTGCCTCTTGGCCACTGGACTCCCTGATAGATTGCCTGGACCTTTTTTGAAGCGATATATGCTCTCTGAGAACCTGCTTTTTTGTTTTTGTCGATTGCTGGAAAGGAGGAAGAGGGAGGTAACAACTCAGGACAAGAGAGTTTGTGAGAGACACAGAGTGAGTAGAGATAGAGAGAGCGAGGCCTTCATATCGACAAATAATCTTCAAAAGGAATAGAGATTTTTTTTAATGGAATGAGGCCTGCTAATAACAAAGCTGAATAGTCTTTGTGGAAACAGAAGAAAAAAACGCAGATCTTCTGACAACCAGTAATATATCGTGTTCACACACAGTAGGAAGATGACTTTGTCATTTAAAAAAAAAGAACAGTAAGCTTTTCCACTCAAAGGTTTCATCTTTTTTCTTTTTGTACCATTAAATCCAGGAGAGATGATGACAGTTTTAATGTCCCCATAGAAGTGCTGGCATTTTGGAGCCATTTCATGACTGGTTTCCTGCAGGATTATTCACAGAGGCAGTTTGAGCCGTTTTGCTTAAATCACGTGAATAGTAAAATGACACTGATCAGATTCATAACTCACTGGTACCAAGTGCACGTCAGCTGATGCATGGCCGATGTGATGCAAATGCACACGTTTAGCCAGTCATTTACATCAATGGTCCAGGATGGAGATTTTATTTACTGTTTCGATGAATCATAATAACCAGAAGCGAAACCCGTTAGGGGAATTTGAACAGACTGGAGGGAGGGTCAATGAATGCACATATTTCTTCGCCGGTCGAGTCAGTGACTAGGATTAGCCGTCATTAGCCTCAGTTTAATCCCAATGGTACTTCACTGTTGAGAAACACATTAAGCGTGTTCTATTTAGAGAAATCCCTGTTCACAAGTTTTTTGTATTTATGGGTATTAGAAACATAAAATTAAAACACCAAACTAATGCTTTCACAAAAAAATACTGCCAATGCTTCAGCCATTAGATAATTTGGACTTCAATTTTTTAGATTTTTAGTAAATATTACAGTAATAGTATTTGTTGGTTGTTTGTCAGTGCGGATCTGGTGAGTTTTGTCAATCTGATTCTGAGTTAACACAACTTACAACTCATTTTTGTCGATCTAGCTATCATTCCTGTTGGTACAGTTATGTGATAGTATCAAACTGATAAAGTTAATTGTTGAGGTGTTGGAGATCTTTAGCTTGGGTCAAGAGAAGTCAGAAGGAGCAAGAAATGCAAGCAGTCCATCCAGATTCAAAAAAGCCAACTGTAAGCTTCGTTCTAGCAGGCCATTCTTGCTGTGATAATTATACAGATAATTTTTACCCAAATCTGCAGCTCCACTCAGCCTTCCAGATCTTTCTAGTGGATGTTCAGCTTGTGTTTTATCCAGTCTGTGGTGTTTAAGTGTCTGGCTCACAACTTCACTGTTATGTTTTACTCTCACCTCTCTCATATTGTCATGTCGTGTCCCAGCAAAAACATGTTTTCAGTGTGAAAGCTTCAAAGAAAACACTTCCAAAGCACAAAACGACAGACAGACATGAGTAAGCGAGTAGCTGGTGAACATAGTTGCACATTTAGCAGCTTAAGAGCCATATATAAAGACAAAAAACAGAGTTAAAGGGAAGAAATCCAATAAGTGCCCAGAATAACAACTGCACAACTACCCAGCTATTGATTTGTTCAGTACATTATCAAAAATGATGGCCGAAACTACGAAATTAAACCCTTCCAAAAATATATTCCAAGCTGTAATAACCGAATGTATCGTCTAAGGTACATTTTTAACTTTATGCTATAATTTATACTGTCTGCTTTACTTATACAGTAGGTGTCATGTAGAAGAAAAAAATCTTCTGCCTGTATGATCCAGTGAGGAACAGGTGGTGTTGAAGGCTGAGCTAACAGCAGAGAGGCAGCAAACATCCGACCCTGATACATCCTCTCATCTCCAATGGTACTCAGGTTGTGATGGCAACAGACTTACACCCACTGCAAACTGAAACCCACAACCCTAATCTTTCTGTGTGCTCGTAGTCCTTATACACTGACCGATCTTTAATGAAATATATGCAAGAGAAGCAATTAAGGTGAGATATGAATACCAGCCATTTATTTTGCCAATACAAACTGTTTGGCTACTGTCATATTGTATGCTTCTGTGATGGCTTTTGCGATTAAGTTGTTAAGGTACTTTATTCTTCTACACCTGTCCGGTAGCCACCAATAAAAACCTTCATACGTGCGCATTTTGAAATGTTTTCCAAAGGCTCCTCTCCCCCATATCTGTTGCACAAATCATGTTATGGAAGAAAATTAGTGTCAGTTGATGGATGCTGTGGGCAAAAGTGTATCATATACAATTAGAATGAATGTGTTTTTTTTGCACCTTGTTAAAAAAAACACAACACAATGAAAAAAGTTGAAAAAATTGGAAAGTAACAAAAAATGATTTTAATTTGCATATACATTGGCATGCGTAAAATACAAGCGCCACACTTTTCCCTGACACACAAATGATAGTAAAAAAAAAATAAGACGGGAGGACCGGCCCTCCATGGGAATGAGCATGCACCTGGAGTCCTGGGGGGGGATGAGCAGGAGAGATTGCACTTATCAGAGCGCTCCCACTCCGACTGCCATTTGTAATGCAGAGCCACGGCGCACACGCTTCTTGCCAAAACCCAGGGACGATGCGGACATTGAAAAATAGGTGGCTGTCTTCACTCTCCCTCCACCCCTCCTCTCTGCCCCTCACTGCCTTATCTTGACTGCTCCAGCACTGCGCTCTCCACTGCAGAAAAGCCGGAGAAGACAATAACATATCTGTTGCCACCACCTCTCACACACACAATAACTACTGTGGCATAGTTGGGACAGTTAATCTTGCATTTTCCTATCACAGATGTTGATGGGGTCCTCTTGACTGCGGCAGAGTGCAGGAATTTCATCGCTGCGAACAGTTTTTTCGAATGTGGACCACTTGGCGGTTTAATTTACTGTCATGACACATAGCCGAGTCACAGAGTGTTTCGTTTATATCAGGAGAGCAACAGTACAAGGATGTGATATCAAACATGTATTCAGCATTTCTTTTCTTTTTCTTTTTTTTTAATCTTGAAGCATGTTCGTCATGAATCTTTGAGAAGGGGTGAGCATTAGTAGATATGTCTGCAAATATTATATGCAATATTCTCTACATTACAGACGCATGCACGCTCGCACGCACGCACTCACACACATGGTAAGCACAGTTTGAAGGTATACGGATTTGACAGAGCATAGGTCTTTTTTTCCATAATTGCAGGTCAAACGCAGTCACTTTGAACAAGGGTCTGACAAACCTGCCAGTGTGATGTGCTGTGAAAGTAATATGTATCTATTTTTAGTTTGGACTGTGAAAAGTTAACAGACAGCTATCACCAGGCAGTCAATTTACCATTCCACCAAAGTACCGTTTTGCATTCCCCATCTGTTGTCTCCGTGAAATGGCATTTATTTATAGTTTTTGCGATGTAGCACTGTGATAAACAGCAGGAGGTGCAAAATTACACCAATAACAAGTGAAGTTTTCCCCTTTTTGTTTCCAGCTGTGACATCAATTTGTGTACAAGTTGTGGTTATTATAACCAACAACAGAGGCAACGATGCGGATAAGCTATACATTAAAACTCCATTACATCAAAGCCAACAGGAAGCATATCTCGGTGTTGCACTTTTAATTACTTTTAAATCAACATCTCTATATTTCACATTCAAAGATTTATATTTATATGCATCTTAGTACAATGACCCCCTATTTGCTGCCTTTGCACAATCCCTATATGCAAATGTAGTATGTAATCAAGTCTGTGACCACTATAGGATTTTTAAACACCAATGAAGTGTTTCTTTTAGGTTGTCGGTTGTTCCCAGAAGGGGTTGCCCAGCTCTTTGGTTTTTACCAATCAGTGTTTTGCTGCTTGAGTTGCTTCATAAAATGTGCTTCTATTATCGGGCCCATTAGGTCTACCTCTCCTTTAATGACACTCCTCTTTCCCAGACGTTTTTCCTCTTGACCCTTCTCCTAATAAAGCTCTTTTACATTTTATTTTGGTTATTTAGCGGCCGGCATGCAGCCCTCATCCACTTACATGTAGTCAGTGAACACTAATGAAAAGGGCTCGAAAGCACAGGGAGAGCAGGTGCACGTTGTACAAAGCAAATAATTATACATTTTTCAGTTTCAGGGGTAGGAAGCGGCGAGAGCTATTGTGATCCATGTGGTGCTAAAATGTACCAGAGCAAGGCTGAATATATGCCACATATCCTCCATTATCGCCTGTCGTAACATTGAGCCGTCACTAGTTTGTCTTCTTTTGTGACCTATCAATCAAGGCTGTGGGTGCAGGAGCGGAAGATCTTGAGTAAAAATACAAAAAAAACAGGTCTACTGTAAGAGAAGTTAGGAATGAACTGTCAATGGCCGCGTTTCCCAGAATCCCAAAGAGCCTCTTTGGGCAGAGTTCTTCTTTGGAGCGCACTTAAGAACGCTGTGAAAGAAGAATGCGTTTCCCAGATTCCTTCTTAGCGAAAGTAGTACTTTCACTAAGATGGAACTGAAAGACGGAGCTGACCCACTCTTTCAACCTTTCTTAGCGACCAAATCGTCAGTGATCATGCCGCGTCAGGGAAATTTATTTCCTCCACTTTTCGAAATAATAAAACAATGCTCAATGCGGACCACTGGCGCAAGAAACATAGACTAATAGTAGAGAAAAAAAATGTTTTAATGAATCAGACGTTTACGTTTTCCACACACATGTGAGTTTATAGTACTACTACACATACAAAAAAATCATCAACAACCCTTCAACAACAGCATTTCACAGATATCAAAGAAACAGATTTAATTGAACTCAGCTGAACCTCATTCAGAGCGGCTCCACCTGCTAAAGGCGTTGCCAAAGTCCGCGCGTGTGAGAAACCATGGCTGCAATACAACACCTTCTCGCTGCGAACCAACAGCCTCGCCGTGCGCGAAGCCAGACGGTTTACATAAATGCATACGTGCGTCGGCACTTCTCCCCACTGGACGTGCTATCAGACCGGGCCGTCCAGGCAAAGTACCGGCTGCCCCGTGCGGAGATCCAACGGCTGATCTCTCTGGTGTCTCCACA
This sequence comes from Ammodytes marinus, assembly GCF_949987685.1. Classification (NCBI taxonomy): domain Eukaryota; kingdom Metazoa; phylum Chordata; class Actinopteri; order Uranoscopiformes; family Ammodytidae; genus Ammodytes; species Ammodytes marinus. Next base: position 8,517,302 of record NC_137211.1, on the reverse strand, counting down.
CATCCAGAGCAACCCGCTGCAATTTTGCCTTCAGCCCGGTCCAACAACCCGCAGCCCCTACCTCTTCACCACCAGTCACCAAGCACTAAACCATAAACCCACAACCACCACACATCACCCATATCAACTCTCAGGCCTGAAGGCTGGAATAAATAAACAGAACCAGCAGATGTAGGCTACATGTAACGTCCTGCACACTATGATTATTGCTGCACTGTCCGGTGCTTTACCTGAAAGTCTGGCACTGGAATGCTGTTGCTGTTGCACAATACGCACACGTCATTAACCTACGCTTAGATACATTACAAATTGCCTGGGACTTTTTGTTGCTAGGTTTGACACCCTCATTTCAATGCAAAATGATCCACACAATACATGGTTGAAAAGAAACCAAAATAGTTTATTGAAACCATATGGGGGAGGGGTTACTCCGCGCTGTCTTTACTGCGTCTGCATCACCTGCAACGAAGGGAGATTGATTAGTGAAACCTTCTCACTCTTCCTTTTTGTTTGGTTCTGGAACTCCTGCCACTTCTTCCTCACAGCACGCCTGTCACGCAGGCCACATGGGCTGGAGGGGGACATATTTTCGGCTATGGCCTGCCTAACACGGTTCTTCACCGTGATGTTCTTTTTGCCCCTTGTTCCCCCGAATAAAACTGCCCGGTGCTGCCAGACCTCGTCCACTAAGACGCCCAACTCCTCCGCGGTAAACGACGGTGCCCGCTTGTTTATTTTGCTGCCGCTTTCTTCCATTCTCACATCACATGTGTGTGCCTATATCCACGGGGTATATATGCGCTAATGGGCTTGATTACTACTTTGATACACTTGTTGCCACACACACCCGCACCCACAAACACGTTAGCCTACATGCGTAGCCTAATTCCACCTGTGTGGGGGAGACCACGGGGCGCTGTGTGTGACTTATGCGCTGATAAAGAGGTGGGTGATCGATTCGCCTGGCATCGATTTATTCAGTTTCAGCACGACCGCGGTGGACAGCTCCCACCAAAGTACTTCTTTCGATGCTTCTTTCGCTTCATCTTACGGCTCTCCAAAGAAGGGACTTAAGAAGCCATCTGGGAAACACCCGTATCTTAACGCTCCTTCTTTGGCGAACCCTTCTTTCTTTGGCGAACCCTTCTTTCGACCCTTCTTTGGCCCCAAAGAACGATCGCATCTGGGAAACGCGGCCAATATCTGTCATGGCAGAACTGCAGGTGTCAGCTAAAAAAATCTACAAGCACAATGAATGGGTCACTGGTGACACACAATCAGGGAATAGACAGAACAACATGAAAACACGTACTGTACACCATATTGAATTCAAGTGCAATATCCCTGCAACAAAACACTGCCTTTGTGAAGCTTATCCGGTTCATTTCAGATGCTGTGTTACCAGTGTTATGGGGACGTCTTAAGTCCTTGTTTGTGGTGTAGTTGTCAGCGGGGAGCAGTTTATTTTGGGGAATATTCTGTACTTGAAAGTGTCTGGTCTGAATAACAAACAGCTGTTACCTTTCTTGTGGATGACCTACAATAATCCGTTTGACTGAAAAACTCACTAGTTTTCACAAAAGAGGATTGATTATTTTACAAAGAAAAATAATGAATGGGCAGAAACAGCTTTTTGAATTACTGTTCAGTTACTGTGAATAGCTTGTGTCCTGCTGTGGCACCTGTCCAAAATGTATAGCCTACTACTGTTTAGATTTCATCATCTAACTGAAGCTATCGGCTGTTAGCTATTGGTGAATGACACCAAAGTTTACAATATGAGCACACTTATTGTGTAATATTACACAATATTATTCGCTGTTTTGCTGAATTGGCTAACAATTCACTTAAAAAAAAATTGATCCTAACTTAACATTTTTTTTTACACTTCAAAATAGTCATCCAACCCTTTTCAAACGCTGAAGTATACTTTGCTTTCATGAAGTATACTTCATCAAAGAAAATGATTTTCTTTGACTGTCATATTCAGTCCTCTTATTCTCACTTCTCCTATTCATCTCTGATTGATGATATTTTTTAGAAAGTAATATCTGTGGCTGGAATATGAGAGTATGAAGTGTGATTTATGCGAGGCACTCGATCGCGGAGCCATGATGTGTGAGAGAGAGAAAGAGCCACGCAGATTCTCCCAACACCCCTCTCCACCACCCTTGCCCAGGGGATACATGAAATTGAGCAGAACGGGCTCCACACATCCTTATATAAATGACTCTCCATACTGTATGCTCCACCTAGACACGCACATCAAGTGTGCAGAGAAGTCATATTTTTTAGATTACTTCTTTCTTTCTTTTGCGGTTTGATGTCAGAAAATTTTAATTTGACATTTTGTCTGTTGTGGCTTGTTTTATAAAAGCGAATTAAGTCCTCTCTCTCTCACTCTCACTCTGAATCTCTCTCTCTCTCTGTCTCAATTCAATTCAATTCAGAAAGCTTTATTGGCATGACTATTGCGGGAAAACTCTATTTCCAAAGCATCACATATATTACAAATAATAACAAACGTGCTCTCTCTCTCTCTCTCTCTCTCTCTCTCTCTCTCTCTCTCTCTCTCTCTCTCTCTCTCTCTACACCACTGAAACTTTGAAAGCACTTTGAAACATTTTCAGTGAGTCAAATTGTGGGGAAAAGTCATTTGTTTCTTTCTCTGCTGCTGTTCTCATTTTATTGTTTGCTTCTTTGTAACAACGCCGGGGGAAGCGGGGGAAGAGCACCAGCCACTGAATATTAAATGGATATTTCCTCCTAGTTCCTGCCCACACAGAGGAGGTTTAACAGGCAGCTGCAAAGACAAATGTCATTATAATAATATCAATGCCTTCCTTGGCTTTACTCATTTACAGGACCCCACCTACCCCTGTGATGCTTATTACCAACAAGTTATATGGCGCTGCACTCACCTCAATTACAAATGAAATCATAACCTCCAACGGTGATGTTAAATAGTTTTTTTTTTTTTGCATTTCCGACAAGAGCATTCGTGCAGTCGTGGAGAGATTCTAAAGCTAACCTAGGTCTATTGGGTCTGATTCCTGTATGCATATAGAATTCAGTTGTTTGTATATATGTGTATGTATTAATATTTTATTTTCAGGTCTTTTTATTTGCTCTTCTTAATTTACCGGAACGCAAAAATGAACACAAACAAAATCATTGAGAAAATGATTCAGAGTTTTAAATTTGGCTGACAGACTTTGTCGCTGTTTGGCTAAATCAAAACCACACACGGTACATTCCTACTAAGGATATATTGGGCCATGTGGTTTGGTATCAGATCACTAACTCTCCCTTCTCTCTCTCTCTCTCTCTCTCTCTCTCCCTTCTCTCTCTCTCTCTCTCTCTCTGCTGTAGTGCTCCTGCGTGAGGAGGTGGCCCAGCTCCAGGAGGAGGTGCAGTTGCTGCGTCAGATGAAGGACATGTTGAGTAAAGACCTGGAGGAGACCCAGGGCGGCTGCTCTGCTGACCTGCTCTCTGCCACAGAGCTCCGTGTGCAGCTGGCCCAGAAGGAACAGGACCTGGACCGAGCCAAGGAGGCCCTCCAAGGTGAGCAACTTCCCACCAAGGGCGGATGTGGCGAAGTGGGTAGGGCGGTCGTCCACTGGGTTGCAGGGTCGGTGGTTCGATCCCCCGTCTCCCCGCCACATGTTGTAGTGTCCCTGGGCAAGACACTGGACCCTAAATTGCTTCCGATAGATAGCTTACACCCTGAGTGGTAGCTGCTGCTATCAGTATATGAATGTGCGTGGGAATGGGTGAATGTGTACAAAACAAAGTAAAGCGCTTTGGGTGTGTGAAAAACCAGGGAAAAGTGCTATATAAGTGGAGTCCATTTTACCATGTACTACACAAGACGCTGTGTGTGTGTGTGTTAAAATAAAACACGAAAATCATTATTATTAGGAAATATGGAAGATTTTGCTGCAAGGGATATATGTTAGCTGATCATAATGACAGTTTTACTTGTCAGTACTTTGCAAAAAAAGTAGCATGCAGGTGCAAATGAGCTTATTGACAAACATGCACAAGATACTTTAGTACACACACACACACACACACACACACACACACACACACACACACACACACACACACACACACACACACACACACCAAGAAGCAATTTGTTAGCAAATCACGTAGGAGTTTGCTACAACTAGCAATGAGCAAGGACAATTGATATCTCCCTACTGTACATTTAAACTGGTCTTTTAAATGAAGAAAGCCCCTCATTTGATCGATTAATGAACACAACACAAGCAGGTGTAGGTGAGTTTACCTTGTTAAAATGTTAAATTCGGAAATTTGCCAAGCAGAGTGCACTTTCAGCAGTTGTCACTTCCTGCTCAAAACATTCTGACATCATTTTGCTCCCAGAGGCTTTAGGTTTTTCTGTTTTCCACTCTGCACTCATGATGAAAGAAAAAACTCCATTTTCCCCTGTAGGGCCTTGAACCCTGTGCATTTATTTTCGTTTCACAATAATGTTAACATGAGTGTCTGTAACACTGTGGTTCGTGTTGCTGCCCATTAGCTGCATTATAGTCCATTAACACGTGTTCCACTCTTCAGATGGAGTGGTATCTTGGGGGGGGGAGAGAGGACTCTGGTGCTCTGTCTTTTTACAGTCTGTTGGCAAATTACAGCACTCTGTTCCCACTCAACACCACCCACATAGCCTGGTGATGTACAAACAGCTGCACCATGCACTGTGATCCTCAATTTAAATATGAAAGAAGAAAAATGATATACACATATTTTTATTTGTTTCCCAAGCAAGTAAAGCAGCTGTCCACTGATCGCAGGGTTGGTGGTTCAATCCAAACCTTGTATAAACCCGCTGTAGAAATGCAGTCATTTTACAATTTATCCCTAAAAAAAACGTTTTTAGGACTATCAGAATTTCAATTGAAGTTTCTAACCCTAAAAGCTCCTCTTATAAATCACCAGAGCTTGATCTCTAACGGTTTAAGTCTTGACCTGTACTTGCCCCAATAGAATTTAAAAGACAGCGCAGTGATTTAGTAGGTACTTTGCTTTGCTGCCTGCAGTGTGGATTAGTGTGAAATATGGATGTTGTATTATTTTGGCACAGATATAGTTACAGTCTTAGCTGCTCTTGGATATTGTTTTGATAAATACAGGTTGAATGTAATAATATCAACGTTAACCCTCTGGCTACGGGTTACCACAAGAATTGCATTAGCAAAAGAGTGGACCTTTGAGAGTGCAGTAACATTAAACACTTATCCTTTGAGAACTGACAAAGTACCACTGAAAGTCATGAATAAGTTCTGCTAGTAATTGCGTAGTCGAGGATTGCAGGGTGTCAAGCGGGGATGACATCAGCGTGGCAGTGACTCATCCAAGAATTATCGGCAGTGGATTGACGCAAAGCACAAAAGCACCATTTGGTATGAGACAAACGCATGGTGTGGTGTCAACAGGATTTTTTTTTTTGCTGCGACATGTCACTTGACAGACACTCGCAGGCTGCACTCTTTTAGAGAAAAAAATATATACAGAACGGACCGGGTCTGTGTACAACAGAGCTTCAAATAAATACTTATCTCGTCTTCAGCTGGATGATTGGCTGTCTGAACAGGCTGCACACACACACACACACACACACACACACAAACACACACACACACACACACACACACACACACACACACACACACACACACACACACACACACACACACACACACACACACACACACACATTCATTTGTATGACTCAGGCCTGTTAATGAAGGCCAAAGCCTACAAGCCCAGCAGGCACTGACAGCAATCAGTGGCTCATGAAAGCTTTATAAAGGGAGACTTTGGTTGGCTTACGGTGTCCAGAAACCCTAAGCAGGGTGGATCTGGTCCGCAATTAAAAACTGGGGTGTGTGGGAGGACAACAGGAAATTGGCTGTTGTCGTATCAGAGATTGGTTCTGTTGGTTGCCTTCAGAGAGGTGGATTGAAGCGGCCGTGGTCTCGAGTTCGGGAGACATTCCTGTTGCTACTTGTAATTGTTTTCACTATATTTGACCCGTTTTATATGAGCAATAGAGCAGACCTTGAGGTTAAAGTAGACCGTTTGGCCAGAGAGTGACCCGTGAAAAAAAAGCACATATTTGCATTCAGTGGTGAACGCTGCAAGATATCTGAATTATTTATATTTTCTATTCTTATTTTCCACATGACCTGGTCTGCGCAAGAGTTGGCAGTTCCCAGCTATTTTTCAGTCCGGTGTTGCCACAATCCTTCTTCATTCACTCTGCACTAGTGGGGCCTGCTTGGACTCCAAATAAACTCTTTTTGAAGACCGCTATGAAAGGCCAACAACAGTGTAAGCTCGTACTTTGCTCGTTGGCATGCGGCAGCCAGTGAATTCTGGCTTTGTCCCCAGAAATATTTACAGTGATTTACAAGCAGAAAGTGTCATTCCATTTTGTGTAATTGTCTTGTTTGTGTGGCTTCTCCAGCTGCTTCCATCAGCAAGCATTATGTGCTGTGATGCAGACCATGGCCATGGAACTGGACAGTACTGGGGATAATTACAGAGTGTAATTTATTATTTATTTCTATGACAGCATGCGGATTGATATTCAGACAGCGTTAAAGTAAAATAAACAAAAAAAACAAGAGACAATTATTTTGTGTAGGGGAAGGTGGGGTGATTTGTGCAACTTTTTACTCAAAGTGATTTTAAAGTCAGGCCTTGACAGTTATGTCTCCAACTCAAATATGTACATATATTTCAGGATGTTGTGCATCCCTGGCAATAAAAACTTTGGATCTGGAATAAACTGTTTAAGAAATATAGCTTTCGGAAAAAAAGTTGTCTTGTCGCACAAATCACCCCACGTAGTGGGGTGATTTGTGCGTCATTGTGTCACAATGACAAAGTCACCATCATCATCTTTCTGGCCATCTGAACTCTCATCAGTGGTGTCGTTAAGTGGAATTGAGATGTCACCCTCTTCTGAGCTACTGTAGACAATCACTTTCTTTTGGTGACCAGCGTATACAGCCATGCCACTGGCACAACTCTCAGAAATGTACTTTGCACTAGTTGCTCCGTGCTTGTGGAACCAACTGCCACCTGACAAATGTGATTCCCCCTACATTTCTGCCTTTAAATCAAGGCTCAAAACCCATATGTACACCCTGGTGTTTCCTCCCCATTAACCTCTGCACTACTTACTTACCTCTGCACTACTATCTGTGTTTATGTGGATGTATGGGCTTTACGTCTTTTATTTTGGTTATTGTTATTTTACCTTCATTGTTTACCTACTGAATGCACTATGTACAGCACTTTGGACAGTGCAAACTGTCATAAATGTGCTTTTATAAATACATTTTACTTACTTACTTACTTATAACTCACCCAGGCCCTTGCGCACAAATCACCCCATCCCCAGAATTTTGGATAATAGGCATGATGCAGCAATTTAGGGTTGACATTGTGCTAACTATATAGACTCAAAGTATAGCATACCAAAGCACTAAAACATGTGTCAAATGTTTTCAAACGTGTCTATAATTGTTCAGACACAATAATCAAAAAACCTTGATCATGGAAATTTTACTTTGAAAGGCAAAACACAGTTTTTTGAGCTTAAATGTGCTTATATCTTATTCCTTGTGTCTCCCTTCTTTACAGGATGAGTCAAATGGATGGCTCTTCTTAAATATGTGGTCACATTTCCAATTTCTTCCACGGTTTTCTAGAAACAAGGGGTTTTGCAACTTCCAAAATGCACAAATCACCCCACCTTCCCCTATATTATTAATATGTTGATGAGCTTTCACAGGCAAGCCAGCCACGAGTGACAATGAAGAGAAAATGAAATAGATAATTAGGCAATAACCAAATGTTTCATGCAAAGCAAACAATCAGCAATTAAAGACATTTAAGGTAAATGTAAGGGAGCAGAACATATGAAATACTAACAAGCTGTTATGATTCAATGTGAGCCAGATACATAAAGACAGTTCAAACAGTTTTCAGCATGTTTCTGGGATAGAACACGTCATAACTGTGACTGATAAATGGCGGTAAACATCCCCCAGACTTCCCACATCCGCCCACATCTAAAGGTTAGAAGTGTTTGTACCTGTTACAGATGGCCACTCTGGAGGGAAGGGCGAAAAGCCTGCTGTCTTACTGGGAGGCGAGGCAGAATGAATTGTACAAATGGGGATTACAGCACACACTTTCACTTTCCTCTATGGCTTTTATGGTACTGACTGCAGTTGTACACAAGTAAAGGAAGCACTGCTGTTTATCATTTTTCAACCGGCATTAAAACCAACAACTTTTATATCTTATTTACTAGTTATTTTGATTTGTTTATCAAATAAATTGTTCCGCCGCAATTGCATATTGCAATATTATATATTATAAAATTCACTGTGTTTTCAAATGTTTTGCATTACATTGTGGTAGCATATCTATATTGCATAGCCTTAGATTCCATCCACAGACAGGGTTGTATTCGTAGTATAAGGTAAGGTTGAATGTCGATTTTTTTAATGGTGGGCTTGTTCACATCAGGACCACATCAGGTGTCTTTCCTTACCCAATTGAATTCCAATGTGTGTTCATATTCTAGATCAGTTCTAAAGAATCATATACTGTACATGGTGATGTATATTTCTAAAGCCCTTAAAGGTGCTGTAAGAAGAATGGTTCTTTTAGCTAACTTCCTGTCAGTGAGTGCAGTTAGCAGTCCCCTTCCTCGTCCCTACGTCACCACATTAATGCACTGAGGTCTTCAAGCAGCGAGTTATCTAGCATCATCTCAGATCCATAAGTGTGATAAAACAACATGATAAAAACAATCAAAACAGACATTGGGAAGGATTTTTACCTGCTCCGCCATAGTAGGTGCATAAACATTCACTCATCTGTCGCTCTGCGGGTGCACCGGCAGTGAGACGGGTGCCGGTTTGTAGCGTTCTCTCATCTTATTGGATACCACTTTCGGGATCTCCGAAAAATGTAATTTGCCGATTACATGCAGAGCGGTTGACTGAGAGATCGGAGGTATGAAACGCGCACACTATATAAGTGATCACTGAATGAATATAGAACGATTTAACACGTATATTAACATAAATGTATCGCTCACTTCACCTTTAATATCCTTAGTTTGGTTACCTATTGTGCTTCAAGGGTTTCTAATACATTTAATATACTCATTACTTGTTGGAGTTGCAGCTTGTTTGCTTTGATCGTGGCTCATGATGGAAGAAAACAAAACAAAAGCATGGGCCAAATGTTCTTGCGAATACCTCATTAACTACCGCAATTTCCGTATGCTGCCAGTTGACTGAAGGAGGGATGTTGACTCTATTTGATTTCCCACAGTTTACACAGAGCTGGCATATTGTGAACGTCTCTCCAGATGCTATGGGCAAAGTATTTTCCTAGAGGAATGAGAGCAATGTTTGGAGAACTTAAGCGCCCGTTTTCTTCTTCTTTTTTCATTCTTTTTTTTTCCATTAAAGTGCTACCAAGCATTATTGTGAAGCAGAGTGGCTTTCTGTGTTGTTGTTCCTGTCTTATTTATTTTCCCGCGGTTCTGCTTTTAGGTGTAAAGGCAAACAAAAAGAAGAAAAAGGCAGGAGTGATGAAGTATTGTGTGTGTGAAGTTGAACCGTATGAATCATCCCCTCCTTTGCTCTCTGCCACTCTAGATAATACCTGTTTACTTTGGGGAAGGGTTCACAGAAACCGCGTTGCCGCTCTTGACTCGGTTCAGACAGGGTTGTGGCTAAATTACATGCAGATTTTCTCTTGCTGCCAATGAATACCAAGTGGAGAACGCAGAGGAGGAAACTACCTTTCAATCTTTTTTTCTCTTTTTCCCTATGAGCATTGAGTCAACCAAACACCCACCTTGAATAGGTATACGATTGCACTCACCCAGGTATGTCTAGGTCGCGCTGTTCACGTAGTACAGGGAGATGCACAAAGTTTTGGGTTGGCTATAAACCTTAGACATGAGTTTCTCACCAGGCAGTTTTAGCATAGCAGCATAACGAGTTATTCATTATTTCACCCAACTATAGTCTCCTCCTGTGTCTCCCCCACTGCCTTTGTTCGGTGTGATGCCCTCACCGTTTCAATGTTAAGGCCTCAGCTCACTCCCACTGTATGCCAGGCATTAGCCAGAGAGCTGTATAATTGTAATCGTGGGTAATTGCCGACCTCTAACGATTGCATGTTTTTCTTATGACGCTATATGCTCTCTGCTTTGCTGCTTTGAGTCATTTTTTCCCACAAATCACAATGAAGTGAAGTTAGCGATGTCCAAACCCTAAAGCGAAGGTAAAGGGAGAGAAATAAACCACAACACATTTGGAACGTTCAGTGTGTTTTTTTTTTAGTTTAGCCAATTTATGTTGATACTTTCTTCTCATCAAGGTTGTGTTTAATGAATTTTCAAAGTATAACTGGCCCTCTCTCCGCTGTTTTTTTAATGAGCTATTTGCGCTTTGGCTAATTACTGTCACTGAGAGACTCCCAGTCAATCCACAGCTCAAATAAAAAGCAACAGACGGCTACGTATCATCAAAGCACAGTCTGCCTGCTCTGCTTAGTGTCATTTAACACAACACCCTGCTCAGAAAGCAGTCCTGTCCTTGACTGCAAGGCCTCTTCCTTCACTAGGTGTTGAAAACAAACACACACACACACACACACACACACACACACACACACACACACACACACACACACATTGGTGCTTCTAAATCTTGTAAGGCTAATAAACTAATAACATTAAAGTAATTGCTGCAGCTTTAGGGGATTTTTTTTTAAAGGAAAATAAGGCTTTAAAACAGAAACAAACCAAGAAATCAGGGATAATCATTGCCTGGTGTGTTTGCAAGATTTTTCACCCTCAACACTGGCAGCAGCTTCTTCATAACAGTTAATGAGGATGATGATTTTCTATTAAATGTGGCCCTCTCTTGTATGGTCTCCAGTGAGCACATGTGTTTGGATCACAGTGGCCCCTAGTGGCAAGCAAATGTACCTCAGTTAGACAGAAGGATATTCCACCACTTTTATCAGCGTCTACGTCGTCGCAGCTGATTTACTCTTTGCACTCGCCCTTTACAGTGGTGTGACACGGCTTGAACTCCAGCAATTAGGCTCAGCCTTTTACAGCGCCGGTTAATTACGCTTTGATGTAGTTAAGACACAGAGGTGAGTAATGAGGTGCTGTTATGGGATCAAAGCATGATTCTCCCCTTGATTCCCTGATGTGTCAGATCTGCTGTTTAAATAGCGTGTACAGGGTTGTGTGTGTGTGTGTGTGCGTGTGCGTGTGTGTGTGTGTGTGTGTGTGTGAGAGAGTGTGGTCACAGGCGCACACACACGCACACACACACACCCTCAGATCACCTATTAGTGGGCCATGTTTGATCTATTTTTAATGGCTCATGGGGTGTCAAAAGAGTCAAATGTCAAATCTGATCCCCGTAGATTCATGATAAAAAATAAATTAACTTCTAATGAACGTGTTTGAATACCATTAGGACGAAAAGAGAATTCCGAAACAGAAATGACCTGCTCTACAGTGAGGACTGCTAAATAGTAGCACAGCATCTCTATATCAACCTCATACTTAAACCAATGAGTTAGTTTTTTACTGTGGAAGTGAGGAGGTGCAGCTCACTCACTCCACTGGCTCTGAAGGCTCCTACTTCATTATACAGCTGGCAGATTTAACAATCCCACACCGTGAACACTGGACTCAGTCCAATGAGCCGATGTCTCTTTTGTTCTCTCTCGCCGAATAATTATGATAAGAGTCGACTGAAAGCCCGTCCCTCCTCTTCAGCTCCGAAGTTATACGTGGAGTGGTGTCAGTGTGGAGTGGTTCCATTCATTAATGTGGAGAGCATCATTTTGTGAGGGGGGTGTTGATAAGCAAGTCCATCCTCGTGATTCTGTTGTCCGGCGTGCCAGGCAGGTAAAATGAACTTGCATATGGATATGGTCTTTTATTAAATTAATTGAAATGCCTTGAATTTGAATATGCCCCAGACCATACTTCTTCAAAGCCCACTGCCTCGTTGCCATTGTCTCTTGTCTCTTTATTCAGCCATGTAGAAATCCATGTTATTTAGCTGAAATCATGGTTGGGATCTTGTTATATTTTTTTGTACCATCATAGATTGGAACACTCCAGATAATAAGGGTTGTTATTTAACCAGAGAATAGCAGCGAGTGGGTTGTAATAAAGCGCGTAACCACAGTGGTGATCGGTAGATAGCGAGATTTGCAGAGGTTGATTTTCTTTCTTTACAACAAAGGATCATCATGGAGCTGAAAGACGTCTGACAATTACGCAATTACGAGTCTTTTGGTCTCATGTTATAGGCTATGGCTATATATTATTCACATCGTGTTTGCCAAAAATCTGTCCTTTGAGTATCCAGCTGTGATCCCCCTGTAGGCTTTAAAGGTCGCTGTACAAAGTTTTGTAGTGTGCTTTTTCACAAATAACAACAACAACAACAACAGCTCTGGTCAGCTTGAATTCCCTGTTGCTTTAAAAAGAGATTCCCGTGGTGACATGTTTTCACAGAAGTAAACAGAAAAAGGTATCAAGATGTTAGAGAAGGAATTTCTCCTCCTGCAGTTTAATCCACTCCTCTGCTTTCCACACATGTTCAGGGAGCAGAGAGGGCACAACCGCAAAACAGTGACTGGAACATATCCTCATTCCTCACCACTTACAGTGACTAAAGAGGAAACGGAACAACAAATAATACAAAAATCAGACAAATATTCAACATAAATATGACTTATTAAAAAAAATGAATTAAAGTATACATCTGCTCATAATGGTAAGCAGCTCACCATCTTCCCTCGTTGCCAATCTCTTCCCATCCTATTGGTACGTTTCTAATATCTGTATACTAAATAGGAATCTGGAGCTAGCAACCGATAGCATAGCACTGCAAGCAGGGAAAGTGGAGAGAAAAAGCTATATCTTGCTGTGTATGAAGTTATAAAAAAACATCTGCCTACCACCACCAGCTCTAAAGATCACTAGTTTACAGCACGTCTTGCTTTTTTTTTACAGTGATTATGCACAAGAATCGGCTACAGTCACTTCCAGGAGTTATGATGTTACTGTGAGGTAGCCAGCCAATAAATGTGTTAAGAGTGCTTCCAATGTTCTCTACCAAACTAAACTAAACAAGCTATGCTGTCTTTCTCCAGCTTCATATTTATCATACAGACATGACAGTGTGGTATCAAGCTTTTCATCTGGCTCTCGGAAAAGAGAGCAGATTAACATATATTCCAAAATGTCAAGCTATTCCTCCTACTACTAACTTATTTCATAAAAGAGTAGTGTTCCTGTTCAGTATAGTTAAAGAGTTGGCGCGCTCATCCCGGGCATTCTAAGCTCTCCAGTTGGCAAAGCATCATAGCCAGCAGACTACTTTGGGTAGTACAGAAGTATAGATGTTCAGATTAAGCTCCTTAAAAGCACAAGGGCTTTGGCAAAGCAGAGCCTACCAAAAGGCAGGTGTTCTTGTGTTTTTCAACATTTGGTAGGATCAGTGGCTGGACTTTGGATGGTGAATGTTTGTTTAACGTGAGTCCTGACCCTCTCTTTTTTCTGTTGACACGAAGCAGCTTTTAGTATCTGAATTTGCATAAAGGGCACATACCATTAAGCACAAGGACTACCACCACTCATTCCTCTTTTAGACACACCGAGCAAAACTAGATATAATGGGAAAAGGAAACAACTACACATAGGCCTAATATATTCCCACAATGCACAGTAAGAAAAAAAAAGATATTTCGAAAGATTTCATCCCTCAATGAAAAAACTATTAAACCGGCGCCTCTTGAATTGCCTCCTCACCATGTCTTTCTCTTTCTCCTCCTCCACTTCAACACACATTAGCTTCATCTCTGTATGCTTCCCAGGTGCTTCGCTCTTGTTTCATCCGGTAATATTTCTTTGGGGGCTTGGGCATAACCACAAAGTACAGTATTATACTAGTCATTTAAAATGGCTTTCAGCAGATGGAGACATTCTAGTGCTTCCACATCTCACCCAAGATAACAGCGGAAAGAGAGAGAGAGGAAAAATGAGAAGGAGAGACATCTTTCTTCATTAAAACTGTTCATACAGAGGTTAGAAATGCTAAGTAACAGCGCTTAAAAAGATTTGTAAATGTAAATAGCCCCCTTTCCTTTTTTTCTTTTTTACTGAGTCACAGTGAGTTCTTTCTTGTATCAGACACCAGGAGGGTTGATGTTGCCAAACGCTCACAGGTGCAGGATGTGAGGCAGCGGCAGCAGGCAGCAGAAGCATTTCTTTGGCTCATCTCAAAGACGGCTTTGATTTCCCTTACCCAGGCAGGTGCTGGGAGGTTTCCTGTTTCTCTTAGCCAATGAGGGACCTTTCTTGTTCTTTCGTTCGCTGGCTAGTTTGGCTTGAGTATCCATTTTTTTCTTCTTTTTTGCGCTCTGGGATTCCACCGCTAAATAATGGCTGAAAGGGAGACGTATGAAAGGGTGACAGGAGAAAAATGAAGAAGAGGAAACGAGAGGAGTAGAGGGGGGGAGAAGAGGGTCTGTCCTTGTAAACTTCACTTCCATTCCGCTTGCCTGAGCAATGCACCCCAGACGCAACTTGTGAATGTCAAGCAATTAACCAGGCTCGGATATAAGTTAATTAATGACACACAGCTGGCTCAGAGGGGGAAGAATGAGGGGAGAGAAAGAAAGGTGAACATGTGATGATAATACGCTTCAAGACGGGAAACTGTTAGAGATAGTATTAAAGCTAGAGTGCGTAACTTTTTCATATGAATGAATTGCATTGAAGCCAACGACAAACGGGTTAACACGAACTTGATGAAGTGTATCACAGCTCCACAAACTCTATTTGTATTTTCAGTATTGCAGCATTTACAAACTACTAGTGTCACCCCCGGACACTGGCGCAGGAGCTCTGAATAATTCCAAAGAAATGTACAGTAGAAGGTTAAAAAAATCCATGCACGATCATCGAAAGGCTTACCTCATGTTGATGCGCCGATAGTGTTGTTGTAATTATTCAGAATTCCTTATGGGGCAACAGAAGTTACGCACTATAGCTTTTCTATATCCAACAGTTATAGCATAGTCGCTGTGCTTCAAAGCAATATATGTCAGAGTGACAAAGGTGGAGGAGAGACACAGCGAGAATACATAACATGTAAATAAAGCATATGTTTATGCAGTTTGGAGAGATAGCTGGAGGGAAACTCTGCTTTAAGCAAGCATATGTTTGGAAGACAGCTTTGCTTGAAGAGAGAGGGAGAGAGAGAAAGAGAGTGAAAATCAAAAGAAAGCAAGAGAGTAGGCAGATGCAGAGGAGAAAAAAAATATGTTGTCTTTGAGAAAATTAGAGCTTCTGTGAATAACTACGCTGAACTACGGTTTATCGCGATGTGTGGGTGAGGTGCCAGGGGATTAGAGAGAGTGTGTGGTGGGGAGATAGATGGAAAAAAGAGAGAGAGAGAGCCAGCCCTTCACCAAATCAGCAGCAAAGAGGAGAGTGACAGGGAGGGTTAACCCCTTTATCAACACATACACACACCACATTAGAGCAGCAGCAGGTTTGTTTAATGTTCTTACTTAAAGCGTTTCGTATCTGAAAGCGCTTAATTAAAAAAAAAGCGCATCCTCATGAAGAAACTGTGACTACATGGGCTTGTGGACAACACATACTGACTTTAAAAAAAAAAGCAATGCTGCTGCACATGAATCACATCACAGTATTAGGCCAACACTAGTTCTGTATACCAATTACCCCTTGTCTTTACATTCCGTGCAGTAAATATGTCTTTATGCGACAGCTTTGGGAAAAAAACATTGTTTTAAGGTAAAGGCTCAGCCATTGTCATGAATTAATTTCTCACACTAAAACCACCCCCTTAATAACCTGTGGGCGGCTGCATTTATCATTGTGCTTTATTGGCTCAGTGGGAACAGACACACAAAACATGTTTATCTTTCTCTATATTGTGCTGTTAAAAACTCTGCTCTAAACACAATGGTACTATTCTTACAAGGTGACCACCAGCAACAATAAGTCACGTAAGCCATTGTCATTTTCTCCTTTACGTGTAAAGATGTTTTTTCAGCACACCACTGTTGCCGGCATTACATGCACACAGTCGCTTCACTGCAAAACCTTATGTTGCTGGGTATCTGATGCTAACTTAATGACACCTCTCTCTTTCTCTCTCTCTCAATCTCTCTCTGTCTCTCTCTCTGTCTCTCCCTCAGCCATGAAGTCGGACCGAAAGCGTCTGAAGGCAGAGAAAGCCGACCTGGTCAACCAGATGCAGCAGCTTTACGCCACCCTGGAGAGCCGGGAGGAGCAGCTCCGCGACTTCATACGCAACTATGAGCAGCACAGAAAAGTATGAAGCCCGGCCGGGTGCACAGACCATAGAACAGTTACACACAAAATGCATGCATGGAGTTATACATGGAGATTCTATATGAGATTTCAGGGAAAGCAAAGAAGTTTAAACAAATTTGCCAGCTTTTCATTGGCTATATCATAGTACTGAAGGGACCTACTTGACAGCTCTCAAATAACTTTTATTTTCAGTTTGACATTTGACATAGAAACCTGTATAGTTGGGTACGCCATGTTTGTTGTTTATTTTACTTTCTATCTTATTTTTGTATTCCTTTTTTCAGTGTGTTTTGATGTGTGTGTGTGTTCATAAAAAGCATGAAGATTTTGCTCCAGGACTGTTGCTATGTGAACCAATCCATCAGGATGTGTGTGTGTCCACCAGGAGAGCGAGGATGCGGTGAAGGCCCTGGCCAAAGAGAAGGACCTGCTGGAGAGAGAGAAGTGGGACCTGCGGCGGCAGACCAAGGAGGCCACGGAGCACACGGGCATGCTGCGCTCACAGCTAGACCTCAAGGACAACCGCATCAAGGAGCTGGAGGCTGAGCTGGCCATGGTAAAGACAGACGGAGAGACAGACAGACAGAGACAGACAGACAGACAGACAGACACAGACTAGAACTGACAGACTGGCAGGCCAAGAGACACAGAATCTCCCATGCTATAAATACATTTTTCATCTCTTTCTTTTGCTATTGCAATGTATTTCCTTTTCTCCATGTTTAATGTGCAATTCTGGTGTATTATGAAGTGGCCTGAAAAAAACCCGAAAAGTCAGCTCACCAAATGTATTAAAACTACTGGCATATAGGAAAAATAGCAAAAGAAAAAAATGACTAAATCACTTCTGTCTGTCACTTTACACTATTTTGGGTTATACTGCATAAATCAATCCACAAACTATTTTTTTTTAATGTACAGTATAGCCATTGTCTCCCCCAACTCCCCAGATGAGTAACTGTGTCAATCAGAGAATGGAGTTCCGGGTGTTTGAGCGGGTTCCGGAAAGGGACCTCTCTTCTTCTAGGGTCACAGCGGTAAGATTGAGGCCCCAGCTTTAAAAAAAGTCTTGACCTCTTTTCTCCCTCACGCTCCCCTCGAAAAAATGTCTCCTATACTTGTGGTGACCTAATTATGGTTTTGGGAAAAGCCCCTCCCTCCCTCAGCTGCACGTTTCTCACTAACCTCTTCAGCCGACCCCTGACTGATCCCAGTGATCCTAACATCAGCAATATACCATGGGTTCCCCCTCCCACTGTGATTGACAATGAATGTGTTTTCGGTCTAATTGAGCGGGGGAAAAATGCTTGGGTGGGGGGGGGGGATACATCAATTTTTCTGACAACTAATGATTACACCAGAGGTTTTGTGATTGTGTTGTGTTTTTGCATGTCAAAGACTGTGATTTCTAATGGTTTGACCGCTGGTAGTTAGTACATGATTGCAATGAGGTTGATTGTGTGCCCCTGTTGATTTGCAGCCTGCCGCCGCTTGGCATGATGATGATAAGATTGGCACCATCACAAAGATTTATAAGCATTTGTAAAACACCCACATGTCAGGAAAACAGGCACACAAACTTTTGACGGACAGAAAAAACACACACACACACACACACACACACACACACAAACGCATTCCCCCAGGCTCCAGCAGCTCATTGTTGTTCCTGCTAAAAGGTGGGGAATTGTGCTTTTTGTGACAAGGCTCTCTACAGAGCAAATGTGTTCAGCAAACTTATAGAAAAGAGTCATTATTTTCAGTTTCTCCATTTTTACACTCAACCAATTTCCCCAACTTCCACCCGCAGAAAAGGAAGCAAACAATGAATAAAGATTCTCTCTCTCTCTCACTCTCTTTCTCTCTCTCTCTCTCCCGCTCTCTTTCTCTCTCTCCCTCTTTCTCCACACTCTCCGGAGTGGTAATAAGAGAATTCACACAACAAAAGACGAACATGAATACAGCTGCATTTTTCATGAGGCAACAACCACATGAGGAGCTCAGGGGGGAAAAAAACTCAAATGTCGGCATTCACTCAAATGGGATCCTGGAGAATAGCTGAACATGTGCGCATACATGTGGTGTGTGCAGAAATACAAAGCGCAATGGAAGAAAAACACACAAATACAAATCATAAAACACACAAACAAAAAATTCAAAAACTTTCCCCCAGGATTATTCATTGTTGTAAGTTTGCTTTCTGTCTAACTGCCTTGGTGTGTTTTTAACCCTCATCAGGCCAAACAGTCACTCTCCACGCTGACCAAGGACGTGCCCAAGCGTCACTCTCTGGCCATGCCCGCGGAAACGCTCGTCAACGGCAACAACCAGGAGTGGGTGATGCATGCCGACCTTCCCTTGACTGCTGCCATCAGACAGAGTCAGCAGACCCTCTATGTGCACACGGGACATCCCACCGACAGACAGGGTAGGCCCTCATGAGCATCCCCCCCTCATCCCATACATGAACTTATGGACGCACACAAAGTCTTTTTTTTAACCGTCATCCACCCTTTGCATGCCCACCTTCACTGTCCCCGTCGGCTCCGTGCGACCACCACCGTCGGCCGCTGATGATGCTCCGATCGTGACATTTCATGCGCTTCGTGTAGCAGTTTGAGTGAACCAAATGTTTTGCTTTTTACAGCTTCCATTTGCCTTCCGCTGCTTAGAAATGTTTCCACTGTAGTCGAGAATGGTGGAACCTGAGAATCAGTACTGTTTCACAACACTAACATTAACTCACTTGTGCAGACATACGCCGTGGAAGAGGAAACAGCTTTATCTGAAACTACATACAGTATGTGACAGCTCGCCCTACAGGCAGACATTGGCGGCTGAATTTAATGTGCAGCTTTCCCTTGCCAAGCTCAGCCGCTTTTGACTTTTGTTACCCCTTAGGCCTTTCTTTTTCTTGTGTTGCAATGCAGCAATGGCTCCTGCTGACTTAAAACAGCCAGTTTCTTTTATTTATTATTTAAGTAAAAAGTTCCCACTCTAAATAGCCTCACTTCCACCAGGGCAGGAGTCCACTCTCAATCCTCCCAGAGCTTGTTTTAAAGGGCAGCTGTAGGTTCAAACGGGTTGCTGCCTAATTGGGGACATCAGGAGGAAGAGGCAGACAAGGACAAGAAAAAAGACAGGAAGACGTGTGAACAGTCACGGACCCCCAAATTGCTATGCAATTGGTTGTACTGTATAAGTCTCACTGAAACACACACACACACACACACACACACACACACACTCTAAACCTCTTTGAAGCTGTTTTCACTGTTGCTTAGCAACTGCAGATGATTGCAAATAGTTTCAGGCTTTCTGGACAGGGACTTTTTTGAATATTGTTTATTTAAGGGTGTCGTGCTGATAACAATCCAACTGTCCCTGTTCACACATTAGGTCCAAAGACACACACACACTCACACAAACACACACCCCCCTTAAGAAAAACAAGCCTCTTCTCTTTTCCCCCCTGGTTCCTGTTTAGTGGCTGCTGTGCGGGTGAGCCCGTGCCACTCGCGTCAGCCCTCCATCATCTCCGACGCCTCAGCCTTGGAGGGAGACCGCTCATCCACACCCAGTGACATCAACTCACCACGCCATCGGACTCACTCCCTCTGCAATGTAAGAGCCACAGCACCCTCCTCCCCAAGCAGTCATCACCGCCAACCACCCTCGTAGTAAATGCAGATTGTTCCTGGTCGCTATCGTTTCCTTTCCGCCATCATTCTGGCTGAGTTCATGTTTGCCTTGCACAGTCTATAGTGTACTCTCACTCTGCAGCTGTGACTTGTATATTAGTTTCGAGCAGTTGTGGTTGTCTAATAAGTGCACGTCTGGCAGCATGCCGAGTCCCACTGCCGCTCTGTGTTGTGATCTTTACCCCATTCCCTGTCCCTATCGCCAGCTATATGCACTCTATTGCGTCTCTCTGCTCCTTTGCCCATCTTTTCATCATCCTGTTCTTCCCTCTCTTCCTCTCTTTCTCTCTCTCTTTCTCTCTCTCTCTCTCTCTCTCTCTCTCTCTCTCTCTCTCTCTCTCTTCAGTCCCTAGAAGATCTGGAGGAGGCGAAGCGTAAGAAGAAGAAAGAGAAGATGGGGCTGGGCTCTCTGTCGCGCGTCTTCGCCCGCGGAAAGCAGCGCAAATCCCTCGACCCCGGTTTGTTTGATGGTACTTCAACACCTGATTATTACATAGAGGAAGACGCAGACTGGTAAAGCACACATCTCCCAAAACGAAAAACCACCTGGAGATCCTTTATAGCAAATGTATCAGAGGACAGCACTGTGTTGAGGCGCGTGTGCGAGAAGGATTGGTGTGTGTGTGTTTGACGTGAGTGTGTACAGATATGGTAAAGTGTGTGCCCTGTGCGGTCTCACGTGCACGCATACTCAGGTGTGTATGTGTGTGTGTGAGAGTGTGTGTGTGCCATCCACGGTCAGAGGCCAATGTCGGAAGTCGGAGTGGCGTCTTGCTTGGCTGAAGTGTAAACCTTAACGGGCAAATTGCACCTGTATGTATGTACAGTCCTGTAAATAGAGTGGACAGTGTGACACCAAGGCGACCCAAGTGGATATGTTCTATTGTATCTGCCCCTCCAAAAAACGGCTGTGTTATTGGATCTTTTAATTGTTCTTTGAATTTTGACTTTTTGTTTTCACTCAACTGGAAACTTGAAGGACTGCTGTACTTGTAAATAACAACAGTTGATGTGCACTTTGTGCGTGTAAATGTCTCCTTGTCCCGAATGCCTTTTGTTGTTTTTGACATGTACCCCCCCCCCCCTCCCCTCACTCCCCTTTAACTCCTACTTGTTTATTGTCCTGCTTGGTCCAACACCCCCCCCCCCCCCCACCACCCCCCACTGCCATGACGAGAACAGTTTCCTGTCGGCAACATGCAGACTCCTCAAATCCACCTCTGAATTGGTTGTACGACGTGTCCCTCAGAAAATAACTGTGCACTCCTTTGCTGTTTGCACGTATGAGACTTCAAAGACTGTGCTAAACGAGGAATGAGCTTTTCTATGCAGAACAGTTTGTTCCACGGCCACATGAAGCCAAACAGGAAATGCAAGAAATGTGTTTTCTATCTGTCGAGATAGAAGGTACATGTGTGTGACATGCATGCACATAAGTCCCAGTCCCCTTAAATGCATGTTGAACAAAAACCCTATTTAACAGAAATGTCTTATTTTGACAAGGAGGTGTCTGTTTGAAAGAGCAAAACAAGAGAGAGGTCAGTTACTGATTTCATGATGTCTACTCATGATTTCCTCCATTTCAAATGAAGTTTTTACATTTTATTATTCAGAGATTTTCAGATATTCTGATTATTGTTCAAAAGCTTAACATCTCAAACACACTCAAACGTTTTAATCTGCACCTACTTATGCTAAACTACATTTGAAATATTAAAGGTCAGAAAAGTCAACAGTCACAATGAAAAAACAGCGCTAGAATAATGAAAGAATATTCTACATATTCATGAGGCTTTGTACTATTTCCTTGCTGTAGGATCTTAGCTATCAGTTCGTTAATGCTTAGAAAAGCTTGCAGTAGAATTATTTTGGGAAAAGTTAGTCTTAAAAAAAAGAAGCTATTATCACAAAATAAAGTGATAGCATAAACATCAATTGTAGTAACAGTAGATATTAGACTGATGGTCATTTTAACGAGAATATCATAGCGTAAATTTGGAGGCCTGAGCATTCAATGAACTGTTATAACAAGAACAAGTGCCAGGTGATTTGAGCAGGCTAATCTAACTGAAGCAAATGCACACCTTCCCCTATGACCCCCTTGAACTCACCACGAAAAAAAATATCCCAGATGCAGATTTCAGGCCCATGGCTGAAGAAAGCAATTAACTTTGTGCCAAAGGTTAATAGCATTTCTTCAAGCAAAAGAATGACTACTGACATTGGATTATTTTCATCCTTTCACTGGAAGCCGGAGTCTGCACTGCCATTCCCAGGAAATCTTTTCTCTCTCCCTGATATTAAGACTAACACACTGGGTATTTGTCCGTCTCATCTGAAACACTGTAGAGTCACAGATTACATTGGGCCGCCTGTATTTAACCCACGTGTGCTTGTCAAAAGAACGCACTTGTAAACAGTGAAGGGGGATTACCGTGTAACCCTTAGCTCAGCCTACATACACATGGATTCGTAGATATTTGATTTTAAGAGCTTAATCAGATAAGGTTATCTTATTCAAAGATAAGTCATCATGTATTAAAATGTATGTGTAAGAAGAAGAAGAACAGCTCAACCAGTTTATTTCATTAAACAAGTAATGAAATGTATGAAAATCTAGGCTATTTTTTATGATTTCATTTGAACCAACCTTTATGACCCTCTGCTGATAGGGCAAAAACATATCAAAAGAAAAACATTGTGTGCTTTTTATTTTTTGAGCCACCACGGTCTGCTTGTTTTTTTTCCCCCACAAATAACTTACTTTTTGTAAATGAGATAACATTGCAGAAATGGAAAAAATAATATTATTATTAAAGAGTTTTATTTAAGGTGAAAGATGTAGGCCTTGGTGGAGGACTTCTATTGTGAGGTCCTGAGATGTTTAGAAGTGGGCAGTAGCAAACCTTTTCAAAGGCATGGCAACACAATTACGCTCAAAAGATCTAAATGAGAAAAGTAAGATTATTTTAAAATAAAATAAATACCGTTTGAATTGCCTCGTGGCTGTCCTCTCTTTCCCTGTGTTAACGTTTGTGTGTGTATGTGTTCATTTCTTATTGGTATGGCTCTAATCCTAATTGCTCCCATTATGATGTGGGGCGGCGGGGGGGCTGCCATTTTTAACATATGTGTTAGCCTCTCTCAGCCCTGCAAGTCCATCTGTGATAGGACTGCATCCCTAAAGCTTCCAAATGGCCTCCTTTCCTCTCTATACCAATTTATTGTTTCACTCTGAAAAGCATTTCTTCCCTCTTCTTCTTTTGATATGGGACATTTTTTAAATCAGAAAATAAGAGAGAAGGGGAAAGGAAGCCATGTCAGGTCGCTGGAACAGAACTCATACGTATGTGTCAGCACATGGTGTCAATAATGTTCTGCTTTGGTTTGACCCCTGACCTCTAACACTGACCCCCCACCCCTCACCCTCCCACCTGTTCTCTGACTTCCATCGGACTCTCAACACAGTGAAGTGACCCAGGAAGTAATCGATTCGACTCGGTGAGACCAGTCCCAATTGCTTTAAATACACTTTTAGCTCTGCTGGGTTACAAGCTGTGGTTGTAGATGCCATCTAACTCTCTTATCAACATCACAGAATGACTATGGAACTTAGCACTTCTTCAAGTTGAATACAATTGTGAAACATCTTAAACCCATGGAGTGCTAGACTAGCCCTGTGTGTGTGTGTGTGTGTGTGTGTGTGTGTGTGTGTGTGTGTGTGTGTGTGTGTGTGTGTGTGTGTGTGTGTGTGTGTGTGTGTGTGTGTGTGTGTGTGTGTGTGTGTGTGTGTGTGTGTGTGTGTGTGTGTGTGCGTGCGTGCGTGTCCTACAAAATATCTGAAGTCTGGAACTGTCTATAAAATACTAATATTAGCTCAGTTCAGACTTCAGATTCTCACACTTTATATGTCTGTATATCTGGACAACAATGAACACTTGAATTCAGCAGTTAAAGGAACAGTTTTACATATTAGGAAACATTTGCTGGAAACAGACTGGCTGTAGTGGCATCAGTCTTCTCATCTTAACTCCCTTCAAGGACGCTAATAAGTGCATACTAGGTGCGGTGCGCTAGCTACAGCACTGGTTAGCCACAGTTGCTGCAACAATTGATCTCTTATAACAAATGTATTGTTTGCATCTGGGTCAACAACACTACCTGCTTCTCCGTTGTCCATCTTGAGCGTGAGATCTCATCAGAAACACTGCCGCGCTGTAGCAGTAAAATCCATCACATCACCTAAGGTCACTTTTAAGGATTGATTGCTTAAACAAAACAGTCTCCCATACGTGAAGTGTACACACTGCTATTCTCTCTGAACAAAAGGGTTAACAATCTGCCCGTGTTTACAAAACAAACTTAACACTCGTACCCTCTGTGTTGGATAGAAGGACAGAAAACTCTTCACAGTAATTCGACCACATAGCCGTTGGATGTTGGTCTGACCCGATCTGCTTTCAGTGTGTTTTAAAGAGGCATAAGAGGGTCAGCCCCACTACTGGAGGACCCAACTCTCAGGTCACAGAGAGTCCAGTGTCCCAGCGGTCTGGCCTTGGACTGGATGTCAGATAGTCAGTGAAGCAGAGTTCAATGTGACATGCCTCTCTGCGTGGTAAAAACCAGACCTTGTGTTTTTAATAGAAGTGCATTCCTGTACAAAGGTATACAAATGTATGTATTGAATTGCACTCAGGTGCACCTTGGGTTTATGCATTGCTCTTTAGGCACATAAAAACATCCGGCTTGAGATTACTTGCTGAAGTTGAGTTTAATAACGGTCTGTTTGTTTGGAACCCTACATTCATTCCATCAGCAATCTCTTTTCTGAGTAAACACACAGTGGTATAATAAAGCCTGCCAAAACACAGGGTTTCCATTTGCTATCTTTGCTGGAGAACAAGAAGACACAGAGAGACACAACCACAAAGAGAACCAGGGAACATGTGGATTTATTTTTTGGCCTGCGTAAAAAAGGATGGCAGCCCCAGGCAACAAAATGGATGTCTTGGCGAGTGTGAAGGTTCCAAACGTATGATAAAGGTTCTGTGGCCGTCCTTCATGACTGAACTCAACGGGTGGATGCTTTTGTCCAAGGCTCATTACCTTCCAAGGAGTCCTTACTATATGTGGCCCATGTACAGTCACTAGCTGAGCCATAGTACTGCTATATTCTGAGGACTGCACTGAGATAGGTGCAGTATTTGTGCTTATGTAAAGATTTTTCTGAAAGCGACTAGAGTAGTAGCAGGTGACTTTGACGAAATTGAAATCATTTTCATTATTCAATAGAAAGGTTGTAGCTGCACAGGCATTGTTTGTAGTTTGGGCATTATGTCTGTCTGCCACAACAACAACAATTCCCTTCTTAAAAGTTGAGGATCCTCTGTCTAAGGTGGGAAGTGTTGAGATCAGAACTGTGATCATTTGTTAAATATCAAAAAGCAATATATGATGTGATACCATCTGCTGGGCCCAAAAGTGGTACCAAGTTGCCACCCGCTGGTGAACGCAGTGAATTGGTTCTAAGTGAAACAAACTGCGTTGTTGGCCATTATTTTCTTGGCCCGATTCCTCCAGGTATAAAAGCCTTGAGAGAAATGTAAACATGAAACATTTGGCCCAACCTATTAACCTCACAGGTAAGAAATACACGGCTGAAGGGAATAAATTAAGCAGCATTTTAAGGATCAATGAGAGTTAACCAACAGTAGATAATGATAATGTGAAGCTGATTTCATGTCATTTTAATGCATCGATATCATATAACATTTTTACAAATTGCATGCTTTTTACTCCAATCAAACTGTTGCCGCAGGCTAATTTATACGGATGAGCCATGCTAATTCAACAGTCCATACAGCTGTCCATTTAATGGACTTCTTAAGTGAGGGGGCTTAGGTTTAAAACGCTGCAGCCTTGTTTACAGCATCACTGGCAAAACACTTGTGCTTGTTGTCGCGCAGCCAAAACCTATGGATGTCGTTAACAAGCTTGTTGTTTGCTTTGAAGAAATGACTCTCAGTCTTCTTATCATCCCACCCCCCACTGGGCTGATTTGATGTTAAACTAATTTGAATTGGTCGCAGTATGTTGGAATTAACATTTGTTTTCTCATTGCTCACTATATACCCACTCACTGCTATACACTCACACCCTCCTCAAACCACATCACCCATTATGTCCCCTCACTCACCCACCCAGACTCAGACAGCCTCTCCAGCCCCACACGCCTCAGCCTCAGCCTATCAGACGGCTCGGAGGACCAGCTGGACCGCTTGCAGCAGGTGGAGCTGGCCAGGAGCACACCCATGTCCCAGTGGAGGGCGGGCACTGTGCAGGCCTGGCTGGAGGTGGTCATGGCCATGCCCATGTACATCCGCACCTGCTCGGAAAATGTCAAGAGTGGAAAGGTAGGATACATACGTTGCATACATGGCACCATTTAGAATTTTACATACATTATTGTGCACAGTTGCAAAAGGATTGTAGATTTCCCAGCTGCTTTGTGGTAATCCACTATTTTAAACCCACCTGGCTTTTGTTTAAGGGGGCACTTAAGTCTGAGTGGATTGTGTACCAGTAAACTGTATCTCAGGTTACTTTGACATTTTGCAGGTTTTACTGGGGCTTACAGATGAAGACCTGGAGCTTGGTTTAGGTGTGAGCAGCTTAATGCATCGCCGGAAACTCCGCCTGGCCGTTGAGGATTACAGAGATGCTGAGAACGGTAGAGGGTGAGAAAGGGAAACAGTGATTTCTTGTATTGACTGTACTTTATGTGGTGAAAGAGGGCCATCTGTTGGTGATGTATGGTGTTAATATCCCCAGTCTTCTATACTAAATGTATATGTGAGCTAACACAACCCTTCTGATGGCGCTTTGGCTGAGAAGATGATGATGGTTAAAACAAATGTAATGTAATATAACTTAACATGTCAAATTATTTCGAGTGAATAGGTTATTTCTCAGATGGAATATTTAAGGGCTGCAACTACCAGTTATGACTCTCTTTCTATCCATTCATCGATTCATCGAGAAATGTGAACAATTCCTCTCATAATTCATGTTGAAATATGAATGTGTATTATAAACATAGTTATTTTGTCCGACCAACTATTCCCAAATTCAAAATGATCTATATCAGTTTTTTAGATAACAAAATAACAACAATAACATCTCTGTTCAATAGGCTGGAGCCAGTGAATATTTTGCGTTTGCAATAATTATGCCCCACCACTGGAAAACAATTTTTTGTGTGAAGTATTTGAAGTGACCCTTTAATGCACTGTTTGTCTGTAGGCTGTCTAAGGCTGCAGATATGGACCACCACTGGGTGGCCAAGGCGTGGTTAAGCGACGTGGGCCTGCCTCAGTACTCCCAGGCCTTCCACACACACTTGGTAGACGGACGCATGCTGAACTCCCTGACCCGTCGTGACCTTGAGCGTCACCTCAACATCACCAAGAAGTTCCACCAGGTCAGCTTGCTGCTGGGCATTGAACTGCTGCACTTACTCAATTTCGACAAGGAGGTAAGTAAGAATCCGCACCACGTTCCCCCAAGCAGGAGGACTGCAGGCCAATGTACCTGGTTGTGCTCTGTCTAGAGGCAGGTGGAAATCCAAGCTGTCAGTTAAATAAAAGGTGTTCTTTTTTTGTTCAGGCACTGCAGGCCCGTAGGATACAGTGTGAGCACCAGAACACGGATCCGCTAGTGTGGACCTCTCATCGGATCGTCAAATGGATCAGAGATATTGATCTGAAGGTGGGAACAGAGAGAAAGAGAGAGAGAATACACATTTAAGGCTGACCACACTTATTAAGATCTTACTTCTATGTAAACAATATATATTTCCTTTTTTATAAATTAAATCTTCAAACAAAAACCGAAGCTGACAAATTGTCAAGCTAACGTTTACCTACTGCCGTACAGTACCATTGCTACAAAATAAAATATTTTGATTACATATTAATATTCAAGTGATACTGATGTATTGTATCAAGTTGTATTATACTTGTGTTTATTCAACCCGCCCTATCTGAACAGAGCAATAGAGGGCCTTTGTTATTGTCCTGCCAAACTGCTACTGGTTGATTACAAAACCTTTCACATTACAGCCTCCATGATGCAGTATTAAATTATCCCCAGTAAACAGTGCCTCCTGTCTTGGCACTGGACAACATGTTTCCAATATGAGGCATGACCACGTTCAGGGTGTGCATAGATAAGGGCCGTCTGCATGGGGCTGACATCCTGTTCATATCCTCGGGGACTGTGGATTTTAATACTAACGTCGTAAAACGAATCAGTGTGCTCTTTGTCTGGGGCACAAATTTGGCATCATTAATTGTGTGTGTGTGTGTGTCCACATTGTTACATGAGATTTATTCTTAAAGTTGATGTTACGAATGAAGGAAGTCAGTCACTCCTTTTGGCCGTCTGTCTCCATCCCACCTGTGCAGGAGTTTGCTGAAGGTCTTCTAAACAGCGGAGTGCACGGCGCCGTCATGGTGCTCGATCCCACCTTTAACACTGACGCCATGGCCACAGCGCTGGGGATCCCTAGCAGCAAGCACATGGTCCGCCGCCACCTTGTCGAGGAGATGAAAACCCTGATTGGCCCGGCCAGGTGAGAGAGGGAGACATTTCCCAGGGAGACACAGAGAACAAGGACGCACCGAAATTCCACTTAAATACTGTAGACTAGATTCGCTATCACTTAAAGGTGCACTATATGTAACTTTTGGGTGTGTCAGAGAAGTGAATATTTTTGAAAGGTTTATTCTCACAACTAATTAAAGAAAACGTTCCTCATAGTAAAATTGGATCCCTGGAACACTGTTTGAAGTAAGGAAGCTTCATGAAAGGTTTCACTGTTGTTGTTGTTTACAGCGGCAGGGCCCACAGTTTGGTTTACAAACATATTCTAGCCTTATGTTTGGTTCCAGGTGCCTCAAAATAATTTATAATTCAATTTTAATAAGTTTTGATTTATGATATTAGAATTATTCAATACTAAGAATTACATGTAGAGAAAATATGTGTTGTAAAGTAACTGCAGGCTCTGCAAATGTAAACAGATCCCCCTATTCTGAAACTGCGTAGTGCACCTTTAAATAGACTAGATTCGCTATGACTTAACCTGAATGGGACTGAATCTCTGTGCACACATGCTGTAGTCTTTGCCTGTAAATCTTGAACAAAAGTGTGTAGTCTAGTTTCTTTTGAAATGCTTTTTGCAGCTGTTCCCCAACACTCCGCCTGTTCCCATGTTCCATTGCAGGACGGATGCCAAGCAGGACTACGAGCGTCTTGGCCTGGGAACGCCCCCGACGCTGCGTCACCACAACAACTCCCTGGGCAGACCTCCCAGCTCTAGTGGCCGACACACTGATGATGAAGGCTCGCTTAGAAGGAGGGCTGTCAAGGTGGGACATCAGCCAATACAGAATCTACCTTTTAAAATTGTTTCTTAAAACTTTTTTTTTTGTGTGTGTGTGAAAGCTTTTGACTTGTGGTTATATTTCCTCCGTCTTTAACCTATGTTTTCTCCTGATCTTATTTTTTTATATTGACTGTTTCAGTGCTTTTATTAATTCTGTTTTTATATCTGTTTTATCTTTGTTCTTTCTTATGATATTCTAATGTTTCTGTGCTAAACTCTTTTTGCCTATCTTCTTACTTTAAATGGGTTCTGCTTTATTTGTCCTTTGTAACAGTGAAGGGGCTATATGAATGAATTAGTGTAAAATGTAAATAAGGAGCTTTTTAGGTATTGATCTGAAGGATCCAAATCAGGCTCCACCTCTCTTACTATGCATAGAAAATAGGGGAGCTTAGTGCATAGACATTACAAGACATAAGACTAATGTTACGTAATGTTGTGTATTTGTATTAAATGTGTGCTCCCTGTTCCAGCCTCCATCAGGGTTCAGCCCTAAAGCACGCAGTGGGAGGGACTTGAGTTGCCACGGCAGCTATGGCTCCCTGCCTCGGGAGACTGGAGAGCAGACTCCGCCCAGAGGTGAGGGAAGCCCCATCCGCGCTTACACCAGCATCGAGGTCACCAACGTGTGAGGTCATCATTGTGCGCCACAGACACCACACAGCAGCATCATCCCAGCTACATCCACACCATGGACATTTGATCTTCCATGTGCACCTGGATATGGATTTTTTTTTTTTTCTTAAGATGAGCCTTTACAGGACAGATTGCACTTTTTAAAATGGAGCGGGATTCTATTGAACAACTTTCCTGATTCAAACTTTATATGACTTTTCTTGGGCAGGTGGTGTTTTGATGTTTTTTAATCAAAAGAATAGGCTACCCAATACCAGAATGAAGAGATGAAGGACTAAATGATTATTTTTCTATTTGTTTGTGTGTAAATGGTTCTTTGTGAACCCCGGATGTGAATTGGCAATTTGCTTCAGTTAACGAGTTGCCGTGGACAGACAGTCTCTGTCCCTGAGGGGGAATGAGATTTTTTAATAAAAAAGAGAAACTGAGAGTCAAATACAGGGTACTGGATGAGAAAATTAAAAGTGTTTCATATCAGTGTAAATTGTTCTGTATTTCATTCAATTCTGCTGTTTGTTGACGCCTTGTCAATGTAGCTAACAACGGATGAAAAGAAGACAAAGAAAAGAAAACACTTTTGATGAATTTCTAACTGTAGAGTTTATGTTTGATTGTCATTTTTCATCTTGCACATTTACAAAGGTGTGTCTAAAGAAATGTAGCATCCTCCTCTGATGTTTTATACCGTGCAGTTTACTAATACTAAAAATATCTTGAAATATGCTAACGAAAGATGACTACTGCAGAGCTGTACAGTATGCCCATGGAAGCCTTAGGGCTAAAAGGTGTGAAGATGGACATATGTTTAAATGAAAGAGTAAAAAGAAGGAAAAAAATTATATCTCAAATTTCACAGTCCTGTTGCATCAATCTTCAGGGGAAAGTTCAATAAAAATATAATTTCAAAAGAATCAATTGAGTATTCATTACAAACTGAGATAACCACTGAGTAAGGTTTATATATATATATATATATATATATATATATATATATATATATATATATATATATATATATATATATATATATATATATATACAGCCATCACAGTGAGGACAGTGCAGTTGGTTGATGTAACCTCCCGAAACTGAATGTGCAAAGATAACTTGAAATGATGACAGTGATGATGACATGGATCAAAAGGGCTGTGCAACACTTTGTCGCTTTGGTTTTATGGATACAAATTGACTCTACTGTTTAGTGCAACAGTTCTCAAGACCCCTGTTTTCAGAAAAGACTTTGGAGTCAGTAAACCTGTGGGCTACCTGTCCAGCACCAAATGACAAGCATGTCCCAGCTGGATGTTTGAATAGGAAACAATTTACTTGCATGTCAGCCATAGCAATTTTAAATAGGTAATCATTTTGTAAGGGTTCTGTGTCTGCGTGGTTGTTTTGGGCTTTGTTTCTCTCCCCTATTCTTATTGAACTAGTTTGCATGTGTTGGGTCCATTGTAATGCATAAAAAGTCCACACCAAAAACTCATTGATTACAATTGTGTGCTGAGTGCTGACACTGACTCAAGTGCATGTGAGTGATTGATCAACAGCATATTAATGAGTGACTCCAAATTCTCCTGGTTGAACGTGTTCACTCAAGCGTGTGTTCAGGCCTCCAGGCAACGTGGGGCAACTTCCTCCTCTTACTCATAACAGTGGTCCGCTCATTGTGGCAAGCAGAGGATGACACAGCACCCAATGAGACAACATGCCCCACGGCACCATACGCTACCACCCGTGCCGGGAAAAATAAAACGTGCAATTCCTCATGTGAGTGATACCCCGCTGAACTTTGAGATTAACAGAGGTGTGTCAGGGAGGGTTGAGCTATACTTGTTGGGGGGGGGGGGGAAACATTCAGTCATGCTCCTGTAGCAGCCGTATAACAAAGATCAATAGATTACACGTCAGTGGATGATGTGGGAATGAGTTTGCAAATTTGATTTTGGAAAAAAAAACAATTCAAGGCAGTCATTTTATTGGGGTTATGGCGTATAGTTTTATTTGTGGTGAAAGGCACAGAAAATTGACAGAGAATATAATGCCCCAAATCATATTTGTACCCTTAGTTAATTTGCTACACTTAAAGCTACGAGGACTTGGAAGTGTATCCATATTTTTCCTTTGTAGCTGCTGATGTATATTCCCTGACTTGATTACAGGCTGACAGTGATACGAGTAAAAGCCAGACTCTCAGATGTAATCATGGCTCCTCGTTTACTGTGATTCTCTGTCTATCTTTACCTCATCCACTCTGAAAAGCATTTCTTCCCTCTTCTTCTTTTGATATGGGTCATTTTTTAAATCAGAAAATAAGAGAGAAGGGGAAAGGAAGCCATGTCAGGTCACTGGAACAGAACTCATACGTATGTGTCAGCACATGGTGTCAATAATGTTCTGCTTTGGTTTGACCCCTGACCTCTAACACTGACCCCCCCCCTAACCCCCCCCCCCCCCCATCTGTTCTCTGACCTCCACCGGACTCTCGACACAGTGAAGTGACCCAGGAAGTAATCGATTCGACTCGGTGAGACCAGTCCCAATTGCTTTAAATACACTTTTAGCTCTGCTGGGTTACAAGCTGTGGTTGTAGATGCCATCTAACTCTCTTATCAACATCACAGAATGACTGTGGAACTTAGCACTTCTTCAAGTTGAATACCTTAAACCCATGGAGTGCTAGACTAGCCCTGTGTGTGTGTGTGTGTGTGTGTGTGTGTGTGTGTGTGTGTGTGTGTGTGTGTGTGTGTGTGTGTGTGTGTGTGTGTGTGTGTGTGTGTGTGTGTGTGTGTGTGTGTGTGTGTGTGTGTGTGTGTGTGTGTGTGTGTGTGTGTGTGTGTGTGTGTGTGTGTGTGTGTGTGTGTGTGTGTGTGTGTGTGTGTGTGTGTGTGTGTGTGTGTGTGTGTGTGTGTGTGTGTGTGTGTGTGTGTGTGTGTGTGTGCGTGTGTGTGTGTGTGTGTGGTAAAACAGAGGAACTAAACAAAAAGTTTAGGAGTAAGACACCTCCCCAGAGTCCGGAACAATAGTATCACCTCTCTACTAAGGCAACAAAACAGTGAGTGGCCAGGTTTTGTCATTATTGTAAAAAAAAAATCTAGTCCTCATTTTAAGTTGGTCTATACATAAGAGGACACTGGGACAAGGAAGTAGGTTGGTTCTGTGCAAAGGCCTCGAAACCAGTGAGTCAGAAGGTGGTAAATTTACAAAGGGGAAGTAATTCATGACATCAGATAAGAAGGCACACTATAATCATGATTGGCTTGACAGTGTGTCCTGCATGGGTCAGTTTTGGATAAACAGGGATGCTGTCAGGGAGAATGAAGTCTGGCAACAAATTTAAAAATATATATATATATTCCTTCAATATTTTAGTGCACATCAACAATATATATTCCACTCTGGGATTTTCAGTCCAATTTATTACATAACTCTATTCATGATTCATGACCATATACAAATCCAATCACCAAAGCTGATCCTCCAGTTCTTTGATGACTGAATCATGTGTCAACAACTCTCTAGTAATTACCATAGATAGTAGGTAATTACACACCAATTGATTTTGACAGAACGTTATGGAACTAATAGAAAAGTCTCCCAACTGCATACCATTTAATCATCTTTGTTGCGTTTACACCATGACTCACAATAGACCCTGTTCACACTCACAGAAGACTTTTGAAAACATTTAATAAGATAAATATAATAAAAATGAATGGCAGCTGGTATGGTGCTTGAAAAGTACAGAGTACAGAGTAGATTGTTAATTTGACCAGTTACACATCCCTGTTATAATGACTTGAATGTGTGAACTATGGTGGTGTGGACAGACCGTGTTGTAGGCCCACCTTCATTTTCTTCTCAAGAAAATATAAATACATAGTGATCATTTATAATTTAAATCATTTTACTTCACGTTGTTCATTAAATACATTGATACAGATTGAATGGCCAGCTGACCTGCTTTTTTATGGATTATTTATGTTTGCAAAGTTTACTAAACACAGTCTGATAGACACATAATTAGTGCCAACTTACATCAAATGTTTTTCTCTCCAAGAGAGTTATTTGGGATATGTTTAGGTAATTGTCTATTGGTCACCCATCAGACAGGCCTAATAAGATGTTGCAAATCTTGACTGTTAGAATAACATGTCTGGCAGTTTACAAACAAAGGGACCAGTTGAAGAAAGTTCAACACCCTGCAAGTCATCTAGCATGGTTGCAGATTAGCACACACTTGTGTTACCGTCCACATATGCTGAGAGGAGGGGGGAAATCTGGAGGCAAAAATACCAAAAATATTTCCAGCACATTCTTTCGCTCCGCCTGTCTATAGGCTAGAGTGAAGGGGTTAATGAAAGTGGAAGTGGCGCACTGAGCCCCCTCCCTCCCTCCCTTCCTCCTTCTCTTCTCTCTCCCTCCCTTTCTGTGTCTGGGCCCATCCGTGTCTCAAGAAGAAAGTTTAGTGACCATTAAAACACTATTTGTCATCAAATTGTGCAACATTAGCTGCAGTCAGTGACGACACGGCACGGTCTGAAAACAAAAGAACACGCCTCCTAGCTGCTCTGTGTCTGAAGAGAACGACTGAAGAGTGTTTTATTGTCAAACGATGCCAAGGTGAGTAGGCTACACAACCCCGACGTGGCTACTCGCTCGCTGAACTATAGGCCAGTCATTCGTATCGCGAAATGCTTACAAAAAGTGACTTAATAGCCGAAGTTTTGAAAAGGTTCAAGCCAAGGAAAGTGTTGTCGCTCGGTAGCCTACTAGGTTTTTCTCCTGCCTACGGCCAACTCGAGAAGCCCGCCCTGCTGTGGTTTTACTAAAACGGTATGTGCTCGGAAAAACAACGGAAAAACTACCAGAACTAACTCATTGCACTTACACACCCACGTATCGTCTTTCTGTCTCTGTCAAGAAGACCAGCATTTGACCAAAGCTACACAAAGAGTTAAAAGAGACATTCTAGAGGCGTTTGTAAAACAGCTGGCTGCGGATGCTAGAACTATTTCCGATTGAGGTGAAATTCCACTTCACACACACACACACACACACACACGCACACTAGCATGTTGCACAGAGCTTTGTGATATGATGTGTTTAATTTGCGCAGGAATGTCAATGTATTACAGACGTTACTATAAAACCTGTCCCGTGGTCAAATATTACCTTTATAGGCTGAACTGTAACAGCCCCAACACAAGTCCATAATATGTGACATCAACATAGAGGGACATCAACTGTTATACGTGTGTGCGTGTGCGCGCGCGCGTGTGTGTGTGTGTGTGTATGTGTATATAGGCCAGTTTGTATGTGTCCAGCTGTCATGGGGGAGGATAATTCAGTGCCATGCCATGCATTATTTAGGGAGTGTGTTTTCCTGGGTTAACACTATCCCCCTCAGTCCCCACAGGTCGAGGCATGTAGTAAGGCTACACACTGATAACATACCTTGGTTAAGTTATTTAAGGAAACATCTCAGGCTCTGGTAAAATAGTTCATTTGTTGGACATGTTAAGTTATTCATAGTTCCCAACAGCCTACTGATCTAACCAATGCCAAAAAAATGTTTTACTGCAGGGTTGCCTTGTGATTGATGACATGTTCTAAGGACAGTTAGGCCTAGTTCACACTCATGCCGGTCATGCTTATTGCATTCCAGGGAAACTAATATACAGGGGGGGTCCTCGTTGTTTTACAGTAGCCAATAGCCATAGCTGTTTTTATCTATGGATTGTGTTGACAATGGCTAACTTGTGACTTTGAAGGGCAAGTCTGCTGTAAACCTTGACCCTGCTGCACACACCCATACAAGGTATTTTTACGTCAGCCAACTTTATGATCTGGTGCTTTCCCTGAAAAATGGGCTCTGACTCTCGTAAATAACTTTTAAGCGGTAGTAAGTAATAACTTCATGGACCGACTATGTTGAATATTCCAATTTTTGTTGTTTTTGCTTTATCTATTGTTTTGTTTCTACACTGTTTTGATATGTCACGTGGGGTTCTCAGTCCAAACCTCTCCCTCTTTTTCCTCCACAGTTTCTGAGCTGACTGGAGCTGGTCTGACTGAAGTCTAGGGGCCCAGACGGACAGGATGCGTTCTAGTGTGGACGGACCACCAAGCGTCCTTGGCAGAGGAGGCACCGGCAGCAGCAGCAATAATAACAACAACAACATTAGCAATGCAAACAGTGGAAACTCCGGTTCCCAGTATGCATTGTGTGCTCTAGGGGTGGGGCTGGTTGCCCTGGGCATTGTGATGATCGTGTGGAGCGTGGTACCTGCAGACGTGGGGGGTAATAACAGCAGCAGTAACACAGGGGGACCCGGTGGCGATACGGACGGCAGGAAAAACAAAGCGTCTTCCGTGGCCTTCATCCTGGTGGGGTCTGGGGTGGCCATGCTGCTGCTGTCTCTCTGTCTGGGCATGAGGAACAAACAGCGGGAGACACTCTTCCGTCTTCAGCAGGCCCAGAACCAGGGAGGAGCAGCAGCCAGCGAGCAGGAGCAGAGAGAAACGTGAGTATAGTGCAATGAATGATTTTTTTGGGCTACATGAAAACAACATTTTGACCCTATATGTAATCCTCCCAGGAAATTGATTTGACAGCTTAAAATGCCAATCTTTTGCATTTAAGATAAACAGTGCTGGCGGATTTCTTTTATTAATGTTTTATTAAGTTCCCCCCAGTTTCTTTGTATTTTATGGGTCAATGAAGGACAAAATAACATCAAATTATGTTTTGATTAGAGAGATTGTCCATGATACTGAAAACCATGTCCATTGTCAAAGTTACGGCACTGACGCCGTCTGGGTAAAACAGTTGAATGCAGCAGATTGATTTGAAAGGTCATATACTTATTTGAACACCTTGGCTGCCAAACAGCAACCTCCTTAATCGAAATAGCTTATATATTCAAATCCATGCTCTTGAATATTTCCAACTACTCTACCTAGTGCATATTTGACGGTAATTGCAGAAAACGATATGTGATGAAACATGCAATACACTTGCAACACTTGTGACACTTCAGAATAATGTATTGATTGCATATTTCCGAACAACTTATTATTTCTAGTAGAGGACCAGGGTGTACACATAATGATTGATGTGTATGTTTTTTCTATACATGTCTGCAGTGCTGAGGAGCAGGCCCAACGTTACGCTGTCCCCTCCTATGAAGAAGCAGTATGCAGTGGCCAGTACCCTGTCAGCCAGAGCAACCTTCGGCCGAGCGCCTCCCTGCCTTCCTACGATGATCTGGTGCAGGTTGATGGTGTGCAGTATGAAAACGAAGGGTCAGAGGTCACGACTAGCGGCTCCCAGCATGCACCGCCTTCCTCTGCCCCTGCTGCTGCCGCTGCCGCTGCTGCTGCTGCCGCTTCCACATCCAATCGTAAAGCGGGGAAAAATACCCGCAAGCTCCTCCCCATCAAGATCCGCAGGATTAAATCGGAGAAGCTGCACATGAAAAACCTTGATAACTCTCAGCCGGCGAGTGGATTCAGTATAGAACCGCTCACCCCACCGCCGCAGTACGAGGATAAAGTGCCGCCGCTTTAAGATCGAGCCAGACGCGTTTAAAAAAAACAAAACAATCTACTGAAACTCATGGAATCTTCCACGGTCGCCTTTGTACGTGGATCTGGATCTGACTTTTTTTAAGTCTGTGGCACTTGTTTGCAAAATACATTGTCTGTTCAACTTCATCGTTAATATCAAGTCACTCCGATGTGCTGAACATTGAAACAGTTTTTCTATTTTTATTTTATTTTCATCTCAGTGGATCTCTGATACGGATACACACGTCGTTGCCATAGTTGCTGGATCCTTCTTTGCTGTGATGGACTCTGTCACACTGTGACGTATTGGCTCAAAAGCACACTCCAAATGTTGTTTTTTTACTCATGACAAATCTGTTTTTTATTTATGTAACCCACGTGCACTGACTGTATATGTGAGTTGACGTAAGAAGATACCAGGACGTCAATTAGCAACTTGCGTGCACACTTAAATAGATATGCAGGGCAGTCATTTTGTGAAAGATGGAAAGATCAATCCTGCCAGCAGTTTACCACACGGTAATCTCCACGGTTAGTGATTGAGTGTATGCTGAGTATCTTCTCAACTGGCTTGACCTGTGCTGCACAGAAACTTTCCTTCATTGTCAACCAGATTGTCTCTACTGGTCCTTTTCAGAGCTTTGCAGCAAATGAGACACAACTGGTGTATGTTGCTATGTATAGAACACAGCAGACACCATGTTCCTCCCCACTTCTGTGCAAGCATCTGTTCTGAAATCAGGGGGTTTTTCCTTTTCCTTCTCCTTTTTAAAAGAGCTAAAACATGGTGCTGTGAGTTTCTCTACATATTTTGAGATGGGGTAACTATCTCCTGGAAATAACCATTTAAGAATGATCTATTTCCAACCGAAATAAATCCAAGCTTTGTTTGCTTTTATAGGCTACATCTCCCATGACTCTTGGTCATAAGCACTTTACCAGAGCTTTATGGGAAATGTAGTAAACAACGCTAAAAAAGTCTCACTTGTTTAGTCTTGGTTAAAATATCAAGGCACTTGAATGTTACCATCCACAACAGCAGGATATTTATACTGTG
The DNA here is from genome assembly GCF_949987685.1 of Ammodytes marinus. Taxonomy (NCBI): domain Eukaryota; kingdom Metazoa; phylum Chordata; class Actinopteri; order Uranoscopiformes; family Ammodytidae; genus Ammodytes; species Ammodytes marinus. Next base: position 8,478,405 of record NC_137211.1, on the reverse strand, counting down.
AGAGAAACAGCTGTGTTTTATGTTGCTCTTCAGAACGACAGGGAAGAGAAAGCCTGTGAGTTGCAGTAGCCTACATGATAATAGCAAGACAAGCTCCAAAAATCGGCATTGAGTTTCCATTGTTTCAGAGGCTACAGAGTCGCCCAAACAGACTCTCAGAAACACATCCCTCACATGTCATTAGCTTGTTCATTTCACATGAGTTAGCAAACAGATGTTTAGCCACAGCGGGCAGCTACAGTGCAGATTAAGATGAGCATGCCATTGCAGTTGTGTTTTCTCCGGCTGTATGCTTTGTGCTTGGGGGGGGGGGGGGGGGCAGCAGCATGTGTCTTATGAGACTCGGCCCCAAACCGTCTAATAGAGAACAATGACTGGAATTAATATGTACACACATACTGATGACACACCAATGGTGACCTTTAAGGCAATCACTGGGTCACTTTTCAAGAGAAATTACTTTCTCGAAGAAGGAACCATTTTCCAGATAGTTGAATGCCTCGTGTATTGGGGTCTATAAGGAGTGCTAATGCTAACTGACTGAAGCTAACTTTACTGAACAGTACAGTTTAGTAAAGTTAAGTGCCTTTGTGTTGTCAGAACACTGAAAACTGAAAACATTTCAAACAACATGACAGTATATGACTGAATCTGATCTCTATTGACGCCCTTGTTGCTTAGCGGGCCGGGTAGAGTAGGAGACGTGATGGAGGGAGCGTGTGAATAGTTCAACAGCCTCTGCCCTGTAGCCATGGTGAACACTGTAGAGCTGTGAATGCAGCAGTGTAGACTAGACTTCTCTCTGGGTTTGTTTTTGTCCTCACTTCCAAATGACTAACAGAAAGCTCCTTTGACTGTGCAGCTGCGCCGTAATAGCCAAGACCGTTGCTCACTGGCTTGCTCATCACCATTCGTCCAACCAGAGCGCTTGACTTTGACTCTCACTCAGAAATATGCAGAGAATGAGAAGAGAAAAAAAAGACTGCTCAAAACTGTGTCCTGGGAAATGCAATGGAAAGATTTATCAGACATTCTGTGAAAGGCTACGAATCTTGTTGCACATTTTACGATGTGTTTCTTTGGACAAAATTCATCTTTTCATTTTGTTAATTCAACACCCACTTGTGCACAGTTTTGGAGTAAATCTCAGCTGGCTGTATTTTCTATTTCTGAAGCTAAAGGCAAAAAGGTCATTGAGTTCTTTAAGCAAGTTGGATCTTACCACACAGTGTATTCATTAATACATTTTTTTTGTCATGTTCAGTACTGCCGACACAGTCATTGTACCTCACTTTCCAAAGGACCAGTTAACTACTTGATTTGTATTACTCTAGTCAAAATGTTTTACACCGATGAAACATTTAAGTATTTTGATTAGCAGTCGCCTTCTGTTTCACTTGGACAAGTGCCTGGAAAACAAATGCTGTTTGTAGTGTCATTTATAAGTGTTTTATTTGTATTATAAATCTATATTTCTTTAATATGTACTGTGAAAATAGGGTTTTCAATAATGACTCTAATTTGTATGTGGAAAATTATTAATATTTTTTTTTCTAAGGAATGAAAAACATTTGTATCTCCATGAGCTTTGGATGAGAAATAAAAATAAGTATTTGTTAATAACCTCATGTTGTGTAAAAGTGTATTTAGCTGCGATTAATCCGCCGAATGCACATTCTTTCTAAATGTGTTGCTTTTCACAAATGCTTTGTCCGTGTGCACCTTCTGTATTGAAAGCTCGAAAGTAGCAGAAACATATGGAAGTTCTCTGCTTGTTAATGGCTAAGTTTAGAATGGGATTTTTGTTTGTAAGCGTTCAGGAAATTTGCAGCACTTTAGCTTTACATTAACATACAATGGCTCTGCATTCCACTTGTTCCCTCTGATAAATGGCATCTACCTTAATTTCACTTTTAAGTTAATAAAAAAAACAAGACGACACATAACAAATCAAGGTTGTTCTTATTGTTGACAAAAGCAGTTGAATATCCCCTTCAGTAGATGGTCATAACCTGCAAAGCAAAAGACAGAAAGCACTATTATATTACACTTCCTGTTTTTGGGAGCTGAGGCTTTTGTTTGCGTGAGGTCATGGCTGTTTATGCTGGCAAGGCTTTTAACAGAATGAGAGTGTTCCTCACTTTGTTCATCCAGTCCACGTAGGAGTTGACTTTAGTGAAGACAGTGGGCTTCTGGAAGACATTGCAGCCCTGACCGGAACCGAAGCTCACCACACCGTGGACATCCCAAGAGCCATCAGGGTTCTGACAATTCAGAGGGCCGCCAGAGTCTCCCTGTAGGTCAGCAGCACAAACACTGTTGGCTAGCAGCCAATGTAACTTACTAGGTGTCCTGCTTAAAGCTATAGTGCGTAACTTCTGTAGCCAGTTTTTAAACTCTGCCATAATGTGAAATACAGAGATAGTTTTGTGGAGCTGATGGGCTTAATCAACTTTGTGGCAGCTTGTTTGGCGATGGCTTGAAATTCACGAAATTCATTGTTATGGAAATGTTACGCACTATTGCTTTAATCTTCTTTTAAAGCTGCACAGTATTTAAATCTATACCTTAAAAGGGAACTTTTACAAATGCCATAACTGATTGATGCAAACTGACCAATAAATGACTGTTGCTCTTCCTTGCATGTACTTACATTACATCCGGCGGTGATGCCATCACCTCCAGCACAGACCATCTTGTCTGTGGCTAGGACGCTCCACCAGTCGGGCAGTGTGCAGGTCTCACGGCCGACCACTGGGAGTAAAACCTGCTGCAGGATGTCAGCCGCAGGACCACTGGCTGTGGGGAAGAAATGCACTTAGCTCAGGTAATATCCCTTCCACAATATCAAGTGATGAGGTGAAGATGTGTTTGGTTAGGGATTTATTCTGCAGTACTATTCCAGCGGGTGCATTTCCGGTTGACAGACACCAACTATAACTAACTAATAAATTGTGTAAGGCCGCTGTAAGTTTTTCCGTTCTGTGCTACTGTAAGAAGATGGCGGTGAAACATGGCGGCTCGTTTGTCACAGTGAAACGGTCATTCTAGGGTTATAAAAGATTATACACTAATAAGAACATACTTAAAGGGTAACTGCACCCCCTGTTTGAGCTGCTGCACGATTTTGAAAAATGCTTTCAGACCATGGATTCTGAATTCCGTTTGAGAACCATTGTTTTTAAACATTCCGACATCAGCCGGCCGACTTTCGGGAAGGGGGGGGGGCGCGGTGTCTGTGAAGGAGGGGGCTATCTATCACTCAGGAAGATCTGAATGACATAACTTCATTGAAATATCGAGTGACACAAAGTCTAACGGCACTATCGCTACACAGTGAGCTCATATGCCACACAGATAGGTCGTCTGAGGTGGAGGACTTTTCTTATTCTAAATTGTTGGCGGGTGTTTCTATCGTAGACCGAGTAGCGCAAGTGAACGAGCGGCAGTGTGTGTGTGTGTGTGTGTGTGTGTGTGAGCGAGGTGAGCGAGGAGAGCGAGCGGTAGCGTGTGTCAATAAAGTGAAACAATGAACGAGTCCGGGTCTGTGTGTGTCTGTGTGTGTGTTCGCGCAAGCGAGATAGTGCAGACACACTGTCGGTAGAAGTGAAGGGTGTTAACCCCCGAAATAACATCCTTGGAGGGACAGTATAACAGTAGTAGCTCATGGACCAGCCATGGACCTGTGAAGAGCGTGCCTGGCTTTGCGGCGACGTGATGACGTACATGGGGTCAAAAAAGTCCCATGTACGTCATTTTTCGAATCCGAAGGAAAAAGTTTTTTTCAAATCTTAATAAAGTTCTAAAATGATTTACAATACAAAACATTTCTTGAATTGCCGATATTTAACATATCGAATTTTTTTTCAATATTAACACCAGCATATATGTGTTCCTTACCAACATAGTGATTTAATTCAGCTTATATCTCAAAAAACAAGTAAAAGGGTGCAGTTACACTTTAAGAATATTATATTCCAAATCTACTGAGTCTGTTCTGAAAAAAAAACAATTCCTTTTACACAATGCGCCTTTAAGTTGCATTGATTTGACTGGATTTAACTGTTTTTCAACACGAATCCTTCAAAAATGTTATATCCTATCTACCATTTACAATTGTGTATTGCACAATTTCACAGATAGCTTTAGTGCCAACAAACTCTTTTGCAACTGAGCTTAACATAGTGCAATTGTGCAACTCCTTTGTAATTGTAGGCTCTCAAATTCTAGTAAAATACCGGAAGCTCACACAACAGTGACCCATGTGACTGATAAGAGCCTTGCAAAACCACGCTTTCTATCATATTTTACTGCATCTGTTAATTTTCAATGAAGTCAAACCTAACGTCTAAACCTAATAAAAAAAACAAAACAGGATTCATCCTGGACTGCTGAATGGAGGGACACTGTCTAGACACCATTAATCAGGAAGTCAAAGTCCAAGGTGGACATTTATATTGACAGTGATTCATTCTGCTGAAGGTGTGCTTCACTCACTGGAGAGTCGACCCCATCCGGTGACGTAGCAGGGAGCGCCATGGGGCAGGACCACGCTCCGGTCTGGGATGCAGGCGGCCATGATTGTGTCAGAGAAGATGACAGGGGATGACAGCTTGATCAGGGCAATGTCGTTACTGCAAACAAACAGATGGAAAAAAATTACTTACAAGACCTGGTTTATGTTGTCTTAAAGCCACAGCGCGTAACTTTTTCATATAAACGAATGCTGTCTACATTCAAGCTTTTGCCAAACAAGTTGACACAAAGTTGATTTAAGCCTATCAGCTCCACAAAACCTTCTCTGTATTTCTCAGCATGGCAGCCTTTACAAACTGGTGTCAGCCTCTCCGACACTGGCGCAGGAACTCAGAAGAATCCCAAGTAATGTTACAGTTGTTGATTTCTACTGCTAAGAAAAAACCATGACGTACAGCAGAAGTTATACAAATCCATGCGCGATCACAGAAGGCTTTACCTCGCGCAGATGCGACGACAGTGTTGTTGTCATTACTCAGAATTCCTCATGGGGGGGTAACAGAAGTTACGCACTATAGCTTTAATGTGTTGCTGAATCGACTTCCTTATTTCTATAGTTAAGTGATCCCTGATACTCTGCTTACACGTGGTGACCTGCTGATTATCTTCACTTGGGCTCATGAGGTGATAATGAGCTGTGTGGGCTGTTACCGGCTGAGCAAAGTGTTGTAGTCCTCATGGGTAATGATTGTGGTTGCCCTCCGAGCTGTCGCGCCCTCCTCACTCGTCTTCAGGCTGTGTTTACCCAGCTCCACCCTGTAGTTGTAGCGGTCACTGTGGGATAGCAGATGACATGGTGTTTCCGTGGGGGAGAAGGAAACTTAGTGTTAACTTTTCTTTTATGTGTGTACAAAACTGTGTTTAAGCTGGTTGTGGATTGCAAATGCTTGGTAGTCCTGTTTAGGCAATGAATGGTTGTTTGGGTGACCAAACAATTTTTAACTAGTATTCTTTTGAGATCGCCCACTTTTTAGTAAACTGTGTTTTTTTTTCTTCATTTTTGTCTACGAGTTGTCTACATGCCAGTTCTTTCTCTCACTGTTCAGGCATGCCAGCCATTTGGGCCTGACGTACTATCCTTCCAAAACAGCTCTTACAGTCGCAGAAAAGCAAAATGCGTCATTTCAGTTGAACAGTGGAGCTCTTTTTCCTGGCACAGACCTTTCCCCTTGGCAACACGAATATGAATGCTTTCATAAATGCTTTCATAAATGCTGGGAATATTGAATCATTATTGAATATAAATCAATGATGAACATTAGCAAAGGTTTGCTCCTTTAGTGGAAGAAACTTGTATCCATAAACTATATTTACCAAATAATTTAGGGATGTTGTTACAGTTTTAAAGAGCATACTGTGTTGTCATTTTAAATATATTGACAGCCTTAGCCTTGAGTTGAGTGAGACAAACTTGATGCAGTGTGCAGCAGTGAGGACCCAGTCAGCAGAGATGAGGCTGCCTCCACAGACGTGCCTCCAGCTCCCACTGCTGTCCGACTGGAGCGAGATCTGAGCAGAGGGGACACTGTGTTTACTACACATTTAATCTCTCACCCCTTTACATCAACTCTGTAGGATAATTCATAATCAAAACGTTCAACATTACTAAGAATATAGAAGAGAGTGAATGTGATTTTTATTTTATTTTTATCTTTAATGGTAAAAATGAAAATGTAGTGTAGTGGTTGTCAGAGTGACAATGTTTTGACTGGTTTAAATAGCAGAGCTTACCTGCCAGGGCCAGCTGTGAGGCGTGGCGTCGTCTCCTGCCACCACCCTGCTCAGCACAGGAGGGAAAGTGGGAAGGCCGCATCCATAGGCTGGGACAACGTTAATGAAGTATAGTGAGATTTTCACAGCAGACTAGACATAACACTATAGGGAATGATTTAACTTTGGCATTTTCTCTTAAGGTGAACGAACATCTAAGCATTATTTACAACATCAATTAAAATCATCATTCAATCATCATCATTATCAGTATACACTTTACAAGACTGATAAGGGACTATTCATTTAGATTGTACTACAATGAATGAGTCTGAAGTAATTTATGCGAGAAGATTGAAACTGTCTTACCGGTAGCTACCACTAAAGTGAGAACCACCAGGCTCCTCATGACTGTAAAGTCTGTAGAATGTAGATTTCGGGTTAAGAACAGGCTTGTATTTATACTGTTTGATGGCAACTTCTAACCAGCGTATGGACTATTTTGGGAAACTTGGCTGACACATGCTGAAAGTCAAACAAGTGCTTGAGGCTGAGGATACAACATGTGGTTGGTGATAGGTTTTTCACATCACTACTCCCCACGGGGGGATATTGGATCCTTTTCTTTAAGCTATTTAAGTAACATGGAACTTAAAGGGATGATCAATTCTTTCAGACTGGCTCATTATTCTGAAGATTCAGTTCTTTAGTACTTTTCATATTCTTGGGAGACTATGTACACGATAATAGAGACAGAAATAGTACAACACAAGAAATAACACAAGTCTTCACATTTTATTGATCGTATATGTGCTAAAAGTGATTTTGATTCCAAAAACGGGTCCACTCAATAGGCCACCATTTTCTGTGGAAGAGATGACGAAAAAAACACGTTAGAGATTTGATGCGGTATCATGTTTTCAGCAATATTTGTATAGATCCAGATTGTAAAATCTTTATGAAACAAATTAAATAAAACACTGATATTTGGAATGACTTTAACAAGTGGTTAGTGAAGAGGTTTAAGGAGCCTTACGGAGCTGATCCAGTCGCTGTAGGAGCTGACTTGGGTAAACACGGTGGGCTTCTTGGGGTAGTTGCAGCTGAGCCCCAGGCCGAAGCTGACAATGCCGTGAACCTCCCAGGCACCAGCAGTGTTCTGACAGTTCAGAGGGCCGCCTGAGTCTCCCTGAGTCACCACACCAGAGAAAACATGAGCAGCGTGCAAACTTCCAAATTCCTCATGTCAATGTCAAAGTCGCGACATACAGAGGAATCGAAATTATGTTTATAACATAAGATAAGTTGGAGTAAATAAATTGAAATGTGTAATATGAGGAACATTATTTACAATATGTGCAATATGCAGTAATATGTAATGATTAATAATTCATTATTTTAGACTCACATTGCAGCCAGACACGACTCCATCTCCACCAGCACAGACCATGGTGGGCCTCACCATAGGACCCCACCAGTCTGACTTGGTGCAGGTAGCATGGTCCACCACGGGCAGGAGAGCCTGCTGCAGGTTGTCAGCAATGGGACCTCCGGCTGTGGGGAGGAGAGAGGAGATGTGTGGTCAAAATAAACTGTGAGAAAAAACTGAAGCTTTGAGGGAAACTGTCTAGTTTCAAGGATTATCCTAACAAATACTGTCTCCAAAGGGGGCGCCCTTAGCTCAGTTGGTAGGGCGTCCCCCCCATGGGCCTCGGCCAGCAGCGGACCCAGGTTTGATTCCAGCCCGCGGTCGATCTCTGCATGTCACTCCCCTCTGCCCCATTTCAACTCTGTCTCTACTCTATCAATAAAAGCATAAAAATGCCAAAAACATATCTTAAAAAAATAAAATAAAAATATCTCCCCATCCTGTTACACTTATTGACAAAAGTTACAAAGTGCAATAGCACCAATTTTTTTCAGAATAAAAGCCCACACTGCAGTGAGAAAAAAAACAGTCAATTAACTTAACTGTCAAAAAAAGCTCATTAAGCAATCTGACATTAAATGACAAATGACATTATTACACTCATGCTGCATAGTAAACTAGGCTGGAATGGCTGCACATTAGGAATATTTATTTATTTATATTTACCTTTTTAGTCAATTACAAACACCTTAAGAGCTGTAGAATACAAAATAAAAGCTCAAATACCGAGATAAGACTGTATACTTACCTAAATATTAAGACATATTTCATTTAAACTGCAGTAAAGAATGCCTTCTTATTGGGACTGCAGCAATAACATTAGGTTTCACACAGGATTTGTGCACACCACTTTGGAACTATTATATTATGTGATAAGTGACCAATTAAATAACACATATTTTGCATCAGAGAGAAGGAGGGGGACTGGACACTCACTGAAGAGGCGACCCCATCCAGTGACGTAGCAGGACTCGTTATGGGGCAGGAGTGAGCCCGCGTCAGGGAGACAAGCTGCCATGATGGTGTCAGAGAAGGTGACCGCAGACTCCAGCTTGATCAGGGCAATGTCGTTACTGGAGAGAATACGCAAATATTCATGAGTATCACTATAGACCTGCAATTTTATTTTATTTATTTGATGATTTTTTAGACATAGCCAGGTCTATTGTGTACTTTTTTAGAAGTTTACCGGATGAAAACGGAGCTCCACTTCTCATGCACAAGGATGTCGGCGGGGCTCATGAACACAACGCCCTCCTCGGTCTCTTTCAGGTTGTGCTTTCCCATGGCCACTCTGTACTCCTTGCCAGTGCTGTGAGTAGTTGACATAGAGAATACCATTGAGGCTGTGATGAATTAGCTCAGAGCTCCTTTTCACTATGTTTTGTGGATTCTATATGTAAATATGGTCTTACTGACATGCACTGAATCTACTGTACCTTCTATTCACCTGGTATTGGCAATGTATCCAATTAAAGTAATCATTTATGGGAAAGAAAACTTCCTCGCATTTATTACTCAATGGGTAATTCCATTTATCACAGCCCATGTCACTGATTGCTAATATTGATATGTGTTGTAATGTTTGCTGCATTGATATCCTATCATGAATTGTTACACACACCTGATGCAGTGAGCAGCAGTGAGGACCCACTGGTTAGAGATCAGAGTACCTCCACATGTGTGTCTCCACTCACCCTCCCTGTTGTACTGCAGGGAAATCTAAAAAAAACACATATGGACACAATCGGCATTTATAAGTTTTCTTTTTCCACTCTTTTTTTCTTTCACCGGCCTAGCTTTGTATGGATGCTGTTTTTTTATGCTGTTTGCAGTGTTTATGTCCAGATGGGAGTTCATCCAGCTATACTCCCGTTGCTAAATTTGGCAAAAGTTAAAATTTCTGGTGTACTTGTAACGGCACTGAATATCTTATCTATAGGCCTATAATTAACTTTACCCTCTTGAAGTCTGCAGTCTTAGAATACGTCTTTTTTTAGAGAGTGGATCTCTTGTTTCCTGAGTAAAAGGCCTCACTCAGCATGTTTTACCTGCCAGGGCCAGCTGTGAGGTCTGACATCCTCTCCTCCAACCACCCTGCTCACCACAGGGGAGTAGGTGGGCAGGCCACACCCGTAGGCTGTGGAGACAGACAGAGACAGACCTATGTAAATAGGTGTACAAAGCTGTTCATTTGCATTCAGTCTGCAGATAAAGCTGAAATGTGTGGGGATGACGGATGACTGTAACAGTGGTGTGTGTGTGTGTGTGTGTGTGTGAAAGATCCTTACCACCAGCGACAAAGAGAGCGAAAACCACAAACTTCATCATGTCTGTATCTCTACAGTTATAAGGCAAACATCTGACATATTTATACCATTCACGATGTTACGCAACCCACACAAACGACCTCAGATTATTTGAAATGTTCCATTCGACAAACCTTATCAAAGGGGTGGAGCTAAGTGAAAGTCAAAACAGACAAAAATGACCAGGAATACTAGGCCAAGGCCAGTGTCCCTGAGTTATGTATAATCTTCAGCTTTTTTGTTGAACAAGTCAGTAGAATTAAGGATGTTTAGCTGTGATCGTTAAGAGCTGGAGTTGACACAAAGGGCAATAGGTTTGTTCATGAGTTTTGATTGCAGTTTCGCTCTTAAAGACAGTGGTGAAAACATTAATCCCTCTGCACTGATCCATTACCTCTCGCTCTTCTCATATATTTACTTTACTATACATGTTTACATCAATGACACAACTTGATTTATTTATTATTAAGTTGGAACGGTGCAAAATGTACAACATAGACAGTTCTTGTGGTATCAGTTCAAACACAGCTGCCTCAAAAACCAAGATGATGTATGCTCCACAAATACTGTTATACATGTTCATGAAATATTACAGCTAACATATTATTGCACAATTTGTGTATATCATGTTTTATCCGTGCTTACAATTATTTTTCAATAAAATAGATGTAATTCTAGTAAAAACATCTGCAGTACAATCCTGATTCATCATCTGTTTTTTAAGGTGCCTAAACTACATACTGTATAATCACATACAAACACTATGTTGGACTATTCAAATGAATTGTCTTTGTTGTATATATTCCAATTGTAACCAGTGACCAGTTCCAATGAGTGTATAGCTACAGAATGCAAACATAATCTCTTATTTAAAATGTAAAAAACAAAACAGGACAACAAAACACAGACCATGTTAGGTCACTGTAAGACATCTGTCTGGTTCACACAGGTTGAGTTGGGGAGATAAGGTGTATTTGGGGATATCTATAGTTACTTATCTCCAAGGTTGATTTATTTTCCACACCAACTCTACCTGTCTGCTTTTGAAGCACATCACACACACACACACACACACACACACACACACACACACACACACACACACACACACACACACACACACACACACACACACACACACACACACACACACACACACACACACACACACACACACACACACACACACACACACACACACACACACACATTTACAGTATATAATGCAGGAGCACGACTGCATGAAGACAAGTCATAATGAAGTTTGTGATCCTAGCTTTGTTTGTTGCTGGTGGTAAGCTCTCTCTCTCTCTATTCTTACCGTATAAAGGAGTTGCTATATACAACTGTTAACATTGATTTGACATGAAGTGCTTTACATATTGTATTAGAGCTTTGAGTTGATTGGGTTTAACAGGTTCACATTTGATCGTTATTCTACAAAGTGCATTGAATTATTTTTTTCAATAGTTGAAGGATGTAATTTTACGATAGCTACTGCAGCATCATACATCTCCATACTCTGTGCTGTTGTTTCTTAGCCTACGGGTGCGGTCTGCCCACCTTCCCTCCCGTCATCACCAGGGTGGTTGGAGGAGATGATGTCCGTGAGAACAGCTGGCCCTGGCAGGTATGTGCCACTTTGAGACGACTTCTATATGACCTATTCTTTCTGTCTTCTGTCAAATTCCTCAACTCATAAAACGTTTACGTTCCATCACCGTTTGTTCTTTCTCAGGCGTCCCTGCAGTACAAGAGTGGCAGCAAGTTCTACCACACCTGTGGCGCCACCCTGATCGCCAGCCAGTGGGTCCTCACTGCTGCTCACTGCATCAGGTTTGGCTATACACTATTTTCTGAAAAATCTGAAAATCAAAATGGTAGAAATGGTATGGTAGAACTAGAAAGTGTAGCGCCTACTTTTCAAGCTGGGTGATAGACAGTACGGGAGGAGTATAAACAAGTTTGAATTGTTTCGTTTAAAAATGTAGCCTTTATTAGAACCTATTCTTATATACTGGAAAGCACAGAGTTGGCATAACAATGCAGCTTAATATATAAACTGAAGAATTCACCATTATGAGCTGTGGTCACTGATTGTTAGATGTAATGAATTAATGTATCCATTTTCTAGAGATCAGAATAAAACTAACTGGTTATCCCACTTTTGTTCACGCTGGCAGTGAAACTACAGTATGAACACTCTACATTACCAGCAAGTGGTCCTTTAGTTTCTGTTTATGTTATGTGTTCCTGTTATAACAACGTTGGGTGTTCTAATAAAGTGTTCTTCAAAATATCCCCGATCATCCAAACAACTCCAAACCTTGTCTCTGTGTTTTTGTTGTTGTTGTGTCTGAGCAGCAGCCGCACCTACCAAGTGCTCCTGGGCAAACACAATCTGAAGAACGACGAGGCTGATTCCGTCGCCCTCAGCCCCGCCAAGATCATTGTCCACGAGGACTGGGACTCCCGCAGAATCCGGTGGGGTTCAAGTCTTCTTCATTATCCCTATCATGTTGTAGAGTTAAGACAACATGTGTGTTTGACTTGATTAACTCATTAACATTGTGTTTCTACGCGTGGCATTTTGAAATATGATTCTGCAGCAACGACATCGCCCTGATCAAGCTGTCCAAACCCGTCACCTTCTCCGATGCCATCATGCCCGCCTGTATGCCCAACGCTGACGACATCCTGGCCAATGGCGCTCCCTGCTACGTCACCGGATGGGGCCGTCTCTGGAGTAAGTTCTATCAGCTAAAGAAAAGAAAAAAAGAGGGGAAAAAATAAACCATCTCTGCCCAACATCAATGTCCTGTTGTTATAGCTTAAATGTTATACACATCGGGACTCTAACAATTATTTATCATCAGTGGCTACGATGGGTTTGAGTCTAATTTTGAATAATTTCTTGGTTTTGCCTCTGATCTACAACTTGTCTGGTCTCAGCCAAATGTATATGTTGACTTTTTCCCCTATGAACCTAAATCATAATCTGGATCTGAAAGGGTAACATTTTGCATTCAGAAGTCCTTATTTGACGTGCTTCTTAAGTATACAGTCTAAATAAGCTCATATAAACAGATAATACTGTATTGGTTAATTTTTACAAAACCTTTTTGATCTTTGAGAGAGCTTTGAATGGAAACTAGTTTTGAATGAACTTGCACTTGAATCAGGTCTTGACGGCAGTCCTCCTAAATCTTAACACCCTGTTCTCTTGTAAAGCCGGAGGTCCCATTGCTGACATCCTGCAGCAGGCTCTCCTGCCCGTGGTCGACCACAACACCTGCTCCAAGAGTGACTGGTGGGGAAGCCTGGTCACCCGCAGCATGGTCTGTGCTGGAGGAGACGGACAGCTGGCTAGCTGCAACGTAAGTCTGACCAAATTGAAATAATATCCTGTCACGTTTTTTTGTTTAAGTTTTTTAAAGGTGCACTGTGCAGTTTCAAGGGAGGGGGGTTTGTTTACATGTGAAGAGCTTGCAGTTAGTTTACAAAAAAAAAAGTTTTCTCGGAATGACATTTCTATGTATTAAATAATTATATCATCATCAATCAAAACTAAATTATTTAGAGGCACCTAGAACCAAAAGTAAGACTGGGAATATGTGTGTAAACAAAACTGTGGGCCCTGCTGCTGCAACAACAATGCAACAGCACATTTTCAGGTATAGCTTTCTAACTTCAAACAGTGTTCCAAGGATCCAATTTTCCTCGGATGAAAGTTTGTTTATTTAATTATGAAAATATACCTTAGCAAATGTTCACTTCTCTGACACATCCAAAAATGACATAGTGCACCTTTAAACTGAATATGACATTTGACTGTGTTGCCCTGTAGGGAGACTCTGGCGGCCCCCTGAACTGTCAGAACCCTGATGGCTCCTGGGAGGTGCACGGTGTGGTGAGCTTCGGCTCCAGCATGGGCTGCAACTACCGCAAGAAGCCCTCTGTCTTCACCAGGGTCAGTGCCTACAGCTCCTGGATCAACAACGTAAGTGAACAAAAATAAAAAGATTGGATGGTCAAATATATTTACTGAAGTATTTCATGATACACTTTTTTTTTTTGGCTCAACCAGACAGTACCAGACAGTAGTAAAAACATTTTTTCCTCTCTGCCACTCTCTCATCAGTCAAGACACAGAATGACATAAAAACTACTAATTGGTAGCCATTTGTTTGTGTATAACTAAGACTGAAAATTGTATTCAAAAAGGTAGAAAACCATATACATAGTGTCAATAATACATGAATTATAAAAATGATGAAAATCACAGTTATCGTCATCTCAGTTTAAATGTGACCTACAAAGTAAAGCTTAGAGAGGTTGAGTGGCAATGTTGTGATAAAGAAGCACATGTGATCTACTACCCTCTAGTGGATTATTTTTTATATGTCCTCTCTATGCTTTCTTTCTTTTCCAGGCCATGATCAGCAACTAAGATTTGGATTGGTTGAGTCATTGTTTGTTGTTGAACCTGAACATCAAATAAAGAATGTAGTGGCTTATGCAGTGTATTCTGTCTTCTGTTATTTCTTAATATCAGTATATACATTTTTTAAATTAGTCATTTATAGCAGGGGGAACACATTTTGATAGTTGCCAATATTTCATACCATCCCCCCTGGGTTCCATATGAAAGCAAGCTCACACATATGTCATGCTTATATTGTTGACTTATGTAAGTCCAGTTATCCCTAAATTTGTCCATCATAGCAGGGGGAAAGCCTCCTGTCCCCCCTGACATTTTTCTGCTATTGTATTTTGTACACTGCATTGTTGGTGGGAGCTGGATATAGCCTAGACCTACATAAGAATTTCATGGCAACGATTGCGCCTGTATTTGTTTTGCATCTGATCAATAAATAAAACACGGACATAACTTTGAAATTTTTCACTTTTATGCAACTTGCGTGCCATACATTACGTCCCAATTATCATTGTAAGCTATTTTCACACAAATGTTGTCTAAACACAAATTATTATTTCTGAATTTTAGACACTCATAAAATGATCTTATTTTGTTTTCTGTTTCTTTTACACATCATTGTAGTAGGGCTCTGAGAGGAACAGTTAGTGGGATAAATACGACTTGTAATTTTGACTTTGTCCACTATGCAAAAATTGGCGCACAACCTGTCGCAGGTCAGGGATAGCTCTTCTGTCGGAGGTCGGATGGCGAGTGAAGAAGAAGTCAGTGGCCATCTTGAAATATATGTAGTTCACCTGCGGCTGTGGCTGTGCTCCACCTCCACCAGAGGAATCTGTTTACACACCTGGCTTTGAGGCAATGTCTTGTAAAAGTTTGGTACGTTCCTTTATTTATTGTAAGCAACTTTGCTATCGCCAAATAGGCCAATGTCTTTTCAGTGCATCGCTTTTTTTATATAGCAACTACTCAGGTTAAACTAGTTAGCCTAAATACTGGCACCATGAATGCAAGCTATCAAAAAGGCATCTCAGCTATAAGCCTGCTTCCCCCCCCCCCCCCCAAAAAAAAAGTTTTATAATTTCACTTTTTACCTGCTTTGTAGGTTTCATCTTTTGCCAACGTGTCTTAAAAAGCAAAATGTCCCACCAAATTAAGAATGAGTGGGTCAGAGCCATTCTCACCTGTTTCAAATGACCACTTGGGATCCAACCGTCTCTAATGATTCCACTTCACAGCTTAATCAGTTTTTGACCAGTGCATGATTGGTGGAAATAGTTGTTCATTTTCGTGGTGTGATAGCTTCTGTATTCAGACGTTTTCTACACGTTTTTTTTAAAATTTCTATTGTAAGGTGATTAGTTTTGAACAACGTCGTAATCAATTTTACTGTGTCATAATAACACTTTGTTTCGAATATTTTGCATTCATGGCTAGTCTACTGTAGGCCACCATAATAACGAGCACACGTCTTTACGCAATAGCCTACATTAGGCCAAAGTGCGTAACAATCAATCCCCAACTCATATGTTTTTTTTTATATTGCATACGATAAAATACACCTTAGTATACAATGTAACACATTAGATGTTGCTTAGCCTACACTATATTAGTGAAAATATAGTTCAAAGTAAAACGCACTAGCTGCATTTTGATTGTTTTCCTTTTCAATAACTTACACACAAAAGCCTGCAGTAGCCTATACTGTTCTGAGCTGAATCTTTTAGCATCCTCTTATATTTATAATTATGATCAAATCATATATACCTAATATGGACCACCCCGGGCACACATGAAATGAACAGAAACCATTATCATACCCACTTTCTTATATTATCTTTCTATGTAACAGGTGCTTTAGTCACACAACCCCAATTACTGTCCTGTCTCGTAGGTGGAAAGATCTCATTTATCACCATGATGTTCCACAGTAATTATTGAAAGAGTAATTATGAACCTCCTATTTTGCTCCCAGGGCTCATTTGCATGTTAATTATCATTAGCAACGCAGGAACACAAGTCATGGCAGGAGAAAAAGGAACTTAATCCTCCTCACCATTTTTAACTCCACCATTCCTATGAAGTTTTCAGATGACATTATTGTGTTTTTTTCTTCTTCTAAGAATTCACCTTGGTTGTACACTCTTTGCCCACAACCTCTATTGTAATAGAATAGATGTTGTTATTTAAGTGACAGTATTCTTTTCGGCAGGATCTGAATAGTAAAATAGATATGTCAGTCACAGTATAAATCAATTTCTCCGTTACAGATGTGGTGATGGAAGGGAGACATATTAATATAACATTAGTATAATGTTATCTACATGGTGATTTTTTGCAGTTAAAAATGAATGAGAGATGGGTCATAAAAAGCCTAACATAACTAACCACGTTCCAGGCATACCATGTTTCCCAAAATGCTGTTGGTGCTTTTAATTTTTTTTAAATTGATTTGTCATGGAGAGCTATTTATTGAGATGGTGTATTATGGCAACTATGGGACAATATTTTTAAAAAAGGAGCCGGGAGTATATTTTGGAGAAAAAAATGTAAATGTTCTACATTAAATTTTTGATCATCTCAGAGAGAGAAAAGTCTGCACAGTGGACTTTTATATTAAAGGCAATGCCACATTTAAATCACAGAAAGCAAATGACTTATAATAAAAAATAATATAAAGAGCTTCAGATTAAAGTTAAACATCTGCTTTCATGTTATTTCCAGGTTACACTGAGGGGATTTCTATGAAGGAACACTTCTCTCCGCTGGGCAGGTGCAAATGGGAGTTCTACAGGTAGGCCTAACACTTGCTTGTTGTTGACATTTAATATAATAAAATGTATATATGATTTATTTGGCATATTATTCAGTACATATTTAAGTTTCTTTCCTTTTTAAATAAGGAACATTACAAATGAGCCGTTTTACTGAAAAATGGTTCAATGGTATATTTTTGGTGTTTGAAGATGGTTTTCTCTTGCCACAAGATGGCGACAGATCACTGTTTTGGAGCCCTCGTCCAAAAAGGAGGTACTTCATACAATTGACCTGTGTGTTAGAAACTGGACCACATTGACACAAAACACAATGAGTAACAATGTATTCTGTATATTGTGCACCACTGCGTATTACTTAAAATTATTGTACCCATGTTACCCTTTAAAAGGCATTATTTGCATTAATGAAGAGAATCTTCTCAGCTCTTATATAGTTTACCTAACAACTTTAAGGTAAAGTGAAAACACAGTCAATGAGCCACACACAGCATATTTTACAGTAGAATTATCTAGCAGGTAGAAAATGTAGAATATTTTCTTTTAACCAAAATGACTCTCTTAAGCTAGGGATTCATTGTTGGTAGTACTGTGTGAAAATGCCACTGAGGCTTTTTTCTTATTTTTTTTCTTATTTATATAAATAATGTCAGGACTTGAATCTAAAATCGGTTGTGGTTTTAATTTGTAACAGTTTAGTATGGCTGGATTTGAAGACTCCTCCGCTCTGGTTTCACACATATTTTTTTGTGACATGCTTTTAAGTCATATGTTGTCAGATTAAGGGTCAGATATTCATTTAAGATTCACCCAAATCAATATATTTTTTTTTCAACGCAAATGCAAAAAAATTTGGCGTCATTGTTGAATAGATTGTCTTTTTACATGAAAGGCCTTGTGTGGCATCATTGGCTGGCTGAGCCTCAACCATGGGCAGGTGTGATGTTTCCAGTCCATGCACTGAACCCAACAAGCAGTAATGTTGAACAAAACAAAAACCTCTCAGCCTCTCTGGTGTACAGCGATGAGATGTTTTTGACTCTCTGGATTGGGCTCTCTCTGACTCAGCTTTGACCCTCGCCCATCTGCTACCATGTCCAGGGGTTGAAAGGCCACTGAACGCTTCACATGTTGTTTGCCTCAGGGTGTTGGCCAAAAATACTTTGGGTGAAAGCTAGCTGCTGGGATGTAGTGCGAGGGTATAGACGCTATAGGCCTATACTTGAGCTTTTGTAGTTCAGTATGTACCTGATGCAGTCATTTCATATTATATAGCCTGCACTCTTTACAACTACAATTTAAAAATCGCTTATATATTTGAATTGATCCATTAATTCCTCAGGTAATAACAGTTTCTAAAATAAAGCGACGGCCGACATCTCAGTTCAGCAATGAAAAAGGAAAAAGACTCTTATTAGTCTATGCCACCACCACTGTATTAGTCAGGACTTGTTGGCCAGGGTTAGGTTTTGCTGCTGGGAAATGGAGTTTAAACATAGCACAGTACAGGGCACAAGCTGTTAAGTGGCCCCTCTGCACCAACTCTGTCAATGCATATGACCATTGTTTAGCACCACTTTGGTTCTGAAGGACATGGTTTAAGTGTGCCAAGTGACAACCGCAGCGACTTCATGCCAGACATCCTCCGACTCGCCCATTGCCTTCCACTCTTTGCACTCCTGGGTGTGCTTATCACCACCTCTGAATAGAGCCATGAGATCACAATCACATGTTCTTGTTGTGAAAGGAACACTGTGAATGAAAGGAGCTGCAGGTGTGATGTCGTGTCAGTGACATGAACTGTGTTCACTTGTCAGCCCCCTTAACTTTGTAAACTTTTCCAAACAGGATTATGGCCTGATGATTTGCCATTGTTTCAATTCGGTAATTTACAGTTCAATATTGAAGTTTTATTTGCTTTCATATGCACATGTGTAATTCCACTTTTTCCGGGCTCTTGTTTCACTGTTATTTTTTATTAAATGCACGGCCATATCTGAACTTTATTAGTTTCAGCGCTGTGCGCAAGGCATGGCTGCATGTCTGTTTTTGCTTTTATCCAGTGATCCATCTGTCGTAGTCCTGGGATGTGGTGGTTGCCATATGTAGTGTTAGCATGAATTGGTGATGCAGTGGATAAGCGGGCAGGCAGAATCATACTTTAATATCAGAACCTTGGAAATGGACAGTAGTGAAAATATTAGTTTTGACTTTTAGTTTTGCTGCTTATGAAGGGTTACAGTGGTGCAATGCACTATTCAGGTCTAGGGGGGGAAATGCTGCCTTTATCGACGTGGGCTCAATGACCTTGCTGATGTCATCATCACCCTGTGTGTATGTGTGTGTGTGTGTGTGTGTGTGTGTGTGTGTGTGTGTGTACAATGAGGCAGACTCTTCCCGTGTGGGCATCAGGGGACAAAGTAGTCTTTATGCAGTGTGCCGAGCTCCAAGGCAGAAACATTGTTGAGCTGTAAAACATTCTGTAACTAAAACCACATGTTCATGAGTGGAGGACAGACACACACAGGCAGGCAGCCTCTGCAGCAGGAGCTGGTGCCCTATCATCAGGGGCTCAGGGGCTCCTTTTTGACTCCAGTGCAACACGCCCGTTCAACATCGTGCATTTTATATGTATCAGGAAAAAACCCAAATCAGGAACAGATTGTCCCTAAAAATGTTGGATGATTGATACTGGCGACTGAGGGATGAGAACAAAGGAACACATTTGGCTTTGACACACTTCAGGTCAAACTGACCAGACCTTTTGATTCTAACTACCGAAATGATGTTGAACATGAAAATGCGTCTCTTTGCCAATGGCCCATGTTTCACAGATACTTCCAGAACATGACAAAAAACACGTGGATTAACCTACTGCGTCAAGGACACCATTAGCGTGAGCCACCAATGAGACAACATAAAAAACAACTCTTAGGCCTTTTTTAAATTTCTGGGCCAAAACATTTGACTATATGCTTTACAGCAAAGAGGTGAGGAGGACAGTTCCAAATTGATTCCAAAGGATTATTTATTTCCGGGCATACCGAATTCACTCCAGGATGAACCCTTACACCTTTTAAGACACTACCTAAAGAGAGTTAAGTTAGCGTTACTAAAATCATTGAACATTTCAACTGTAACTGTTGTGCATTATGGCAAATAAATGTCTTGAATCCTGAATTGCAGTGAATTGTAGTTTCAAGCAAAGGGGGAGAGGTTTTTTTTTTCGTCTTTGCATCTTTTAGGTGGAAAATTGTTACCAGAGCTACTGTGTTTGCGTTACGGTGGCTGTCTAAAGGATTGGGAAACTTGTCAGTTGTGGAGGGTTTTTTTCCTTCATAAAACTGATTTGCAGGCTGGAGCTGCTGATTCACCTCTGTTGTTCAGCGTTGTGTTTCCATTCTTCCCCTCGTCCTATAAAGTTTAACAAGTCCCTCACTGAGCTCTTACTGAATATGCACTGTGATAACTAGCACGCTGGCAGGACTTCATTTTGTTTCCGCACTCTTCTTCTCAGATCATCAGGGGCTCTTATCTTGAAATACGGACAGCATTTATATAGCGCTCATTCACCCATTCACACACACATTCATATACCCATTTATACGACGACAGTTTGGGCTTCAGCGATACTTGTAGCAGGCGGTAGATCGAACCCCCTACCGATTCAGTTGGCGACTGCACTACCCCCTGAGATCCTACGCCCAAAATGCTCTGTAGGAGGTCAGCCCTAATTAAAGGGACAGTGTGCCACATTAGCCATGCGAGGAGTCAAACCGGTAACAGAATTGAGGTAATTCAGCCCCTAAGGTTAGGGCTGAACCCTTGACCTAGACCCCAGTGCCCCCCATTTCCCTCTTCCTTCTTTTGCTTGCTCATACCATATTCGGCTTAACTCAAAGCCTGCCTGCATATACCCATCTGAACAGGGACCTAACAATGTCTCGTTTTGTTGTTCTCTTTCTCAAAACCTACAATGTTTGTTTGACAAATCACTTTTTGTCCAAATCAGTGAATATCCCCTCACAATCTGCTACCTGTCTGTACTCTGTGTGCACTGAAATAAAATTCTGTGCTAATACACAGCCTAGGCTCTGTAAACTGTTATGTAATTAAAGGGACTGGGCCCTTTGTTTACATTCCCTTTGTTTACATATCAGTTTACAGAGCATAGGCTCGGTATTAACACCATATTTGTATGTTGAAAAAACGGACAGGTAGCATTTTGCCAGGAGATATTCACTGATTTTGACGAAAAGCGATTTGTCAACAAACATTCTCCATAGTTACCTGGTATGCCTTTTACAATAAACCAATGATTTTGAATTCCCTTCATGTCGCCTTAAAAAATCTACAATTAATTTCTGGGGTCAAAGTGGCCTTGAACCTTTGCAGTTAGGGGCGCCAGTGTAATTCATTTGTGATTGTTAATATGTGTCTTTAACTGCCTCAGCTTAGAGCCGTAATGGTTACTTTTGAAGTGCTGGGGCTGTGTGTCAGGGGCCATGTTTGTGTTATTGCAGATCCTCTGAGAGCCCATTGTTTGGAGACCTCACAGGTTCCTCCTAATCTAATTGGCCACGGATGTCCTGGCTCAGGACCTTTCTCCATGCTCTGGGGATTGACAGAGCTGTTTGGGGCTTGAACAGTCACTTGTCCAAATACAGCCTTGTTTAATTACAGGAGGGGGATGCATGCATATCACCACACACAACCCCCCCACCCCACCCCACCCCAAGCCCAGTAAATGCCCAGTCTAACTCTTTTCAGACTAGATATTCAACCCCACCTCCAAAACAATCTCTATCCAAATAGGAACTGGATTTTTGGGTCTCCTCTCCTCCTTATCCCAAAGCCCCTTAAGCACTCTCTCTCTCTCTCTCTCTCTCTCTCTCTCTGCACTTATCCTCTGTTCACCTTCACTTTGCCAGTGACATACCTCCCCCGTGGTTCTCCATCCAGTGTAAACACAAGGAGATCCTCCTGTGCTATTACTTACAGCACGCTTCCCTGATCCTCTACACGCTACCATCCCACCAGCCAATCCCTGATCACCTCAGCTTCCACCTCTGGATTCCTGAATTTGCCAATCCCAATCTAATTTATGGAATATTTTGGAGGTAACTGTATACGGCGGCAGGGGAAGATAACATCTCCAGGCCCCTGTGAAGGACAGGAACTCTGCAGTGTGTGCTTAATAACATAAACTGCTGAAAAAGAGGTCCCGGGCCGGTGCATTGGCAGAGGAGCAGGCCGGTGAGACGGCTAGAGAGAGAGAGGGAAGGATAGCGGGAGAGAGACGAAGAGGGAGAGGGAGAGACCAGTGTTCTGGGGTGGGGTGGGGGGGGTAATTGAGACCATGTGAGCCTCCCCCAGTGGAGGGATTAGAGAAGAAACGGAACTCTCTCAGCCCCGAGATCGCTTTCAATTAGATGCGCCCAGAGCAAAGGGTTCTTGGGAGACAGGGCAGGCCAGGGACCGCCATCATGGCCCAAAACGTCTGGGCCAAGCAGGCAGGGAAAGGTGAAAGAGAAGTAAGGGTTGTGTATTCCCACCAGTCACCCCCTCCTTCTCCTCCTCCTTCTCCTCCTCCTCCTCTTCCTGGATGTCACTGCCAAAGTCTGCTCTGTCTGTCTGCCTCATGTCTGTGTGTCATTATACAGCAGTCCCATGTCACAAGGGCCAACGTTTCACCACAGCATCACTATACCTACCTGCTTGTTTACCTAAACAAGTTAACAAAGTTGCTTTCCCTTCAAAGTAATGTGCTGCCCTCAAATGCACATTTCCGACATAGTGTCTTTACCTTGAAGACCAGAAGTGTTTTTCTGCGATGGCTCCTGATTAGAAGCGCCATGCTCAAGGGCACATCAACAGCTGTTTGGTGGCAAA
Source organism: Ammodytes marinus (assembly GCF_949987685.1). NCBI lineage: Eukaryota > Metazoa > Chordata > Actinopteri > Uranoscopiformes > Ammodytidae > Ammodytes > Ammodytes marinus. The sequence goes on along the minus strand of NC_137211.1, from coordinate 8,455,317 downwards.
ACTATCTAACAACCTTTGTCATAGGGATAAGATAAGTCAAACATGCATTTATTTTAAGCGCAAACATTCACAAAAAGAATTTATAATTATCTACAGCTAGCTAGTAGGTTTTTATTATCATATTTAATTATGGTCATTTGCATTTTTGTTTTACTTATTTGGCAAAAAAATATCAGAGGAATTGGAAAAATGAAATAACATAATTGAAAATAACCAATATAAATAGTATTTTATTACTAAAAATAGATTGTATACAAGTTCACATGGCAGATATATTTAGTGTTAGTCCCATTGGTTCCCCATTACTTACATTAGTCTCAACGTATATGGAATCTTTTTGCATAGTGTGATTATTTCTCAAAATCACTTTTTTTCGACTCAGTCATCTTACTGTCAATGTTTTTTTTGCCGCTGCTAGATATATCTTATAAATACATCTTCCTCCTTTCTTGTTTCACTTTGAGAGAAATGCCTTCTAAAAAACTGTGATTCAAATAAATTAAATTAGAATATCGTTAAGCATGGCAGGCTAAATTGAAACCACCTTCAATATCCTTCATACAGAAGGAGTTGGGTATGAAAGCTGGTGTCATAACTGTAAGCAGAGATGGCACATTCACATTAGCCAATGTTTTCCATTGCCTGTCTTATCACATCTTTTCCAGTCCAAATACCTATTTAAACCTACCATATTACAGCACAGACGTAACTCGTCACAAGAACTGGAACTTTTCAGTCATGACTCTCTTGTATGTGACAACCATTGTTCATGGCCAGTGTATTCTACAGCCATAATGTGTCTGCCTTATGACCAGGAAGTGGCCCTCTTTAACATCATACAGTAGCTGTCCAAATGTACAGGTACACATGCCTTGTCTGCCTGTGGTTTACCCAGTTCATAGACCATCATCAGACAAACGGAACACATGACATTTTCAGTATTAGGTAGGATTCACAATGTATTACCAAACCTAGAAGTTCAAATTAAAAAGACCATGGAAAATGTTAGATAAATTAAAATCAGTCACAAAAACAGTTTGAAACATAACATATTAAAGGCAGTTGGTACAATTCAGCAGTGCTCAGCACGATAATCCAAATAGGAAAAGCAGGAAAGCTAGAAATGTGCTATGATGTCTGATGTGTGGCAGCTTCGAGGGAAACCCCCTCGCAGTAAATATTTAGTTATGTCTCAATGAGTAGTGAGTGACTTGCAGAATTACATCAATTGATTTTCAGATTTTTTTCTTTAAATATCTGATTTTGGTTTAGATTTTTTAACTGGTTACACCATTATTTTAAGAGAGTTGGCTCAAAAAAAATGACATGTTGCAAAATATTAGTACAACGACTTACATAAGCAGAACTGCAGTTGAAATCAGATAATATGTGCACTCTAAATTTAGCTGATGAGTCTGAAACCCCCCCTCCCTCCCCAAAGATGTTGTAAACGGAGTCTCACAAAGCATCACTTGAGTTCCCCGTCTGGCCGATCCAGAATGCTGGCCTTTTGTATGAAATGCAACATCAGCCCCCCCTGTGTTTAGATTTGTGTTGGCACGGCCATGCAAAGGCCCGGATTGTTTAGAACTTGCTGTTTATTTTCACAGTCTCTAAATGTTTTAGAGAGAACCCCTCGCCGTAAAAAAAGACTGACAGTCTGAAATCTCCATGTTATGCTTTCAGCATCATTTAACTTAAACTGAAGGGTTTATATGCCAGCCGTTTCATTCCTGCAGTGTGTGTTCCTGTCTTACTTTAAAAGCTGACTCCTATGGGCATTTGTATATCATTTTCCATCGGTCATAAACTCTCACTATGCCTGATGAAGTGTTGCTACAATAAGAGGCTTGGATTTTTAACCACTGATATTCAATTAAGTTGCTGCCTGAAAATATATCAGTGACAGGCAGCTACATTTTTTCTATTTTTTTTAAATTCAATATAAAGATTTGTGTTTTTGTTCAGATAGTTAGCTTAATTTTTAAAACTTGATTCTTAGGTTTAAATTTTACGATAGGCTACTAATTTGACCGAGAAACCTAATTCAAATCCTTACCCACATGAATCATTTTATGGATTTTTTTTTAAAATTCCCTCTCTAAAATCCTGGCATACAGTAGACTGCAGTAGTTGTGCTACTTATTGAAGCAAATTACACATACATACAACAAGGCCTAAACATAAAGCAAGCATGAAAATAATCTATCAAGTAACAGACATGCTGCCAGTCATTACTCAAACATACGTAAGCAACTTTGACTGCCACCACCAAACGCAAAATGTATTTCAAGCGTTGGTGGGCTCTATCCATGGTGCTTATTTTGTGTGAAAGTGCAGACGGCACACAATGAAGTGACAGCTTTCAATAAAAATTCAAATAGCTATATGTAGGCAAACTGTTGGGCAATTTATCACCCTAACCTCCCACTTCTATTCCTACTTGCTACATAGCTTCAAAAGCACATCAGCTAATCTAGTAAGTCTGGTAAACTGCCTTAAGTTCATCATTATTTACTAAAAAAAATTATCACAAGGCCAAATGCCTTCTGTCTTCTGCTCATAGTTTTATTGTTATTTTTTGTATTGAGTCTTATTATGTGACAATGCAGTTGAGAACTGGGATTTGAATGCTTCTCATTGATATTTAATTCAGTGCATGTGAAAAAGTGGGAAAATCCATGTTTGCCACCCACCCCCTCAACAAACAAAGTGATTAAGAATAGCTGAATTATCATAAATACTACATTTGAACATGTTGAGTTTGGTGCAGCAGCTACATCTAAAAGCTATAGTTGTACGTTGAACTACCCAATAGAGAGAAATAAAAATAGGAACACAACACCATTCTGACTCCATGCAAACATTTGTGGTCTGTTGTTATTAGTAAAATAAATATGTGCACACTGCAGTATAGATTGACATTGAGTTTACATTCCTCTTCCTGAGCTAAGAAGACGGACAAGAGAACTCTCAGTGTACTGGGTTAAAGGCCGGAGTCATTGTCAGCCCCTATGAGGTAATTATGTGTTTGTGTTTATAGCATGTTGACTTCCCACTCCGTCTCTCTCTCCTGCACTCCATCTTTCTGCCCAACTCCCCCCACACCTCCTCCCTCCTCTCCCGGTCTGCCTCTCTGTTCTCTGCACAAGTCATCTCCCTCTGGGAAGAGGTGCCTGAGATGTTGGTTCGGCCATACATCTCTGTCAAAATCTCTATGAATAAATTAACCTTTTAAAGATTAGTCCACCCTAATACCTCAGGGTTTTTAAACAGAGGAGCGGCGCCCCTCTCCAGCCCCCACCCATTCCACGCCAAGCCTCACCAACTTGGTGTTCATAGTGGAACGAGAACTTTTAAAGGCACAGTGCTCATTTTTCTCACCGGCTATGAAACAGTGATGGGCAGGGATTTTAATTTTTTTTTTTTTTACATGGTTTCTTAATTATTTTTTACATTGATTTTTGATTTCAAATGTAATGAGTAGTTATTTATTTTTTTTTTTTTCTTCATTCCATTCATGTTTATATCATAGGGACTAGGGCTGCAACTAACGATTATTTTGATAATCGATTAATCAGTCGATTATTTTCTCGATTAATCGATTATTAATCGATTAGTGTTTTGGTCCGTAAAACGTCAGAAAATGGTGAAAAATTTTGATACATTTTCCAAAGCCCATGTTGACGTCCTCAAATGTATCGTTATGTCCAAAACAAACAGATATTTCAGTTTACTGTCATAAGAAGATTAAAGAAACTAGAAAATATTCACATTTGAGAAGCTGAAATCAGAGAATTTGGAATTTTTTTATTAAAACTTACTCAAAACGATTAATCGATTATCAAAATAGTTGGCGATTATTTTAGTAATCGATTAATAATCGATTCGTCGATTAATCGTTGCAGCTCTAATAGGGACAGATACCACCACAAAGGCACTTGAACAACACATCTCCAATGTACAGCATGACAGCATGTATAGCTACTGCCAATGGCTGTACCTACAACTGCTTTTATAGTCATAAAAAAACACATGTTTAAAATATATGTTTCATAATTTTTTTAATCTTTCTGTCACATAGGTATTATTAGTTGTACCCTCAGATTTCTATTTGTGTAGAGCTGATGACTGAATGATGAAAATGTAAAATAGCACAACGTTTCTGCTGGGACTACAATGTTTCTGCCATAAACACTAAACTCCCATCCATAATGTTTGAGGCAAGCAGGCCAGTGGAGTCCAACTTTGACATTATTGTACTCAAACATTCCATTTACACCACAGGAGGTCAGTAAGTATTTGTAGTATGACAATGCATCAGCAGTTTATTGGCAGAAAAGGATTCTTGGGTTTGCTATTGAAAACCAGTAGAAACCGATTTTATAGACAATTTGAACCCTTCAGTTGCACAAGTTAAAATGTGTTTCCTACAATCTGTTTCAACACAGCTCTGGGAGAGTGTTCAGTCATTCTTGTTGTTCCTTTACATAAAAACGTCTCCTCGAGACCTGTGGTGAGATTGGGCCAAAAGCAGGGAGCAGTTGGATAGTTTGCTCCCTGGCCTTTTTCAATGACTTGGGTTATTTAGACGGAGAGCAGCACCTGGAGTAGACAAGCACCCGAAGGATCGCAGACTAAATGTATGTGACTCTGGCTGCCTTTGCAACATGCCTGTTGATGCCCCCAATATACTCTGTCTCTTTGAACACATTTGCTGAATTTCTTGACTCGGTAACGACAACTGCCGAGAAGACATTCACTGCTTCCACTGCAGAACAAGACATTTTGTCATTGTTTTGGAAAAGTATAAAAAATTATGTCTTGCTGAAAAGCATATCTTTTTTTTTCGTTCAACAACCAAACATAACAGTGGTCTCTTGTTGGCAATTGGGCCAGACCTATCCACCTTGCTTTTTCAAACAAATCAGGATAATTATGAAGAGCAGGTTTTAGGTTGAAATTCCTTGAAAAATAAACCATTCTTGACTGAAAGAATATGACATGTATTGGCTATGTCACTGGTTTTAGGTTTCACTCTCAGGGCAGGCAAAGGCGTCTCCTGGACTTCCTGAGCTCTGACTTGTGCCAACTTATGTACTGGAGAAGTTGAGGTCCCCTCCTCCTTTATTTAGGGTTGTGTGTGTGTGTGTGTGTGGGGGGGGGGGGGGAGGGGGGATCAGCGAGGGAGGGGTGAAGGACAAGAGTTTCTCCATTGCTCCTGGTCCTCAGTCTCCCCTGTTCGACCTCATCACTCAATCTTCGTTTAGCCCCTGACATGTTTTAGCCGAGCAATGCTGGTCTAATTTATGTCTGTAAAGACATGCTTGGCAAAGGGGAGCTTCCAGTAAAAGGCCACTGCCTGAGCCACTGACCCACACTGCGGCAAAGAGGCTAATTTAATTTATTTTAGATGGGAGGAGGAAGCGGTAATGTCTCTATTACCAAGAAAGAGAAAAAAGTCTAACCATCGCGGAAAATCCTGGGCTACACAGATGTTCTCCTGGGCGAGTTCTTTTCCTGCCCCATGCAGACAACTTGTGATGAGAGTCAAGAGGGTCGTGCTGACCTTTTCTGCAGCGGTTTTGACAACATGTGGCTCCCTAATATACCGAACACATCCTCCTATAGCAGAAAGGCCAACACTGCAGAACACCGCCCAATTATCTTAGCTGGCCTCCAGACAAGTCTAGAGTGCCCTTGAGATTTATGGCCTGAATTCCCTCGTCTAATGGCAAAGTAGAAGTTATTAACTTTTCAAAGTAAGTCTGTCTGCCATACCCACGCTGCACACATGCCTGCACAAGCTTAGTTTAACTGCTTGAATAACAGTTAATCCGACATAGGGCATGGGAATTGTGCAAAAAAGTGTTTTGATAACCAGGTTTGCATGTTTTATGATGAATCAATAGTGTTTGAGTATTTTTCAATATCCCTCAAGTCTTGATAGTAGAGTAGATGACCCAATATGAATAGTTATTTTAAATTGGACATACACTAGTTTAGTGATATAGCCCTGGATTGGGAGGAGAGACAGTTCCTATTTTTTCTCAGTAGGAGGCTCCAGAGATCACAGAATGGCCTGGTCTCTCACCGAGCCAAGAGCACAGCCCATCTTTCGGTATGGTTTCCCTGCCCCTACCCACAACAGCAGCAGCAACAGTCTACATATGGAAAGGCTTGATTTGATATAGTGTCATTTTACTTTGCAGAAATGAGTATATGCATGTTCTCCTCCCTTCTGCAACCCACCACAGCCACCGCTGTAACCCGTGGAGTTTGAAATACGATCCAGGGTTACTACCAGTGCTGTAAAAAAAAAGGAACACACTTCTTATTAAATGATCTACTGACACAAAAAAAAGATTATGGGCTGGAGTTGAACATTTATTCACTCCCAGAATCATTCACTGTACTATACCCGATACGACGACAAGGTACAGTACATCTACCATCAAACTTGCGTAAAAGACAAATGTTAAGCAAATTATCCCTGGATTGTTCGTAGACACCTCAACTCAACCTGCAAGTGTTGAGGAACACCATAGAAATGTAAACATGAGGGATTCCTTGCATGCCATGAAAATGTTGAGTCAGTTCACAGAATGTCTCAAATTGTATGGGTTATGAATTTTAAATATTTAGGTCTGTAGTGATTAATCATCCTTGTGTAATTTTTTTCTCAAAACAAATCCCCTGCAAACAATTCATGCTGTATTTTTTTGGACAGTAGACAGTCTTTGTATCCTATTCTCTATATATTTTATTTCATATCATAATGTTTTCTCCAAATAATGACGTACATCATCAACTGATTAACTTCAAAGTTTTATCATTATATATAGTATACTTCACTGTCACAGCATATAAACAGTGCAGCCATGGTTCTCTATTGCCAGGCATTTATGTTTCAGAAACTTGAGTCTTTAGCCTTCTTCCTGTAATATTTTTTGCTGCAAACTACAAGGCTGTAACAGACTGTGTGGCCGGACTGATATGCTTTAGTGTTCTCAGCCTGTAAGCAGAAGCCTGCACTTAAAATATGTATTTGGGAGGAATCCAGGCCCCATACTGTACAGAACAACCACCAGCCAAGTTTGCTGAAGAACGGAGGAGAAAGCAAGACTTACAGTTATGATGTAAGCCATCAAACCTTCAAAAAAACAGTGCCAGTTGTGATTTCCTGATATTTCCCTTAATTATTTTTGCGAGCTGCTGGTAGTTAACGGCATTGCATATTCAGGAAAAATGTCTTTTCCCCCCTCTTTGAGCTGAATGCTGGAGTGTGTGTATGTGTGTGTGTGGAAAAACGGTCCCCGCTCCAAGTGGTCGAATAACTGCAGCTTTTTCGGCTCCTGTGTACAGCCCGCCTGCTGAGATGTAAGCAAAGGGGGCCAGACAAAACCAAACAGAACAACAGTAAGCAGGCTCAGCAAACTGGATTGTTTTTGCACAGGCCAAGTCTGCATAACGATAGTTTTTCTCCAAAAGTTGAAGTGCTTTGTTTCAGTTTAATAAGATAGAAGATCATTTGAGAAATCCTTTCCCTAACATTTATATTTTATACATGGTCAGTATGTAGCCATTTTATTTATCCTAAAGTGACACATTTTCGTACGATGGACATGTCGCACTGTTATCCACCATGTTTGTCAAAGAAGCATTTTCTCCTGAAGGAAGTGCCGGGAGTAATCCTGTGTGACCACCACAGAAAGGATTTTCACTCTTGAGACGACGCGGTGAAAGCCAACAGAACACCTATCTGTTACCTTTTAAAAAGGGAACCAGAGTTCCTCCTAACTGAACAAATGGACCTGTCTTGTGTGCGAGGGGGGTGGGGGGGGGGCAAAGGCATTCTCACTTTCAACACTCACTGCCACTGCGGCCCCAACCCCGGACCGCTGCCTAAAGACCAGTAAAACTGTTCAAATGTTTCCTCCGCCCCAGAGTCTGGGCTAGTTCCCCTTAATCTCGCACTAGTTGAGACCTCAAGAGTCTGTCACCTTTCCTGTCACGCTCGGCTGCCTGCAGCCCATTGGCCGGCAGCAGATTTATTTCTCCCTGTCAGGGCCAATAGCGTGGCGATGTGGCTCAGCCCACTGTTTAGTTACAGTGACAAACATGCTGATTAGAGAGGCCCGGATGATGGATGGCTCCTTGCCGGAGAGCGGCCCGAGTTTTTAGCGGGTCATAATGGACCTGACACTGCACAGCCCCTTCTCTCTCTCTCTCTCTCTCTCTCTCTCTCTCTCTCTCTCTCTCCCTTTCTTTCGGTCCTCTCCTGGCGGATAGACCCCTCCCCCCACAGGTCACACTCAAAAGATCAGGAGTTAACGGGCTAGCCTTTTGCGTATTGCCGCCGAATCAAAATGACCCTGTTTGGAGTCATATTTGTAGACACTCCATCATCATCATGGCCACAGCGACACCTCTATTCCCTTCTTACCCGTGGCCTTTTCTCCCATGACCAACAGCTCCCACACGGGCAAATAGGAGGGCACACAACCCTGTTGGCTTATTTAAACTGCTGAGCCTCCTTACTCACTTTTGTGCTGTGAAGACTCTCGTGCACAATACACACACGCGGACATCCAAACACGCGCTGCCTCCTCTTTAATGCAGGCTTTCTCATAGTAGTGTTGTATTGAATTTATTTTTACCTATTGGATAGAGCACACAGCTTGAAGAGTGTGTTTGCTATGGAGTCATGCTTGAGAGACTGTTCTATCTGGAAATATAGGTCTACCACTTAATCCACTCTGAGGTCTGCAGCACTCAGACCTCAGCTGGAAGCCTGTGCCACTAAAACCTCTGGGACCATTTTGCCAAAGAATATTTAAGCTGACCTTGACATTGAGACAAAGTTTCTTTCACACTAAGTACACACAGTTGTGTGTGTGTGTGTGTGTGTGTGTGTGTGTGTGTGTGTATTTACGTACGAAATGAGTCTGAACCTCTGTCATTTTAACATTAGCTGTTGAACAGTCAATACACAGCAGACCCTTTGTTCTTGAGCTGCACCATCGGTAAGAGGTAATGCGAGACAGCAAGTTGGTTTGTAACAGAGTTGCTGCATAGCTTTGAATATGAACGGCCAGATGTTTAACCTGACTAGTGATTTTAAATATGCGGCCAGTCAATCCAAGGAGATGGTTCTAGCTTAGCACTGTGGAGCAGAGGTCCTAGGGGCCACTTTTTTTTTCCCTGAACATCAGGATGTTTCGCCCCCGAGGCTGTGTGTGTGTGTGTGTGTGTGTGTGTGTGTGTGTGTGTGTGTGTGTGTGTGTGTGTGTGTGTGTGTGTGTGTGTGTGTGTGTGTGTGTGTGTGTGTGTGTGTGTGTGTGTGTGTGTGTGTGTGTGTGTGTGTGTGTGTGTGTGTGTGTGTGTGTGTGTGTGTGTGTGTGTGAAGCTGGGAAAGTGCAGAGCGAGAAGACAGCACCTCATTTGTATTCTTTTGGAAACAGATGCTCGGCTGCATTAACGACTTCTAACTAAAACATTCATAAAGTGTTATTGGATTCTTAGCAGTGGGGTTAAGAAGTGTGACCTTGGAGGTCTGAAGGTGGCCTGCTCTTCTCTCTTGTTCCCTCCCTCCCCTTTCCTCTCTCTCTCTGTGTTTGGACGCTCCGGTGACATCACAGCAGCTCTGCTTCAAATTGGATGCAGAGAGTGAGAAGTTCAGCAGTAGCCCAGGGCAGTGAATATTTTTCCATTTATTTAGGGGGGGGGGAGAAAGGAGTGGGGGGTGGAGGACAGGACATGCTGACAAAAAAGGGGGCAGAATACATTACAGGTTAAGTAATAAGTAATCAAAATAGTACCCTCTGTGTGTATGCATACTCCACTCAATCTCATGGTTAAGTGAGCCATAGCTGTGCTCGGGTAGAATCCCCATTGGACACCTGGCAGTTTGGATGAATAAATCTACAGAGGCACAGAGAATGTCAGAGGGGCACACGAAGTATAGGTGCAACCGATGTTGGTACAGTGTTTGGTAGAAGGACTGTGTATTGGCAAGGACTTTACGATACGCATCACGATACATGAGTCACAATATGATGTATCACAATGCATTGCCATACAATGCATATTATATTGATATATTTCACATAGCTATATATATTTTTTTAAAGATATTTTTCTGGCATTTTTATGCTTTATTGATAGTAGAGACATAGTTTAAATGGGCAGAGAGGGGAGTGACATGCAGAGAACGACCGCGGGCTGGAATCGAACCCGGGTCCGCTGCTGGCCGAGGCCCATGGGAGGGACGCCCTACCAACTGAGCTAAGGGCGCCCCCTTATATTTCACATAGTTCAATGAAAATGTAAAAATACGATACAGATATCATGAAAATAAATATCACGGTATATTGCTGTTTCGATATTTTAGCACAGCCCTGTTTGGTGGTCTAGTGTAGGGGTTATATTTGCCCCTCTGATGTCCTAACTGTTACAAAGCCTGGCATGACTATTTCTGCCGTATTAGAATAAAGCTAACCTCGGCTCATCTTACCTTTTCAAATAATCTTTATTTTTCTACCATCAGTAGTACAAAATGAGCATTGTGCAAAAACTTTTGTGAAGCGCCGCCAATCTTTTTGTCTCACTGGGATTTTCTGTTATTCTAATTTATGAAATGCACGGAGACACTCTTGTTTCACTCTTGTGCAGTTCTGTAGAAAATAAATGAAAAACTCCCTGATCATCAAAACAGAAATCAATTCTTAGAACTGTGGAAGATGTACAGTGTGAGCTGGAAAAGTTTTTACGAAGCCCCCCCCCGTGTAACTAAATATGCAGCTGCTGCCTCTAGATATTTGATCTAGAAAGAACCAAACTGGCAAAAAACACATTGTGATGACACATCCGTTGAAAACCGACCAGAAGTGATTGTCAACTAGGCCTACTCCTTCTGGCATTTAATCTAATGAACATTCTCCATCTTCTCCTGGAGCGTAATGGCAGCAATCACTGGCATCTAAATAACAAACAAAGTGAGGTGGTAATTATCACTCACATGCCCTCAGGTATGGTGTTTAAAATGCTAGTGATGCATCATTTTTAAACATTCATAACCTCCACTGTTGTATGTGGTCAATGTGAAACTGAACTGAGGCACCATCACATTTCTCCCGCTACAGGTAATAAACCAATATGAGTCACCTCATATTTCGGCCTGTGTCTCTGCTGACTAGATGTGTGTGTGTGTGTGTGTGTGTGTGTGCGCGCGCGCGCGCGCGTGCATAATGTGGTTTATGTGGCCACTCATTCTTGTGTATGTGTGAGGGAGAAAGGGGCCTTCGGAGAAATCCAGGAAATCCTAGGCTCTGGTCCCATTTCTTTAAAATATATGCGGTTTTTTTCTGAGTGTCTAGTGTGTGTGTGTGTAACTGTACTTTATGTGTTAGTGGCTTCCAGCCTGTTCCTGGAGGAAAGGCCTTGTAGAGAGAAGCTTGTACTCAAAACAGTCACTCGCACAATGCATATCACATTACGCAGCCTACGCTCTCTGAGTCAAGCTCACACTCATGTAGCAGTTATGGCTCTAATCAGCAGATCGTTGTTGACATTATCGCCACACCTTCAAAATGAATTGCAGTCGCATCGAATAAAGAAAGCGGATTGACTTGGACTGCGGCATCTATGACCAGTTATATTCGCTCCTGTGTCACAAAGCCCTGCACAATAATATCTGGCAAAATGGGTTTGGTAAATCATTCTGAAGGGCTGGACCCTCGTAACACAGCAAGTGTAATCTATAGTGAGAGAGAAAGTGCTAAGCCACCATGAAATAGAGGTTGGGGTTTGATGCCAGGCCCAGTTTGTATTGTCACCCTGCCAAACCATGTGTATAGACCAGACGGAAAGTGTAAAACAGTATTTGCTGTACTCCCATCCATCTTTGACTACACTGACCAACCATCTGGAGCCACCTACCAGTGTGCGACCCCACATCTTCAACTGAATGTTGAGATCCTTAACAAGGAAAAAGACACGTTTGATGACCATACATACAGTGCTTATACTATAGGAATGCTGACGGGGTTACCACAGAGACAAAATATTTTTCACATTACGTATTTGTTGTGCTGTGTTTGCCCACTGGATTCTTGCTGGAACAGATCTCTATTATATTCCTGAAGAGACGTAGTCAAAGTCTTCTCATTAAACTGGCCACCCATGCAATAAACATATTAAATAAACCACAGACTAGAAAGGGCTGTCCTTTTGTTTTACCGGTCTCTCTGCGAATGCATTGTGCTGCTCAGTTTGAGATGGATTTGATGGCTCCTAATAGTGTCTGCCTCTTTTTTTAATAATGCCCAAGTCTACAACGCGAGACTGCATGCTTTATTGGTCTGTTTGAGTCCCAAGCACAGAGGCATTAGCAGGGTCCAAAATAGCCCATAAAAGTTGAGCCAAGTCTAATTATGTGCCAGTCTCTTAATGCGTCAACATTGCTCTATGGTTGATCTCTAGCCCACGCCTTCATGGCAATTAACATAAAACACCAGTCAATAACTAGTGAATTCCCTCCTTCAAAGACCTACACTGATGACTGACCAATAGCCTCATTCTTATTTCTTAATGGTCCAAAAGTCTCAACATAGGGGGGCTTTCCCTATACTCAAGGTGGTGAACTTTATTTCACTTTAGAATTACATGCTTGGATGTGGAATGATTAGCATAATTGTCCCATGTTCACATATGGCTTGCATCGACAGTGGAGCAGAACTGCATATCAAAGAGGACTGCCTAATCACCATAATTACAATTGAGGATGCAATTACTGATATTATTGCCCTTATTAGTGTTGATTTTGTTTTGCACACTTCGCTAAAGGCCGAACAAAGGGAAAGAGAAAAGGAAGAGGTTGTGTGTGTCGGACTCATATGTGAGCACTATATTCTACCACTTTAACTGCTTGCCCCTCCGGTGGCATTAATTCCTCTAACCTCTACTGACACAGCTTCCCTGGCCTCTCTTCCTCAAGGTTAATATCTTTAATTTAAGTTAATACGAGGAAAAGCTAACACTCTCCCGGCCTGCTCCACCATATACCAAATTAGACTTCTCATTGGACCCGGGCCCCCCCCCCCTCTCTCTCTCTGTCATTTTTTTTTAAGGTGACGGGTGAGGAGCAGAAAATTGCTTTCTTATGCTGCATGCTCGTTCTGCATTAGGCCTTTTGTTGTTTGTTTGACCTGCTTTGATTTAATATCGCGTAGCTGCAGCCTATGTGTTTGATGGTTAAAACTACAGTCAGATAATGCTTCTGGTAACCCTTTCGTCACCTTACCTTACACCATCCACTCCCCACCTTTCTTCTTGTTTCTCGACAGACCTTTTTTTTTTTAGGACCATTAATCTGCTAGATGCCTTTTCATTACGGTTCCTTTGGCACTTCAGCAGAGACTCTGAGGTTTCTCCTGAGGTCTGTTATACTGTCTGGAGGTTCATGAAAATGGCAAATGTTTTTTTTTCTCTTGCCATAAAATCACTGTTACTCTCCTATTTAAAGACTTTGGGGGTGAGAGATTGTGTAGTGGCATTCCTTTTTCAGCCCATTTAATTTCATTTACTGAGATGCCCTGAGAGGACGATTCAGCAGAGTGCGTTCATGCATGCCTACCTGCAAAATATGGAATGTGTTCTTTAGTTTATGATTGAATGACACCACATATTTGTATCGTATACCAAGCTTATTACATTTTCTCTGTGTGTGTGTGTGTGTGTGTGTGTGCACACAGACAGATGTGCATGGAAGCGTAAAAAGGGAGCATACCTTGCACGCAGCCACAGTCGAGGCCTCGGGCCGTGTTTGCGCTGGGTGACAATAACCCCTTTTTATTCTGCTTCTGCCTTCACCAATGTTTTGATTTCTACTTAAAGTTTTATGTCAGTGCCCTCCCTCAAGGGTGCCATTACCTTGTATGCTAATAGAGCTATGCATATTCTATTACTGCTGTCAGGGCAAGATAAGGGACACATTCAGCAAAGGAGCACTTAGGGGCCAATGAACCCAGCGAGGGGTCCTGCTGTTGCTGCATTATCAGTCATCTTCACATCTGAATGGAGCTGGCTTATGGGCCTTCTCTTCTCTTCTCTCTCTCTCACTCTATCTTTTCCTCTCTCTCTCTCTGTAGTAATGACTAAGGACTGTCTTCCGTAATAATCAGTCACTGGGAAAACTGCCCGATCCCTATCACACACACACACACACACACACACACACACACACACACACACACACACACACACACACACACACACACACACACATACACCCAGGCAAAGGCGGCCACGTGCGCGCACACATAGGCACACATTGAAACCATGCGCAGCTGCGGGCTCAATCTAAACCGACCACAAAGAATGCAAGAGCAGGGCAATAACACTAACACTGTCACACGGAGACAAACATGTCTCATTTGGGGTCAGTTTGGATGGGGCTAAGTAGGTCTTTATTTTCAGACTGACTGAAGTCTTCTCTCCCGCATAATGGTAATGAAGCCATATGGTATGTGGAATTGGATTACTAACAAATGTTCCATACCACCGTCTTTCCCCTGGCTTTCTTTCCTTTTTTTCTTCTCTTCTCACAAGCCCCCCCCTCCCCTCCCCCTCATCTCTCTCACTCTATCTCTCCCCCCCTCGCTCTCTCTCTCTCTTTCTGTGCCTGTGTCGCTGTCCCCCAATAAAGCAGCCATTTCAAATTGGAACAGCATGTTGTCTCGGAGTGCGCACCTCATTTATAAGATTAAATTAAAAGCCAGCCATGCTCGGATGGCATTTTGTGATGATGAGGAAAAGGAGGGGAGGTTGTGGGAGAGAGGGAGGGAGGGAGGGAGGGGGGGAGAGAAGGGGGAAGCGTTTCAGCTGCACACAATCATCTTCCTGTCATGTGATTTGCTGGTTCCTGGTGGTGACACCTTCTTCCTGTCACCTGGTATGATGTGTCAAATGCCACACCTAAGACTCTAAAGCTAATGTATCCAGGGTTATGAGTTTTTTTTTTTTTTTTTTACTAAGTTACACCATACTTTTGAACTGTTATGGACGCCTTTTTAACACGTGTTATAAAGTAGCTAAACACGGTTACAGGTTTGTGCCTTGTCACAGACACAATGGAATGATATATCACACTCTGGGGCTGAAAAAGGGCCCTGCACATTATGCTCTATAAATGGAAGAAAAAATTTCATTCTGGTCTCTACCTAAAAACAGATGAACTTTTATTGAAAACGTGGAAGCGATTAGTTTAAGGGGCGTCTTTTAGTGTAATTCCCAAATGAAACGCGCAGAGCCTGTATTTATGAAGCCCGTAGCACAAAGAAGGGAGCGCTTAATGACGCAATTAAGCCGAGGGGTCGAGAGACTTTGATCTAGAGTGCAGTGATTTTTACAAAAACATCGCACAGTGATAGATACTCATAACTCAGGGGCCTTAATTGTGCTTAATTTGTTTGGAATAGGAATGTGCTTTCAATTAGAGTGTGGATTTGGGCCCGTGTGTTTAAAGGAGGCTGTCAGGGAAAATTAAGAAGCAGTTTGGTTCCCCCTCCCGTGTTACTGTTTTTTATCACGGCCAGAGAGAGAGAGAGAGAGAGAGGGAGTCAACAGATAGATGGATGAAGAGACCAAACAGAAGGTAGGGAGAGGTAATTAGGCAACAAAAACAGACCCCTCCGAAGAAGACATGGATAGATGGATGGATGAACGAACAGGGCAGACGAGGGAACTTTTGGCATGTCTCCTTATTATAATGTGAGTCGTCTGGCTCAGAAATAAACAACAACTGTTATTATATATTGATTAAGTGTTGACTAGTTTCAGTTAGTTGGGACTCACTCCCAGGCTTATTGGAGTTGAATAATTGAAAACTTTGAAGCCGACATCCACCACTCTCCAAAACACCCTAAAGTCAAACTTGTTTGCAGATATTGCATAGGCTATACATGATTGGCACAAACACAACCAGTCGTCCTACCTTTTAACTTATAGGTTCATCCAATCTTCAATAGACGACATGTTAAAGCTAGATGCCTGACATTTTAAAATTGGCAGTGCAAATGTTAAAGATTGGTAAGATCTTTTAGGTGCCTTACGTGATGCGCTGTAGCGTTATGCTTTTTCAGGTAATCAATTAATACTCCTGAGAAATGAGTTAATGGAATACCTTAAGTTGTATTTGCCAATAATCGATGAGCGAATAATTACCTTGCGGTTGACGATAATACTGGGAGACAATTGCAGATATCGCTATCAAGTTTAAAAAAAATAACATTATCATCTCATAATTCCCTTACAATTAATGTGACGCACGTTCTTACAGGATTTTATCTTATTCCACCTTTCTTCTATTACCCATCTTGCTTCACCCTCTTAACTATGGTTCATGGGTTTTTAATCTAGTGACTGGCAGCCTATTTCCAACAAGTGTCAGCTAGTTAGGGAGATAAACAGGCATTATCTTGTTAAATTATCTCTCTTGACCCGAGAAGTGAGTGTGTGTGTGTGTCTGAATTACAGGCTGAATGCCACAGTAAAAGATGGAGAGAGAGAGACAGAGAGAGAGTGAGGAGAGTGTTTGCTCACTGTGCTGTCAGGCAGATGGTCTCTCTCTCTCTCTCGCTGTCTTCCACTTCACACGCCATTACACCCGCCTCTTCCCATCAGCTTGTTGTCTGTCATTCACTGAGCTCAAACATCCACTCTCTCTCTCTCTGGCTCTCACTCACTCACACACTAGCTCTCTCTCTCTCTCATCCCTGCATGCTTGTCTGCTTTGTTGGCCCGCATGTCAAGTGTCAGGTGCAATCCCAACTGACTGAACCACTGTGGCGTGTGCGTGGGTGGAAAAGCAGCCAAAGTGATGTCCCCCGCTCTCACGCTCCCTCCCTTTCCTCTCTCCCACATCATCCCTGCTCCCTCTGTCCTCCTTCAGGCCTGTCTGCATTGTTAAGGCTGCTACTGCTGCTGCTGCTTGTTGAGAGGCCAGAAGGCCCTCAGTGGTCTCCAAGGAGCTGTTAGGGTGAAATCCCCCCAGCGACGACGATACTTGGCAGCCATTTACAGGCACAAGGGACAGAACCTCTACTGATCCCACCGTTGTATCACCACTGTTAGTGACTAGAAGGCTGTGTCTCTCTCATAGGCCATTCATGGGTTAAAGCTGCCTCCTTTATTATTGACCAGACTGACATGCCGATTCTACAGTGCTGCTTGAGTGACTAGTTCATGCAGGACTTGTGGTTACTATTAAAGGTCATAAAGATGGCTTCTTCACAAGCCAATGTTTTGTGTCATAGTGATTGAAACAACAAAAAATATGATCTAGATAAAAATACATAAAGTAAAATGTGAACTTCTTTAGTTGAGGGTACTCCAGCAATTACAAAAAAGAGTTATCGAAATTGAAGCAGTATACGGGTGCAGGTATCCTGACTTAAAGTCCTTGTATGATTCCAGCTCTGAGAAACCTTTCCGTACTGAAACACCCCTAGTTTGTATTATATATACATTTTGAGCCTCAAAACCCAGCCTAAGATAACCCCTGCGATGACTGACATTAGTCGACTGTTTTCACTGTGATACTACTTCTGTAGTCAATTAAACCTTCATCAGCATTATAATAATACAACGTCATTACTGTAATAGGTCACACTTTCTCCTTTATATAAAGTCAAAATATACAAAGTGAATCTAGTTTTTCTCTGTCACTTTTCACTTATACTCCCTCTATGTAACACTTGGCTGCTATCCATTTCTTATTCCATCCACATCTGTCTATGTTCCTGCTTCCCTCTATTTTCCTATCAGTTCAAAACGAAAGGAGCAAATCCCTCCTGGATCACACTATCCAATCAAGCTTTAAAGCTAAGCCTAAAACTACTGCTCCTTAACCACACAGAGGCTATTATTGGGCTCTTTATTAACCCGATGAGCTGCACCTGTAGCCCACTGCCTCCAGTTACCAGTGCTGATGCCAGCAACAAAACAACATCTACCCCACCGTGCACCCAGTCATCATGAGCAAATTAAGGGTCAGTGCTAATTCTATGCTTTCATGGCAGACAAAGGTGTGACAATAGATTGACCTCTGCTGACAATGATATTGATATTAGAGGTTTTAAAAGATTTGGCATGGATATATCTGTTAATATCTGCCTTTTTTTGCATGGACATAAACACATAACATAACCACATATTTTCTGTTTGCAAAAATTACTGTGTTGAAACAAACTTGTTTGTACTCTTAGGTGGAAAAAAAGATGTGATATAAAAACTGCCTCGATCACATTTCTGTAATATCATTTATTGTTGCTTATTGACTGACATCTGCATTCAACTAATATTAGCAGTTAGAGTACATCGGCCTGCACAATTTAATCTTTATTAACAATTTTTACGTTGACTTCATGTAATTATTATTTTTTGACTGTACTGCTTTTTGAAATACATTCATGAACTGTACTATTAAAATGTAAGTTTAATTTAAAGAATTATTTTATAGTTAATGCTGTTTTGTTAGCTGCAAATTTTCTCAGTACGAGTAAGAACATCTGGACATATTATACGTGAATACAAGACCGGGAGAGATCAGTCCTTTTGAGCAGGCCTTTAAAGAATGCTCATCATTCATTAGATTCTTCCATGTTACAGACAGGATCTCCAACTTGTTCGAACCATTGTGCCCCATGGATCAACGTATGCTAAAGATTTGCCAGCGAAGCAAAATCGCCAGAGCTGTTTCCTGCCTCTTTCTCTGTTGGCTTTGTTGTAGAGTAGAGGTAAACCTGGCCTCCCAGGAAAAAAAAGAGCCTTTAATTAGCTTGAATAATAGCCATGCATGTGTGGACTTAATCCCTTTGGCCAGCGCTACGCCGTTAATGGTTTCCTTGTCACTCACCGGGCACTGCATAAAAGCTCGCTCTCCGCTTTTCACTCCCCCAAAAACACCTTTCTTTCTTTGGGTTGCGTCCCTCCTAACCAAGCCCACTCCTCCTAGACCCAAGCATCCTTCCTCCTGCTGACCGCCGCATACTTTCTCTTTTATTCCCTCCTTCCATCCCTTGTCTTTTGATTGAGCCCTTGAATTATGAGGAATCTGCCCCTTGTCTGCATTATGAGGGTTCTCCCACTCCTCTCTAACCACCAAAACCAATTACCCGCTTGCTTCATTTCGTGTTAACTATAATTCTGTTTTTTTCTTCTACCTTCTGTGCCACCACCAAACTGAGATACTTGCAGCAGTTATGAGTCGATCTCGTCATCTATTGAGGTTTTGATTCAGCGGGACAACTGAATTCTCATGCTTTTCAGCCTGATGGTTTTAAATGAAATTCGCCAAATGCCAGTCAGTGGGTTTGTCATAAGAAACATGCATCGTACCCTCTGTTCTCAGCGTGTATTTTGATCTACTGACAGCAGTGTCGGAGAGTTGAAGCCCTATAGAAGAGCACTTTGCATCTAAAGAGTTTTAAGATGTAAATCAATAAGAGATGTTGTGAAGCAATACCTTTTTAACTGCTCAAGGCTCTGTCTCGATCGCCAGTGCGTGGCCTGCTGAAGAGAGAGATGGAGGGTAGCTCAACAACATTTATCTGGGGCCGTTATTGAACCAGATTTTCCTTCCTATTCATTATCTATGTTTCTCTTTCTCTGTGTGTCCGTCTATCTTAGTGTATTTTTCTCTGCTTGTGAATGCCAAGAGGCAAACGGGCCCTGGTTAAACATTAAAATACAAACAATGACAATGGACGTCTATACCTCTTATAGGGGAACGACCTGCCATTCTAGTGGCCCAGTATAAATCTTTTAAATTATAAATCAATAAATAGTTAATACAATAATAGGAATCTTCATAAATATTTCAGAGGAGAGAAAGGTTGGGGCGAAAAGTCAGAAGGGCTGTGTGTACTACTGAGTGCACAATGCAACACTGGTGCATATGCACACCCATGCAGATTAACGGCGAAAAAACAGGAAGGCAGAAGTTTAGGTCCACATTTTGTATTGTCTGCCATTCACTTTTGAATGTTATTTTAATATGTAAGAGGATGTCTGTGTGTACTGTGTGTACACGTAGACTAATCTATACTACAGTAGATAGTAGCACACACGAGCTTGTCAGAACTAACAGCGTGTGCGGTGACTTATAGTGAAACTGATTAAATGTTTTAACGTTTGCAAATAGTATATATATCTCACATCACAGGCAATCAACTTAAGGGCTACACCGCTTTATGTAAACACAGCAAACCCTGGTTTGGCAAGCGCACTGGCAGAATATAAACAACCGCCATGTTTTCGCTGCACGCGGGGGCGCTAACATGAACCAAATGCATCCACTGACAAAATGGGGTTTAACACCATAACTGAGCAAAGGGAAAAAACAGTGTTCCTTTTACAAAACACATTCGGGCGCACACATTTTCTCTCCTCTCTCCTCTGCCTGTTTATCCTCCCATCCTTCTATCTCCCTGACAGGCCCTAACATCATCCCCCCTCCCTCTCGCTCTCTCCGTCGGGAGTTAATTTGCCGGAACGTTCCTGCCGCTGCACACTGTGATCACCTAGTGAATACGGGCCCATAATTCTCCTCTTGCCTATATGCCTCTGCCTCTCATCCAGCCGTGGAAAATGACACCGATGGGGTTGACAGTTCAATTTACCCGTAACGGATGGTGGCTATCACGCCAGCCAGCCAACCCGTTTGCCAGGCCCCCTTTTTATCCTGTTGACTTTTATTTCTACCTATCCAAGAGAAAGATGCTGCTGCTGGAGCGCGTCCTACCGTTCACCCCTATATAGACTCATCATCACTGCCTGTTTCCTCTAGGGAAAGATGCTGCCACTTGTTTATGTGAGCTGTCAGTCCTCCCCCCCCCACACATACAGGCTCTTCTCCCCTGTGTACTTATCAAGTAAATGATTCCTCCATTGCCCCCTCCTCTCCTCCTCTCCCTGTTCTTCATAACATAATGGGAGAGTTATTGATCTATATCTTTGCTCACGATGCCTCTCTCTCAGCTTGTTGTCATTAGCCCCCTCATGCCATTGATATATATCCCCCTCTCTTCTTCTAAATGATTTTTCTCCTCCCTTCCTCTCGCCTCTTTTTCCCATTATCCATCTCCGCTTTACATAACTCCACCCCGGTCATTAGATCCATCAAAAGCATAATGATCATCATCTTTTTTCCCATCCACTCCTGTCTCTTTTCTTTTTTTTCAGTTATTCCCTATGGCTTGCTTTCTTTTGCCTTTACTTGGAGACACACAATCTGATACACATGTACAGCACGCATATGTGCGCGCACACACACACACACACACACACACACACACACACACACACACACACACACACAAACAAGCAAGCAGACTGTACATGTTGTGCTATCACCATGTTTGTGAAGACAAGATATACTTAGTTACTGACCCTAATCTAACCCCGATGAGACCTACAAATGACTAAACTACCAGATTACTGTATGGTTGGTTTGTAATGGCAGATCTTCAGTATACACCTTAGTCGGTAGTGATATCTTCTACACACACACACACACACACACACATACACACACACACACACACACACACACACACACACACACACACACACACACACACACACACAGACACACACTCTTCCTTCTGCTCTGCTCTCTCTCTCTCTCTGTCCCAAGGAGACGCTCCCTCATCCTGGCCTATCTGTCAGCCGCAGAGGGCGTCTATTTGTGTCATTCATTACCCTCCTGTCTCCTTCGCTAATAATGAGCTGCACTTCTAATAAAACAATTATAGAGCGGGGACACATTCACTTGGGCACCTCTGCTCTCTCCCTCCCCCTTTCATCTTTTCTTCCATCCTCTCATAGATTAGACATGAACATTTCTTGTCTATAGACTCCGTTAGGTCTTCCCTGTGCCCGGGCTGTGTCAAACCCAGCGCTAACATCCTGAGGGGGGTTCATCATGCCAGATAAATGATGACCAGACAGACAGACATGCCGCTCATTTGTAATGTCAGAATGCAGCCTGTAAAATGAGCTAGTCTGTCATTTTTGATGATGCATGTCTGTCATAATGGGATATCTGCGGGCACAGCATTGACGGTTAAGCAAAGGTCAAGGCCTAGACAAAGACTGAGATATAATCGGGCAATGTTTTTTTAAGTTCCTATTTTGTGTTGCTGTGTCGTCCGCTGCCAACTCGGATTCAATTGATGGCTAACTGGCAGGAACCTAAATCTGAAAGAAGCCTCTGTGCTCCTCACAAGCAAATGAATGCCACAGATAATATCCTATAGGTTTCAATATCCAATAGGTGTCAATGTACAATCAAAGAGCTTACCTATCTCCAAAAATGTCCAATTTAACTGCTGGCCCTGAGGCGATACAAAGGTGTGCACACATGGGGTACACACAGGTTTCTCTCTCTGCAATCTGATCTAATCAGGGTCTGATTCAGATTGAGTCAGGACACCATGTTAGGAAAGCTTCAAGCAGCTTTCCAATCAGGCGACTACAGCAGCAAGACGGGGGACATCCAACGCTCCTGGAGGAGACCCATTGCTTCAATCATCACTGAAACAGAATGGGACTTTTGGGTTAACAAGGCCCTTTTCCCACCTGCAGGGAGGTCGTGTCACTTTAAAAAAAAGTCTGCCTCAAGTCAAGTGATTCAGGAAATCACACTGTCTTATAATACACAGAAAGCACTCGGTACTTCAATATCTTCTCTCATACTGTACGTTATCAACAGCAGAACCATTTATAAGATAGGTTCAGGTTTCACTCTGGCTCAAAAATACATCGGTTTGTCACTTGTGTGCTATACTTTCTAATTACAATAAATAAATAAGTGGTTGGCTCATTCATCCTCTTTGATAGGTTTTACGGGATTGAGTATAGCAATTACATTTTTTTTTTAATTACGTTTGATTTGATAAAACTTCTTCCAATTATTTGGCCAAACTAAATTAAGGCATCGTAATTCAACTATTCAATTCAATTTGAAGAGTTTAAAGAACCTATGAAGCAGCTCGCGTTTCATGCAAAGGGGAAATAAACCCTTGTTATGCCGTATCATGATTGATCGATAAAAAAAAAAAAATCCACTACTGTGAAACTTGAAAAAAAAATTATTTAAGGAACACTTCCTCAGAATTCATTAAATTAGTCACAGCATAGACATTTCTATTCTTTTCTTTTTTTAAATGTTAGCAATATTAAATGGAGAACAGTATGTGATTTTAAAAGGGCCAGACATTACATATTACCTCTTTGGAAATATATAACATTGAACTTCTGCAAAGAAGCAATACTTTAGAAAGCACAGACTATAATATTTTGTAATATATTGCAGTGGTCATTCACAAGCCAGCATAGTCAAAATTGCTATTTAGAAACCAAGTTTATTCTTTAGTGTTCTGCTGTTACTAAATGCAGTATTGTGTATTTTTTCTAACCTTATTGATATAAAGAAGACTCAATTGCATTGCATATATAAATACATTAATATGAATATTCTTACTTCTACTTTCAAAGCATTTGAGATGCTCATTTTATAATATAGTTCAGTTAACATACAATACATACTGTGTGTGTGTGTGTGTGTGTGTGTGTGTGTGTGTGTGTGTTTTGCGAGGTTATTATCAACCCGAGTGGGGAAGAAATCCCCACTCAGCAGCTTGCGAGCCTTAAACTGCAGTCAAAGCACTGTACTGTAATGGGAGAGTGAGAGAGAAAGGAAAAGTGAATTTTCAGCAGTTTTTCGGCAAAACATTCCTCTTTCTGCTTCCTCTGTCAGCTCTGTTTAAACATCACGGCCCGTCTGTCCTGAGCAGCAGGCCATTTGAATCTTTAAGCAGAGCAAGAAGATGGAATGCATCCGCACCATAGCCATGGTTAATGTTTAAAGAGAAAATAATGGAAATACAATGTCACACCAGAGAGAATCAAAAGTGTGTTTTATTACCGGGGAATATGACTAAATAATATATTAGATGTGCATGTTTTACATCATTGTGAATATTGAAACACACTGAATGGGTGGATTGTATGAGTTGGTGACAACCCGTGGGCTTCTACAGACAAGGTAAACAAACAAGCAAACAAGATGTTTTAATGGATGGCGGTGGATGTTTGATAATGGATGCGAGACCACATGCGCATGCCTTTCTCGACAAAAAGACTGTGACAGTTTTGCTTGCTGGTATTTTTTTAGTGATGTTTCACTAAACTTAAACCTGCCTCTCACTGCTCACACAGGTAGGCTTGCTCATCTGTGAACATTGTATTAGAAATTCATGTGTTTACTACTTTTCAGGAGCAGAGGTGCATACACAAATCATGTTAAATCCCATTCTTTCTAATAATAACCACTTAAAAGATCTTCACCAGTATGAATGTTTCAATTTTTACTGCATTCAACTTATGGTGACCTACACAGTCTTATCTTCTACCACCCTGTTGTGTCCATTTCTACCCAAGCAGAACCGAATGGTAAAAAGCTGCCTGCAAAGCATTCAGCAGTAGGTTACTGTCTGTGAAGTGTGTTCAGAGAGGTCAGAGCCCGCTGGCTGCCCTGAGGACAGCACTAAAGTCATTCAAGCCTGTTTTAGTGTCCGGACACCCTGATACTCACGTATGACCTGTGGCAGTGAAACTGGGTACAAGCCTGTGGTCTTTGATCACTCACACAGTGGCATTGGCTTTGTGTTTGGCCAGTGTCACTTTATTTTAAGACATTTGGCATTGTACAGCCATGGCTTGTTCTTCTACAGTCCAGATTTAGTAGGAAATATTCCAGGAAATGACAAAGTAAAAAAAGAAAAGAAAAAAACTGGGGTTTTTGTCAACAATCTCCATATTCATCTTAATATCTTAAAGATGACCTGTGACTAGCACACATGTTGGAAGGAATCAGGCTAGAAACAAAAAAAAGCACCGTACAGAAACAGCAGTGCAGATAAAGAGCAACTCTGACTGAAGTTAAAGCCCCTGGCACTAGGGGGAGCAAGTCTATTAGAAGTACTCACCACAGAAGGCTGCTGTGTCAGGTCAGTGTTACAAGAGGATTAGGGTGAAAGACACTGTGGTGAACTTGTGGTGGTTACCGTGGTGAATTAATTAAAAACTAATTTATCATCCATTTTAAATATATTGTAATTTTACTATCAAATTATCAAACTGGACAATTGAATATATATAAAAAAAAGAGAGACACTGCCACAGCAGAAATCCATGTATTATTTTATGACAAATATGCTCCATCTTGGTTTTAGGCGAAGCAGCTGGAGTGTCTTGAAACTCGAAGCAAAACTGCAGGATGTTAAATGCTGACCCAGGGAGAAAACAGACTTGCTTTGGCTGTGAGTGTTTAACTCTCACCAGTCAGGGCTAAAAATAATCTGCACTGTCCAAGAACATGGAAAGAAAGGGAGGTGCAAGAAACCACGGCAACTACAAAATGGTTTCATTAGTTTTTTTTATAGTTTGCTAAGGAAACAGTAATAAGCCGTAGCTGGTAAACCATACCTGTAATTAGATGAGAGTTGAGGTAGGGCATGCTATTTATTCATAGGCTATGTAATGCCACATTGTGGCTTGGGTTCCCACACCTTCACTGGGACAGTTACGGTTGCCTTTGATGAGGTTTGCTTTTTCATACCTGAGCCAGGAAGAGATACTTTTTAACCTGCCTGGGACACCACATAGTCAAAGGAATTTACTTCCCATACAATTATTGACAACCATGTCAACATTACACTTCCCAGTCTTGGATTTTATGTAATTTGTCAGCTTTTCAGTTAATATTAGCTTTTGAGATGATATGTTGGCTGACTACAGGTACAACTCCGATTGTTTTGCACATAGGCTGAGTAACTTGATGATATAAAAATGTTTTTAGGAAATCCCAGTCCTTCAAAACCTAGGAAGTGGGGTGAAAGAGAAAGAATGTGTATTTTGTGGAGTGACTTCCCATGTGCCTCTCATCCGCATGTGGTTGTGATTAAACAGGGACGTTAAGGTGAGCCTCAGGTGGACTCTGTCTGTCTATTATTCTCTTTTTCTATTACACTCTTTCTCCTGCCCGATTGTTAACCCCCTGCAGCCCCTCACACGTCCCCTCAAGGCCCATTATGCAGAATTAGTCCCATGTTGTGAAGTGGTGAGTGTCAGGGTGCACACACTGGAGCACTTCACCTGTGGCATTTCATCAAATTTTGCTAATTGATATGCATCCAAAACAGGGGTGTGGTGCAGGGCATCAAATGACCATTAACTTGGGCTCACTCCCTTTATTTTCTCTTTCCTACCTTCTTGAACTGTGCTCAACATGAACTGTGTGTGGAAGTATCCAGGAGGTCATGACCGACGGTTTCACCAATGTATTGCTATTTTACGGTTGCTTCCCTCAAGGTCTCTTTATCTGTCCCTGTTTGTCCCTCTCTTTGGTTGTACATTTATTTGCTTAGTGACTGATCAAGCTCAATGAAGCGTCTAAAGGACGTGTTACGAGCTTGAACAGAAGCCAATATCAGCGGCACTTCAAAGCCACAACCTTACCTCTACCCCCTGAGGTGCCAGTAGCTTCAGGGGAGCTACGTTACTGGCTCGAGTAGTTATAACATCATCCAGTCTGTGCCTTTTCACTTCAACCTCTTCCTTAGATCTTTCACTGATCAGGAAGATAAGACTGCGGCAAGATCTGGTAAACTAGTGTCTTGCATACATGGTTGATTTCTGTTCTACTGTTCCTGCCCATTATGCTCTGTTTGCTCTTTATATGTTGAGATATGGTAATTCAGTTGCACATATTTAAGTGAATGTTCTAGGTGAATGGTTGAAGAGCAGTTAATGCTGCATTAGAAAGTGTCATGGCTGTGAGGAATAGGTAGAGTCAGTGATACTGGAGAATGCTTGTTCAAACCTCTTTGGCGAAATGAGTTAATACCCTCACAATCTGCTACCTGTCCATACTGTGTGTGCGCGCTGAAAAAAAAGCTGGTGTTAATACACAGCCTGAGCTCTCTTAAACTGGTATGTTAACAAAGGTGAGCCATTTTAGCTAGTAACATGCCACTTTACAGAGACTAGGCTGTGGATTATCACTGGATTTTTTTTCAGTGCACACACAGTATGTGCAAATACCGGATTGTGACAAAATATTCACAGATTAAAAAAATATATATATATGTTTTGACGACAAGCAGTCGCAAATTGCTGACTCCAACTTTAGAGGGCAGTGTTACGCATCCATATTAGTCAATCATCTTTTTTGATTAAAAATGCACAGCAGCTCATTCGGGAGAAAAATATCCCCCACAGAATTCTGTCAGGGCAAACTCCTGGCCGAGTCCAAACGAATGCAGACAGATGACATATCTCCCCCCCAAGTTAGCTTTGTGTTAATGGGAGACCCTCGCAGGTGGAGGTCTCCTCTTACACAAACACCAGCCGGTGATTGCCTCCACTTAGGACCAGTAAAAGTAATAAATGATGACCGATCAGGTCACACTGTAATTCTGTCCAGTCAGTCTGATGGATGGCCAGGTCTAGGTGTGGTCTGAGCCAGGTCTGCTAGCTTTAACGAGTGCTTGGTTTCCTCCCATGAGCTTGTGTCTGTCTGAAAATCATTCCAATGAGAAGTCACAGTGGAAACATTTTTATCCTTGGAAGAATCACATTTTTTATGATATACGGTACATTTTCCCTGACTCAATCATCCTCATCCGGTGCTCCCTAGTATCCTAATGTAAATACTGTACGTTTTGCTGACCTGTGGTCTATCTGTTTTTTTTCCCAGATAGCATGGCTAAGCTAGGTCAACAAGAGTATTCTCAGAGCTTCAGATTATGCTTAGTTTGTGTAATTCATTCATTTGGTTCGAACCAGGTTCAGCCATTTCAGGCCTGCATTGTTTAGACTTTACCAACTATTTGGGAGTTTGTCGTTAGGGTCACCCAAGTCAATATTTGATGGGGATTGGTTCCAAAACTATAGCTCTACCTTCAAATGGTAGCTTTCAAATGTATATACACAAACAGTACTATGATTAAGTAGTCACAAGCAAGTAACACTATTCACACTACTAGGACAACAAACTCTTCATTAATATAACATGAGGTTTTCCCTTTAGCATTTAGATCCACAACTTCTGAAAACCAAATTTCACCTTTTAGCATTAGCGAAGTCCAGTACAAACTGATCATGGAAAAACTAGCTTGTATGTGTTCAGGTCCTTAAAAAAAAAGAAAGACAGTGAGTTGTGCCAATGTTCTGTCCTTTTGCATGTATGTATTTAGGATTTTGAATGCTTGTCACTTCTAATTCAAACACATTATGCAAAAGAATGAGGAAAAGTAACCTTTTTTGCAAGCCTGTACAACTGATGTTCTGCTATATGTTGTGATTATGGCTCAATTAGTACCCCACAGATCTGAAAATGTATGCATTCATTACTATTAGGGCACTTCAGATTAAAGTATGTACAGAATGCCATACATTACCCCACAGGCTGTATAGGCCTGCAGTATACAGTCAGAATATCAGAAAAACATTATTCAACACTTATGTATTATTATCATGGTGCTCATCTTTATATCTGTGTGGCCACGGTATACAGAATATACTGGTGAATATCTGCGCTCTTGTTTGACTTGGCCGCTACACATCCTGTGAGGGATTGTGCTGAATCCCTTTCCCTGTGGCTATGTGGTAATCTAGGTTTTACATTCAAAATCTCTAACACATTGCAGAGTTCCCTGTGCTTTTCAAAAGACCTGGCAGGATGGACTTAACACTTGAGAGAGCGAGGGCTTAGTTTAAAATGATACAGCTCAGGCGTGAATATTGCCGTGTGATGTGTGAAACTCGTCAGTGCCAACAAATTGTCTTTGACGCGTGTGGTGGCTTTAATTAATTCTCCAAATCTAAATAATTCACTGAGGTCAAAACATTTAAGCACATTGTCTTAGACTTTCCATAACTTTACATGCAAGAGTAGGAATTCAAATGGACATTCAGGGCGGTTATTGAACTGCAGTTTTAGTCAACACAAAGTCAATCATTTTTGTGGCCACAATTATAAAAAAAAATCCCCCTTCTGCCGTAAACCCCTGGCACTATTATGTTCCTTTCTGCAGGGTTGCGACATAAATCCATGCTGTCTGCCGCAATTCACTACGCCACATTAAATTCTTTTAGATCAATTAAACTTCCCAGCTCACTTTACAAGCCACCAGTCTTAATGTTGGCTCCCCCTTACCCTTTGAGCAGGGGAATACTCTTACAGGGTAGGCAGCACAGGGTGCTCCACACAATTTATTGAGTTATTGCAAAATGAACTGTGGGGGTGCAGGGAATGCATGAATTAGTCATATTCAGCATTTATGCATAGGAAGTGGGGAAGTTGCATGGGATTGACCCCCATGAGTTAACAATTTTTCTTTCTTTCCCTTCCCTCAAGTCTGTATGCAGAGTCACACACGATGTAGTGGACCATATGTTGGGCACTGCTGACTTCATACTCTATTAACATAAAGCCAAAGTGGTCAAAAAAGGGTCCAAATATCGAAAAGTAGTGAATGACCAAGGTCTGTAATGGGTGGCATTATCAAAGCACGATTCTGGCACTTGCACAGTCATGGTTGCTTAACGCAAGTATAAAGGCACATTATGTTTGGGCCTCCCCCTTGGTTGCTGTTTACGACTAAGACTTGTCTGGATTCCTCTCTTTGTATTTTTAGTAGAGGGATG
Organism: Ammodytes marinus; assembly: GCF_949987685.1. Taxonomy (NCBI): domain Eukaryota; kingdom Metazoa; phylum Chordata; class Actinopteri; order Uranoscopiformes; family Ammodytidae; genus Ammodytes; species Ammodytes marinus. The sequence goes on along the minus strand of NC_137211.1, from coordinate 8,425,542 downwards.
ATCTGAGAAAGAACAGGTGGACTTGGGCTCTGTGACCAGTAAGCACAGCTTTGCAACTCTGTTGACTGTCAATGTTTAAAATGCTGAAATAAAGTGTTGTAACCCGTGGATGTGATAGTAGCACATTTTTACCATAGCACATAAACTCAGTCTCATACTCTGTTCCTAAATTGTACTCCACGTGTGTTTGTTTGTGTGGGAAGACATTTGCATTTCTACCGTGCTATTTTTGTGTACTCTAAAGGTCATTCTCACTCTCTTAGTTTTCACCCGTAGTTAGTATTCACATTCACAGACCATTAAATCTTTAACAAGCTGTAAGCCAAGACTGAATACAAATAATTATTGAATACGCATTACCAGAGAAAATATAATGATGGCGGGCTATTGTTAATAAAGGTGAATGGGACCAGGTGTGCGCCCTAAACACGTCAAGTCTAATAGTGCACTTTTTGGGAGCCATTCTTAAGAATTAATTGCTGTAATTTTGTCCCTCCATCCCCGCCCCCGGTCGCCCCCCTACAGAGACTTTAAGAGTGAAGGTGCGTGCTGAAGTCGAGCTAAGTAAATTCACTTTATGACACTGCTGTGACATGTGCATCTGTGATTTCACACGCTTAATGTAAAATTTACAGTTGCAGTATTGAGTGTCACACGGGCTGTGGGGAGAGCTTGGGGGTAACCGGAGCCCCCAGAGAACAAAGCGGGCGTCTTGGGCCCAGTCCCACACCCCCCCCCCCACCCATGCGCATGCCTCCCCGGCTGCCACCTCTCCCCGCCGCTCTTTACAGCTGTGGAGGTGTGATCCGAGCACGACGGTTGGCCTTATAACCGTTAAGCAAGCACCATGGTGCTTCTAACAGTCTGAGGGCCCTAATGACCAAAACACCTGGAACTACGAGAGAAAATGTGCTGTTTCTCAGGAAGGTTGTGGATGTGGTAGAGAGCAGAGAGGCTGGTCCATTCTATATCTCACCATCGGGCACTGACTCTCGCATTTGATCAATGAGTAACCCATGTCCTCTGGCCAGCTTTGCAGGGGTCTGTCGGAATGGACTTGTCATGTAAAGAAGAGAGAGGCCCACGCTCACTTAAAGTTCAAACATGGATTAGGCACGCTCGTCCCTCGGTGTCGTGTTCAATGGCAAACCTCCCTCTCCGGGGAATTGACCCCCCGCACTTCCGTCCAGTATTGATTAAGTTCTATACAGATTAACAACCTCAATCGTGCGATTAGGCTGCGAATCCTGAATTGGATAAGCTTTTAACAGGTATTGTTTTCCAAGTCACTCAGGTCATTTGAGATCTGTGGCCATTAGAGAGATTACTATGATTACTTACATGTATGAGCAGTGGAAGTCACTCTCGAGCAATACACAGGGTACATTTTCACATGTCTGAGGCAACTTAGAATCTGTCTGGCAAGTTCCATTATCGTGGTAGCTGGTTAATGTTACACTTCCACACACAAATGTATTTCAATCCTCATTCATGCTCATAAACAATAGTGGTAAGACAATACTAACTACTTACTACTATTACTGCTACTACTACTACAGTTTAGTGCTAAACTTTATATTTAGTTTCAAACATACCTGATACTATGGCTTCATGCTTGTGCTTCTATAGTTGGTAGCTGCACAGAGCTAGCCAAGAAGTTCAGTGTTTTCAAGGGACTGAGGTCTCGTGCATTTATTTTGCTGCCAGTATGCTCCACTAATAATGGCATGGTTAGTGGGTCATGTGAAAATATATTGTTTAGGTTTTAATTGGTGGAAAAGGTTGGCGGGATACACACTGGGACTATTGGACAGTTTGATTTGACTGTGAGGTCTAACAATAATTGATATGAAGACAATGTTTTGGATTTGTGGCAGTTCCCAATATACTAGCATTAGCACATGTATAACACTTTACACTCACTGTACAGTACATACTGAGTCTTTTGCATCATCATCTTGACTAGTGATGGACTCACTTACTTTAAGACTGCTCCTTTAGGCTACCTGTTATTCTGTTAAGCCTGTTACAGTACACCTGGTCCTAATACACACACACACACACACACACACACACACACACACACACACACACACACACACACACACACACACGCAGGTCCACTCTCCTTTTCCCATCTTCCACCTAAGGAAACAAGCTGCTGTTATTCCACCAGCAAACTGTAAACCTGCAATAAAACTGTGGCATGGCCCCTATGTGCAGTATGTGTAATGCTCCATATACTTTAATGGTACACTGGACCAGGCCATATATTTCTCCTCTTATGTGAGATTTGAAAAGGTAAGGTAGCTTGTGAAGCGACTAGTGAGTTTTGGGTGTACTATAAGTACTGTACGTTAATGAAGACATGTATATCCGTCTCTAGTCTTCCTATAATTTAACATTGTGTCATTGTCATCATTCTGTTCCATTGCAAAATGACCTCGCTGTTGTTCTGAAAACTGTCTTTTAATGAGTAGACTGAGTGGGATTGTAAAATGAGTTTAAGACAACTATACCGACTAGGGTTTATACATACACAGCATTGTCATTCATCTAAGGAATTTCCTCTAGCAGAATTAATAGAAACTTCCTGTAATATTGTCAGGTCTAAGTGTGTGCTTAACATAACAGTGCTGCAACACAACAATGTACAACTCTACTTGAGTGTATGATATGTGCCGAATGCCGATACATTACATGTATTCTTGACAATTCAACTTGTATCCTTTTATCATTCGGAGAACACACGAGACACCACTCATTCCGTAGAACTGCGCCACACACGCGCTCTGATGCTAACCATATCTTACAAATTTCATAACAACAAGAGAGGATGGGTCTTTCACCACTGCAACCACTAAGCACTCCTTCGGAATTAGATCCAAATGTGGTAATGGACAACATGTATTTGGGAGTGCGGATGTAACTCCAGACTACAGCCACATGATACTGACGATCAGTGCAAAGTTGCGGTTGAAACAGATGTCGAAACACACAACAGCGTTGACAGGCTGAGGCCCAATGTTTACAGTTGCCCGGGGGAAGGATGCTGCTTTTTGCTCATGAATACAATAAGGTGATTTGATGCACCAATACAAAAACACCATCCACAGATCTCAGAGGATCCTTTTATAGACACGTGATTGCATAGACAGCGAGTATAGTGTTCAGTCAATTAGTGATCTCTTTTAAAACTTGGGTCGGATCCTAGATCAAGCAGGTAATGTACCTCTAATTGTACTTTCTTCTTCCAATCTAAATGAAAAAAAATGTGATCGTAGGATCAAATCCCCTTGAAAATCGATTCAGTCAAAAAAAGCTTGTTTTGAAGAAAAGCGAAAACAAGAAATGTACTTTCTACCTGTTTTGACAGATGATGAGGTAGGACTTTGACTTCCTTCAGGCGTCTGTTAATCCACCCACTGACTTCTTGTTTTTCTAGTCAGCTTTCAGCCATATTTAAAGACTGATCCTTTCACCTGTCCAGCTTTGTCTTGCCTGAGGAAGGAAGTTGCATGTGTAAAACTGCTGTAATGGAATTGATCCAAGGAAAGTTTATTCTCAATGGGCGTAAAGAATGCTGTGTTGTTATTGTGAAACATCAGGGCTCTATTATTCTATGTACATGCTTGTCAGCTCTGCTTTTTTACCTTGAGCCCTGTCTCTTCATCCCCTAAGTTTGGCACTGTTTTGCATTCACACATGCTCAATGTGCATATACATGCACATGCACATCCATATTCATACTCCAGTCTTCATGTATGTATGGATACACACAGGTGTGGTTCCATAGTCAATAACACAGTCAATGTTGAGGTGTGTGTGTGTGTGTGTGTGTGTGTGTGTGTGTGTGTGTGTGTATCTGTGTGCATGGTTGTTAATCACTGGACATTTCCAATGTCACACATGGATCAGTATATAGATTTTGTCAGAGAGGAGGAGAATGCGGAGAAAAAGTCAGCATTGTGGGTTTTGACTATTTTTCCGTTTTAATAGCTGTTTGTGTGACCTTGCAGCAATTGTGCGCCAGTATGCTATCCACTAGAATACATGTTGAAATATGTATGTCAAGGTAGTCACTTGGCGGCACGACAACAGAAAGTACTCAACGCCGTTTTCTGTCCTTTGTCCAAGAATCTTTTGAGATACATCAAATATTTTGGAGGTAGAATCCTACTGTAAGTCGTCAGTAGGATATGTGTTGAGAGAGTAACCTTATAGTGACCCTGGTCTGTGTGCTCCAAAAGGATGTACCCTTTGTTTTCACTCCATCTGACTCCACATCATGTTTAATGTAACATGATGAAGGATAATCAAAACAGCATTCACTCAGCCCTAAATCTGGTGGCGTGGCTGTGGCTAGACAGGAAATTGATGTGGAGAGAATGGTTCGGTGGCAAACCTTTTACTATCAAATCAGCCATGTAGGCTACTGTAGAAAATAGAGATAGGTGCAGTCAGCAATAATTGGGCTTCACACACACACACACACACACACACACACACACACACACACACACACACACACACACACACACACAGGCAGTTCTAGGTCTTGCCAGACTGCGCTCCCCTTAGCTGCTGGCCTGTTCACACCTCGTTGTCCCCATCCACCTCCACTCGCTGATAATCAAAAAGCAGGTCTCTCCTTTTTATACTGCTTTTCCCTTTTTCTCCCACTATACAGCTTTGGCCAGGAAGGAGCTTTCACAACTCAACTTGTGTGGCCACCCAAAATGTGAAGCCGAGTCCAACGTTTTGCAGGAACCTGGTGCAGCAAAAGGCCTTGGGTTTCCACGGGCTTGAGGAAATGAGAAGGAGGAGAGAGAGAGAGAGTGAGTGAGTGTAATACATAGAGAAATACAGATGAGAGAGAGAGCTGTGTGGAAGCACACCAGCGGAGAAAAGAAACCTGATTTATTATCACCAAAAATCAACTGCAGATGTCTCTCCTCGCAGATTCTCCCTCTGCCGCCAATTACAGACACTCACGCAAAGATCTACTCAGCACTAGAGTTTGCCTCCTTATACACACACACACACACACACACACACACACACACACACACACACACACAGACAGGCACGCACGCACGCACGCACGCACACACACACACACACATAGAGTAACATACCTGTACAGGCATTTTCCCACATAAAACATGCACTACTTGCTTGTGAGCGAGCTTATTTTTGTATTTGATCAAATCTGATATCAGCTGTCAAGGCTGAAATCGAAGGCCTTTTACCCCAACTTTTCCCGCTGGTCTCTCTCTCTCTAAGTGAAGGCCTTTGAAGGATAATGAAGATGTCCATAAAAAATCATTAGTGTGTGTGTGTGTGTGTGTGTGTGTGTGTGTGTGTGTGTGTGTGTGTGTGTGTGTGTGTGTGTGTGTGTGTGTGTGTGTGTGTGTGTGTGTGTGTGTGTGTGTGTGTGTGTGTGTGTGTGTGTGTGTGTGTGTGTGTGTGTGTGTGTGTGTGTGTGTGTGTGTGTGTGTGTGTGTGTGTGTGTGTGTGATGTCAGCAACAATACTGCCCAGAAAGATTTCTGCCCTCAAGCTTTTTTCCTCCCGCATGTTGTTCCACTACGTCTGTCATTATGTGCTATTTCAGGGTCGTTACTGTAATCACCAAACCGTCCTCTGGATTTAGCCTAATCTGTCTAAAGATTTTTGGATTTTGGTTGTTTAGAGGAAGGAAGATGTGAATTTGATAATGGCTCACATAAATCATGATGAACATGATTCAAATACTCCCCCCCCCCCCGCTTATTTCTTCTTTTTTCATCCAGCCCTTGTGCTGTTTGTTCACATAATCATAGTCAGAGAAGATTGTCTTCAATTTTTATGTTTTGATTTGTTCAGATCCTGGAACTCCTCTGGAACCTGGATGAAGCCCTCGTAGAAAGGAGGGTGACGTGGGTAAATGGACAACCACAGCGCCCATAGGTTTGTTCTAGAATCCTTCACACTAGCAACTGTATTGTTGCAGAAAACTACACTAAATGTCAAAATTAATATTTGACAATACATCGTATGACATAATTAATAGTATCAGTTTTAAATGATCCTTTATCGCTCACAAGTGATTCCTGTAAATCGTGAAAGAAGACATTGTGGTCAGTCATCAAGTTGGACAGACAGTCAGTCATCGATGCAGTCTATCTACAGGACAGTGTCAGTAGCTCTGATGCTAGCACACACTTGCTAATGGGATATGACACAAGCTACTAGAAGAGGATGCAGAGAACATGGAATCGAATAGACGCTAAATGAAGGTTAGGTTTTTCTAAGTGATTTTAACACTATTCTGTACATGAATGAACCCAGTGTACTGTGGTTTTCACCTACTCTATTACTTTTTTATTTATCTCAACCTGCCTTGCTGTTTCCGCACACTCACACTGGCCCTCATTTATCAATCTTGCGTAGACCAGAAAAATGGGTGTACGTACATTTCCACGCAAATCTCGGCATTTATCAATATGGACGTGAGCGTAGGGTACGCTCAAATCCCACGCCAGCTCTCAGCTCGTGTACGCAAATTTGAAAACAGCTTGGACTCGCAGTGCAGGCTGTGCCGGGTAGCCGATGACTTTGTTGGACAATTATTAGAAGATAATACAAATGCAGTGCAAATAAGACCGAAATAAAGATATTAATCACTTAAAAATGAGCAGCTTATGGTGTGCAACTGAGTAGGAGAGCTGATTCAATAGTGCGCACACCGGCCACTTAGGAGGGCTGCATGGGACTGCGTAAGGGCAGTTGTCTCCGTCTTGGAGCAGCTGGGGGGACACTGAGGCACGGGGGCTGCATTCATTCAAAATGTTAGCCTAAGTATTAAATATGTAGTAGACATACACTGCTCTTTATGATACAAAAAAATACACGGCACAACATTCAGCTTAACATTTTATTTATTTGACGCACTTTGTAGATGTTAGTTCCTCTTTTAATGTGTCATTAATGCTAAAGCGAGCGATTTATTTCCACCGTTAACCGGCACGTTGTTCCTATCTGCTGGTGGAGCAGGACGGTGCGCTCTCACAGCTGATCGCTGCCGGGTCGGCTTGTGCAGCTGATGGCCGGGCTGACCACTCGTGCCAAGCGCATGCTGTCATACAGTAAAACGCTAAATGTGTTATTTTTAGTTTTTAAAACCCTTTTGAATAGTGCTATCTAAAAGGGCCAATACATTCTAATTATTCAAATCTCTGCAGACGTGTATTTATTTTATGGGGACCATTATCGGACAGTTGGTGCGTCTTTTTCTCCTCCACCACTTATATTATGCCCGCAGCCCCGCACCACCAGTTGGTTGCATTTCAGAACAGCAACACGCTTTTTTTAGTGGCGATTTTGAGTCAACACCAACGCTGTTGACCGCAGCAGTTATTTCCTTCCTAACTGCTGCCTTCTGTCGTTCTTTGATGCTGCTTGTAGGCTAATGCTCCAAAATGAAACTCTTTTTTTTTCTACTTTCGCTGTTATTCTGTCAATTTCTACTTCAGGGAAGTGCCGTGTTGCGCATATCCATGTCGTAAAACCTCTGGGCGAGGCCTCTAAACTGAGAAAATATAGGGGCGTGATACGCTAGTTTTCATCCGCCGCATTTATCAATAATGGCCTGGCGTACGCTGAGATTGGCGAGATACGCCTGTTTGATAAATCCCATGCGACACCTGGCGTAGGGAGGTATTTGCGCCAGAATCTGCACCAGTTTCCACGCAAAATTGATAAATGAGGGCCACTGTGTCTTGACTCCTCCCAACTCAAGGACAGCACGGCCACTGATTTCAGTTTAATTCGTCCGACATCCAAGTATACAGTAACAAGCGATGATACCTTTTCACATATACTGTATAGTGGGCATCGGTAATCCCGGAGCCAAAGTGGGGTCAGTTCAGAATCCTGAAGCCCAGTCTATGAAGTCATGCTTGTGCTCTGAGTCAAGGCTGGAAAACCAAAATCCAAAATATATACAGCGTGCTCTAGATGTTTGTGTTGTCGGTGTCGCATTCCTGCCGAGCTGCATAGCAGGCAGACTTTTTATATTAAGTGTAATAAATAGTTTAAAATCCACACATTTGGGCACAAAAACTGAAAAAGTGGAAACAATGACTTCACTGTCCTGCGGCACTGAGAGGAGGAAGTTCCAACACAAAGCAGACGGACAATGTGCTGTTCCATGTAAGCACTTATGTAAATACTAGATTTGCCAATGGTCATGTCATAGGCTGCCTTCAGACCACCACCTACCGATACTGGTCCATAGTAAACACACAGCAGTTGTGACAGAAAAAAAGCACAAGGATTAATGCTTTATGTAGCATCCTAAATGCTAACAATACAATGGAAAAATATGGATAAATATATAAAATAGCTACAGATTTACTCACCTGCTGAGTAAATGTATGTTTCTCATTTGTGTAAAGCACAGCAGTGGTATGACAATATGCAAGGACTGTGCACTTTAAATACGACATTGTGAGATGCAGCAATGAATTTAAACACATTTTCTGAACTAGCAAAATGTCCTATGCTAAGCATTTAAATTGACATTGATAAAAATTAATATAAAATAACTGTGTAAAATGTTCCACTGTGTAGCCTGTTTTTACTTTTTTATTACTGGAGGCCAGAATATGTTTGCATCCCCTCTATATGCAAATGTCATTAACCCACCTATATTAATGCAAATGAGCTCCAAACTGCTCATATACAACAAATGCACATGGTAGCCCAATCAACCACGTCACATGAGAAATCTGCTGCCAGGGATGGAAGTTTTTTTTTCTCGTAGGCAGAAACATTCAAAAGAAGACCTCAAACATCTGAATAGGGCCATTAAAGTAATGTATAAGAAGCCTTCCCATGTTTATTAACAAGCAGTAGTGGTACGTTTATTCACATTTATGTGGGTATATTTAACTGTGAGGGAGCAGTGGTTTTAGCTTATGAGTCCCTAAGTAATTAAACACAGCCCTTCGGTGAAAACTATGACTAAGCTTAAAAGTGTGGTTTGCGTGCATGTCTCTATTCTGTAATGTGTATGTCTGTTTGAGACAGAAAAACAGAAGCCCTGCTGAGACAATTAAGCGATGCCAGCAGCCTCTGCGCGGTCATTCGTCCACCCAAAAGCCATGTAATGGTCAAATATGTGTTAAGGTTGAAGTAGTGTTGCTCATTTAACACAATTAACAGTAAAACAATAGAACATATCTGCAAAGTCATAATCGCTTTGGACAAACTCAACTGGTGCTGAGTTCTATACAAAATGCCAAGAATGGAAACCGTGCGTGTGTTATGTGTTACAAATCCCAATGGGAAACTTCCTTATGCGAGATGTAGACAAGACAATTGTTCACAATCAGCCTCTGGCGTTCGGAGCAACAGATGATGAATATGTATGCAGCCAGAGAGCCCGTTGATGTTGTTTCCAGAAGTTGACATAAAGGCAGCCAACACTGTTAAACATTAAATTAAAGATTTTAAGTTTCCGGCAGCTTAATGCCTATCAGCCGGCAGCAATCCCCCTATAGTAAAAATGTCATTAGCCACCGAGTGGAGCTCTACATTGTTTGCACTTTGAGGAGACAATAGATTGCTTTCCCCCCCAAACATTTTTTATTTCCTAAATAGTCACAGTAGCAATGTAAAGACTTGATTTGATCTCTCGCTCAGTTTCACTGTTTGAGGTTACAATCAAATCTTTAAAAGGTCTTCTTTGTATTATATTAGATCCAGACTCTTCCGTTCACACAGCCTTTCATTTAAGGCCAATGGCCCAAGCAGCATCTCAACTCATAATCTATCCATCGTGTATCCTTCTATTTGTTATGTGGATGACGTTAAAATTCATTGTTTTCTTGGTACTGTGGTGTTACAGGCAAATAAATTCACTGTCTTCAAAGCTAAAGTACACACATTTCTCTGATTTCAAGTTTTTTTTCCCACTGGCCTCTTACCTGGAACATATTGAGTAAATAGTCGTACTCCCAACATTGAGAAAGATACATGATCTTACCCATAATCCATCACAGATTTAGTAGTTCCCTGTAAATCTTTGCTGTCAGCTCCCAGGATTCAGGGCTGCTTGTCAAGCCTCAGCTGGAGGCAGCTGGAGTCTGTACCATGCAGTTTTGTGTCCATCTCATGTCTCATTTCTTTAAGTCTGGGATCTACTTGAAAGTCTCACTCTATCATCCTCTCTCCTGCTGCTTCAGTTCCAACTACAGTATGCCATTCTACTGTTGTTGGATCACGTAGACCTGAATGTATGCTCCCATAGAGTAAATGCTACGCAGGAATACACGTATTGATAAGCGCATTGTACGTGCACCTTTTGTCCCAGTTGCAGTTGCTCTGTTTTGCTGTGGGATTATAAATACAGTTTAGTGTAGGTTTAACGACGTTGCTGTTTGCTGGCTCCTAAAGGCAGCAGGAGGTAACTGAAAAATAGAAACTTAACGTTCAATATTATTAGCAAATCTAAAGCATCAAAACACTGCCTTTTTGTTTCAACATTAAAGAGCTGCACGATGTCACTTTGGTTGTGTCAGAGAAGCGTACATTTTCCAAGGTATATTCTCAAAACATAATATAAGACAATTGGATCCATGGAACACTATGTGAAGTTAGAAAGCTACGTTAAAAGTTATTGTTTCATTGTTGTTTACAGCAGCAGGGCCCACCGGTTTGGTTACAAATATACTCTAGTTTTACATTTGGTTCCAGGTACCTCAAAACCATTTTGTTTTGATTTATGATGATATAATTATTCAATACTAAGAATTACATGTAGAGAACAATCTGTTTTGTAAACTAACTGCAGGCTCTGCATTTGTAGAATACAATTCCCCTCGCCTAAAACTGCATAGTTGCACCTTTAAATAATTAAATGTGAACGATCATATATGATCATATATACATTTGATAATAAGTGTGCCAAACCTAAACACAGTGAAGTAAGAATGATGGAGCCTATGGAACGCAGTCACAGCTGGATTCATGTAACATTAACATACATGCATTTAAAAAAAATCTTGTTTTCATAATGTTACTAGCTTCACATAAAGGCTTGAAATAATTACAAACCCAACCCTTTAGAGCGGCACCATTATGTAATTTGGAATATCATCATGATTAATGGGCAGTCCACTACTGCTACAGGTGACTGACCCTGTGGTAAACGTTATGTTCGGTGCTATATGATAAATGTGGCGCAGTGAAGACACAGTATTAGCACAGCCAACCTAATCAGAGGTTAATATGTTGGTTTACACTAACTTAACGATCTGCCGGCTAAACAACAATAAAGCACGGCCTAATTAGTATGTTTATGAGAGCACTTTCATTGTGATAGATAGATTGCGCGGTGTTCAGTGCCGCTAGCTAGCAGGGTTAGCCTTATGTAAACACCTCAGTGTCCAGCCTTAGCCTCAGTGACAGGCCGAGTTGTAAAAACATTTATGGGATTAAGAGGATGGTGGGGGGTCAGGAATGAATTGGATGTGAGTGTTTGATAGGGGTCAGCTGATATACTACCCGGGCAGTTTTTCTGCAGACTGGAAAGCTTTGGAAATGGCGTTTAGTCTTTTTTTTATTCTCATTTTCTTTCTTCGTTGGAGGAAACTAGCCTATGAATAAATGCCAGCATTGTTCCTCTGTCACTCCTCCAGGGCACCAGGCTAATACTGTACACTGTACACACACACACACACACACACACACACACACACACAGTCAGTCCCGTATATATCCTGATTTTCCCGTGGGTATGTCATTGCACAGATCCATAGGGAATATGTCATCATCAAGGATAAATCAAAAACCATAATGAAAAAAGACAGATTTGATTTTTCTTGATGACCGTCTCTGTTCTCATAGTGTCTGCTGCCCAGTCCCTTTCATCAGCATGTGGGTTCCTTGAGACACTCCAGTCCAGTTGAAGAATTGACTCTGCGCAGCTTTTTTAAGATAAGGCTAGTTTTTCCACCTGACCTCAGAGCATTGCCATGTTGGAAAAGAATGTTTACGTATTTTGATAATGCGATACCCAAGTCAGACCAGTGTGTTTGTGTAAGAATAATGTATCTGTATATGGAGACATTTCTCATGGGCAGGCCTTTTAAGACCAAAAATATATGATCGACTGTATAAATCCCTAATATGGATAAGAAAAAGGGCTTATTAACTATTAAAGAATATTTGTATTTGCTGGATGGATTATATCCTTTGTTTTAGACCGGTTTATTCTTTTAGATATACAGTACATTGCGTACTTACATTAATAATAGATGACTTGAGTTAGATATATAAAACACTATTTCAAAGAAAGTCACTCAGCAATGCTCTTTGTAAGTTATAGATTTTATTTGGTATTCATTTGCCTCATGAAAATGATACCACACCAGAGGTCATATATTTATGAGAGCATTTTCTTATAGGACCCATGGCTTATCACAGTGTTAAATCTTTTAATTTTCCCTGAACATGCGATTAATATTTCTCAGTTTAGAGAGACAACTTTTCTTTCTTTCTTTCTTTCTTTCTTTACTTTAATTTTTAATTTTTTTGTTAGGTCTCTTTAGTGAAATTACTGGCTCAAAATTGTCCTTCCGATGTCTTTCTTTAAGCCTCTATTTCACATTATTTTCAAAAAACACATTTATTTGCAATACTTAATTTCTCTTTAATTTAATGGACAATTACTCATGTTTTTAGCCATAGCTGATAAATACAAAATATATTATTTGTGTTTTTTCATGCCATTATAAAGCCTGGCTGCTCACCCTTTTCTCACCAGTACTTAGTCACAAATGAGTGGATGTGAATGTTCTGTATAGTATTTTACAAACAGACCCCACCCAACCCTCACACCTCAATTAGTTTAACATTAGCAACCACAATCAAACATATGCTGTTCTGCAGTACGGGAAGCCGTAAACCTCAGCATTTACTTTGTGTGCCCCTGTTTGCACCATTAAAACAGCTAATTGGTGGTAATGCCTTTTTTCCCCAATAGATAACAAGTGCATTCACTACGTTGATACTGTGTGTGCGTGGCGATTTGTTTAAATGCAAACTTTGAAAAGAAAAGTGAAGTAATGGTACTATTAGGGTTCATGTTATTAGGCCAGCAGTGTTCCTTTTTGGACGTGGTGAGGACGTTTATGTTAAATGGGCCATGCCGCTAATATCGTAGATAAAAAAGCTTACTGACGCACTATAACGATCAAGCTAATAACTTCAGCTCACCTCTGCGTGATCTGACATTTCCACTGTGCTCAGCATATCTATAATTTCTGAGACACAAGAGCCTATTTACCTCCTGTAGGCCTCGTCCAATCTTACACCCTGACACCTACTGAAATCTCATCCCATATCACTAGCTAATAGCCCAAGAGTTACTTACCCCCTCAGCTGTTTTATGACTGGCATTTTTTATGAGACCACAGTGGGCCCTGCAGCTCGGGAGAGGTCAGACGGCTTGACAGCGAGCGGTCAGAATGAATGGCTCATTTCCTAGCCGTGGCGCGATGGAGAGGATACAGTTCCTCTAGACTTTCCTCCGGTCTGTCGGTGACGAGACAGACACACAGACAGACAGAGAGAGAGCAAATCTGTTGCGAGTGTGAGTGTCAAACCACTGTCTGTCTGCGAAGGACTTCAAAGTGTACTGAAACGGCCACATGGGTTATTATGAGGAGGACACAGTCGCTGAAACAATTCGACTCAAAGGGGATCGGTTGCAGGCAGCGTAACTGAAAGAAAAAGGTAGCCGCTATTTAGCCACCCCCCAGAAGATGTGGTTGATTTCATTTTATATGGAGTGAAACAATGAGTCAGGACATGGCTACTGCATGAGCTCTCGATGGAAAAGGCAGCCGTCCTCCCATCTGGAAGGTGATTGTGTGGGATTTGTACCGTGGCCCGGCACTGGATATCCTTGCTTTCGTCTTTTATACGTTCACAAGGAGAAAGAGAGAGGGCGAAGGAGGAGGAGGAGGAGGAGGAGGAGGAGGAGTGCAAAACTGGGAGGGGGGGGCGGTGTGGCTCTAAAAAAAACCAAGAGGAATTCTGGCTTTTGCCTTGTGGATTTTATGAGAATTCGGAGCAAACGTCATTGGACAGCCCACTCACGGATCAGGCCCCCACGGCTATAGGATATCTCTGGTTTCCATCACGGGGAAGGACGCGTGTGCACCAAACATGCACGAGCATGTATAAAAGGACAATTATGCACACGTGCCAACAAATCCTTGCAAACACACACACACACACAAACAAACTCACAGCCTTGCTATTGTGTATCAGCCTCAAATCGCTCACCCCCAACACACTGGCTTCAACAATGTGTGTCAATCAATCTTGAAATCGAAAAGCACAAAACTTTCTCTCTCTGTCTCTCCCCCTCTCTCTGTCTCTCTCTCTCACACACACACACACATATACACACACACACACACACACACACACACACACACACACACACACACACACACACACACACACACACACACACACACACACACACACACGCTGCAGCACTGGTCTGGGAGCAATCAAATAGCTGCAGTGCACACAGCCCGTCTGAATCCTGTTTTCCTGTGAGTCTGCACCCATGTACCAGCGGTTCCTCCCCAGCGCTCCAATAAAACCTCACTAATGATCCCCCCCCCCCACCCACACACACACACACACCCTGGCTCTGGCACCCAGCCCTGTGGATGCACAAACCAAGGGGCACTTTACGAGTAAAGCGGGCGTCCTTACCCCTGATGTCATCTGCAGCTCTCACTTAATCCCGACCGATCCCACGAGAGCGACCGGCCAGACACACACTCACACACACACACACACACACCAGAAGAATACAGCTGCTCTTTCTACCTACTCTTTTTTATCTCCCCACCTCCTTCTCTAACACTTCTTAACTATTTGTTTGTTTGTGTGTTTTCCGGGGCCGTAAAAAGAGGCCCGTCTGTGCGCCACACACACACACACACACACACACACACACACACACACACACAGACACACACTCCCAGAGCCTGTGGGGTGGATATTTTTATAAAGGGCTTTCCCCAAAAATATACTGCTTGTCCAATTACTGACACATTAACTGCTTCTCATCTGACGCACCGTGCGGCGAGTGGACACTGACTCACTGTTTTCAGAATGACTCTATTCAAACAGCATAGACGGATTATAGGTCTCTCTCTCTCTCTCTCTCTCTCTCTCTCTCTCTCTCTCTCTCTCTCTCTCTCTCTCTGCCCTCGAACATGGCGACTTCCCTCCAAAGAGGAAGTGGTCTGACATGCAACTCGCACTCCGTAAATCCACCACCTCGTGTTTTTTCTTGAGAATATATGATCTACTATAGGGGGCTCATCGGGCGGCCGCAGTATTTCTCATTTAAAGAAATGTACAGCACCTAAATAAAGTTCCATCTGTGCAGACTAGTAATGAACCTCAAAAACACACCTCCTATAATGTTGCCCTTTTTCTCCAGGTTTCCCAGCTAATATGACGGGCTTTCGACAGATCTAAAATAATAATGAATTTGACATGCTAACAGTTATTAATACAGTGATGGCAAGAGTTAAATTGCATTTCTTTTTAAATGATGAAAGCAACAGTGTGGTTGCCTTAATACATGAGCGGTAATTGTGTAAAAAAAAAAATCCCAGATTCAGGCACAACGGGGTCACAGTGTGATGTATGGCCCCTGTCACCTAATCAGCCCTGGGAAATGAGCGCCCGATGCACAGGCCTGCATTTAGACACACACACACAAAGTTGTAATGTTCCAAGGAATGTGAACAAACGCTGTAGTTTATTCAAAACCGTTCAGAAAACATTACCAAGTATTTCTTTATTGTGACGCAAACTTTCTTAAACTGATGCAAATGAGTAATATCAAAGGCAAAGCTGTCATCTTTTGTGAAAGATAATAGTAAATTACTTTACAGACAATGGATTAACTTAATTTAAGCCATTCCCTGTTTCACATACATCATGTTTCCAAATATTTACCTTACACCTTAACCTTATTACCCTCCTGCTCTCTCTCTCTCTCTCTCTCCCTCACACACACACACACACACACTCCCACACACTGCCCACAAGATCCAACATAGGTAGCTAATTACGGGGGAAATGACCCTTTGCTCATTTGAAAGGGATCCAGACAAGCTCTTACAACACCTACTCAATTAGCTGCCATTTGTCCCCTTGAAATGAATGAGTCGCTCTCTTCTCAGTCACCCCGAACACGAACACTTCAGTCTTTGATCTGCTGTTGAGTTGAATCAGATCTTCCACAAGCGAGGCACTGAAACACTTAGCAGTCGGATGCTAGTGGGTAAAGTATGCACACTATTCAAACTGCTAAATGTAGATAAAATACATTTGAAGGATCACTTGTTTAAAAAAGGGATATGGCTGTTGAATTTAACATTTTGGACTTCAAATGGGAATAGCTGCATGACAAGTGTGTTAATAGACTCAATGCAAATGCTTCACGTCCCTATAACAGTGATTCAGTCAGTCAAAAATAGTGTCAGTGCACAACAATGCTCTTTCATTTACATTATATGTAAACATAAACAGATTAAAGTTGATTAAAGTTGATGCAAGGCCCTATACCTGTAAGGTTCCTATTATAATTTGATATAAAGAGGCACACTAATCTGATTTAGTGTGATAAATATATACTGTTGGAAGCATGTCATCTGGCAAAGAGATTTACATTTAGTATTCAGTTTGATTCTCTACCCATAAGATGTTTCACTGGGCCATCTCATTTCTTAGGTAAATGGTTAGAACTCCTGCTACATGTCACCGTGTGGTATATAGATGGTTTTCAGGAAATACGTATAAGTGAGTAACTTGTGTGTATGTTCTTTCTGAAGGTGTCTCGTCCGGAGAGCGAGAGGACAGGTGACCGATCTCCACCTCCCTTTGCTTCTAGATTTGAAAAGAAAACAAGTCATAAACCAAAAGCAAAAAAAAAAAAAAAAACGTTCTCAGCTAAAGAATCCGCCGGGTGAATGGAGAGAGGGGAGGGGCAGACGGAGCGATAGAGTCCATTAAAAAGAATGACGGCCTCAGAAAAAGAGAGCGAGAGAGGGGAAGAAAAAAAAATCCCTACGGCAGCACACAATGCCATAGCTGGGGTTAAGTGCTAGGATTTCAGTCGATGGGGGATTTGGAGGTCCTTGCGTTTTTAAGCCTCTGTCCCCAAACCTTCGCCTTTTCCATCCCACCTCCCTCCGCAAGCAATACACTCTCTCTTTTTCTTTCACTCTCTCAGACACACACACACACACACACATATGTGTGTCTCTCCCACATCTACCATCTCCACCCACCCCCTTTCCAAGTCCCAGTCATCTGCCATAATCAGAACGATGATATACGGGCCCCATTAAAAGAGAGGGGCTGCTGACATGCAGGACAATAGCCCCTCACAGCGTGTCCAGGAAGCCTGCCCATCCAGGTGCACTCTCCCTTACAGCCAGAGGCTTGACGCTTTCTCTCTCTCTCTCTCTGTACCTCTCTCTCTCCCTTCACTTCTTTGTATGCCCCTTTTTTCGCCCATCCTCGCAGTGTGAGCCCATAGAGAAGGGAAGGTAGAAACAGGAGATGAGTAAAAACGTGGTGTGGAGGAGTCGTGGTGTGTTGGGGTAAAGGAAAGAGGGATTTGCAGGGCTGAGATTTGAGAGTGAGAAAGACGGACAGAGAGAGAGAGTGAGTGAGTGAGGGAAAGAGGGAGGGAGAGCTCAGGTGTGTTGAAAAGAGGGGACATTTGAGCAGTCAGCGATGGGGCTTGGGGGGGACGGAGAATCAGTGAGCTTGAAACAATGGTGATAATAAAACAGTATCCCCTTACACCCCTCTGTGTGCCTCTCTGCTTCTCTCTCTCTCTCTCTCTCTCTAGCCCACTGTCTCTCTACCTACCTGACCTACCGCAGCGCATCACAGGGCACAGAGGAAGGCTGGAGCGAGGGATGAGGAGGAGGAGGAGAGGAGGGATGGCTGATGAGAAGCTATTGGTGGTCACTGGTTACCCATCAACACATCCTCACTGACAGCCGGTGGCCTGTCCGTCAGCAGGTAATTTAGACCAGGGGGGGTCTGCACACACACGCACACACACACACACACACACACACACACACACACACACACATGCACAGAACACATGCACAGAACACATACATATGGGTGAATGGGCCCAGCCACCATGGTTTTTTAAGGTATAGTTTTATGTTTATCCGCCAGATATTGTTTGCATTCATTTTTGCAGTTATGTAATTTGGGGTTTGTGACTTTGAGAATGTGAGAATCTCTTTACTTTTTATAGTCAGTTTTACATTGTTTAGACAAATCTGTACACAAATAGTAAACACATCTCAAACGACAAAAGTTTACTACTAATTAAAACAATTATAATCAGCACAGGGATGCTTGATGAGTAAGTCTTCAATTGTCTGTCTGTAAAATAATGAATGGCAGCATTCCGCAGCAGCAGCAGGAGCATGGTATTGATGTAAGTAATACTGAAGTGCTGTATTTCAC
Organism: Ammodytes marinus; assembly: GCF_949987685.1. Lineage (NCBI taxonomy): Eukaryota > Metazoa > Chordata > Actinopteri > Uranoscopiformes > Ammodytidae > Ammodytes > Ammodytes marinus. Next base: position 8,406,949 of record NC_137211.1, on the reverse strand, counting down.
GTAGCTGATTTTGTACAAAGTGAGTTCCCACCAGTGAGCATTCATTTGGTGATGTGCATCTATTTTGCATATTGCATCTTCTATTTCTAGGAAAAATACATTGTAGGACAGGGTTACCCCTGTGGTACTGTAAATCCCTAGCAGTGTTCAGTGAAGCGTGGAGGCACATGGTAGCTCCCTTACTCCTCAGCGACTAGTGGGGCTGTCACCAATACTGAGGGCCACACCACCGAACCCCCCCCCCCCCCCCCAGAGTGCCTCCGAGGTCCACTGCACAAATCCCCCCTCTGCGCCAAAACCAGTCCGTTTATACACACAGTGACTATCTGCCCCTGGGCTCTCTGTGTGGTCCTTCAACAAAGAGGAAGAGAGGGGAATGGTTAAGAGATGTTGACATGTCTATCTGAGATGCTCTGCCTTTTTCAGTCGCTCACCTATCTCTATATATGTCTCAGAGCTGCAATTAAAGCTGGGGTATGTGATTTCTGATTGGTCAAAATGAACATGAGCGGTACACTTTGACCAATCAGAGCGAGGCTCCGATTCTTTAAAAAAAAAAAAAAAAATCAGATTCTCTGTTCTTATTGGCTGTTGGGACTGTCCATTCACTTTGGTACCGACGTTGTTGGTGTAGAGCGTGTCAGGGAGGGACAATAGGGGAGGAACCAAAGAGAACAAGTGAAGTGGTTGAGGTATTTGGATTCAAATCTCTATCCAAACTGCTATTTTCTCCCCAAATTCTCCACTCCAGCTTTAAAGGAGAATATTTTTTAGTTAATATACGTGTTAAATCACTCTATATTCATACAGCAATCGCTCAAACAGTATACACAGTTCATAACACAGGTCGCCCAGTCTTTCAGCTTTGCAGTAATTGCCGGATACCTGCCTCCATCGCGGCGCTATCTGATGAAGACGGCTGCACGTTCATGTGGTGGTGAGGAACGAGGGAGGGGACTGCTAACTGCAGTAACACTTACTTCTCCTTTAAGATAACAAACTATAGCTTATTTCCCATATTTTTCTTCTCCTGTGAATAGAGGAACATTTAAAACAATGAGGATGTACCCGGCTCATCTGTTTCTCACATGAACCTGCCTCGTCCTCATGTGAAAGCTTTGTGTGTCGACAAAAGTAAGCCGACTCTCTCCTGGGATTTTTATTTTTTTAATTTGTTTCATTTTGTTATTCAACATCAAATGTGGCACCGGGAAGAGCTGATCCCGAAACCCTGAGTATGTTCCTCCGTCCCTCTCTGTCTCACAAAGTCCTACAGATCTGAGCGTTTGCTTTTTAACTCGTCTCACTTGTCTAGCCCTTTCACGCATAGATAGTGGTCACTACAGTGGACAGCTATTCAAATGCTGTTTTCTTGAATATGGAAGGGTGTAGATCGCCTAGTTGCATATCAGCCACTACAGTGGACTCTTGTGTGTCATCCAATGCATTGCCAACCAGTGGCCAACCATTGTAAGAGCAGCCACAATTAGTCAAAACCAAGATGGCCGACAGGGAGCAGAAAAGTTGTGTAGCTCAGTCAGGATACATAATACTTCGAAAATAGGAGAGCCTGACAAGTAAAACAAATATGGCAACATCAAGTAACATCTTAGGAGTCATATAGTTGTTAAAATTTCCAATTATTGATTTTACATTGGGAGGAAATTATGTTTAATCACCTGTCCACTAAATTGGACATCATGCATCACCGACTTCAATAAATACTATGACTGCAGATGTGTCGTGCTTGAAAAAGCTTACTTTGCTGTAACTTTTTGGTTTTAAATCGATAGATTTATGTTATTAGAATGCAACTTGAAGTATTTGTGTAAAAAAAAAAAACATTTTTTCCAGATTGTTCCATTATGTGTAAAACAGTTGGTGTCACTATGATGCCAATTTTCATATTAATATAGCTTTGATTAAGTGATGTACAAGTCAGTAGGCTGTACTACTGAATTACATATGAAAAAGAGAAATTGGAGAACCAAGGAAAAAGTCTGTTATTTTCATAGAAAATTTTGATTGAAAAAATGATTCCACGCTTTTGCATTAGATTGAAGTATTGGAATATGCTAATATATGTGAACAGGCATTGAACATATATATTATTTTATAGTTTTCAGATAATATATACTTTTTTTCACTGTTCACAAGTTGAGAAGTCAAAACGCATGGAGTCCACCCGAGTGGACATGTGTAAAACTCTCTGAAAAATGTGTTTAAAAAAAATTAAGTTACCGTATATTTTTTCTTTTCATGCCTAAAGAAATATAAAATCACTTGAGAAAAAAATCCAGACTAAGGATATCATAATTCATGCATGAAAGGGCTAGAGCCGTGCTTTTTTTCCACGACATCCCTTTGCCAATTCGAAAGGTTTGTCTCTTTTTGTCCCTTGGCCAAGTTGCACTCGCTCACACCGGGCCTGGCAGTCCAAGTCCTGAGAGGGAAATGAAAGCTGCTTGTGGTGGTGATGCAGTCAACAAGGTGGTAGTAGGGAATTTTAATGACCAGCTTTTCTGCTACCTTTTCCTCTCCCGCCGTTTTGGCACTTAAATAATGATCCTGCAGGCTTTGCCGTTTGGCACCCAATGGCTTTCCCTCATTGAAATACGCTGGTGGACAGAAAGAAAGGGCAGGTTCACCACCACACACACCCCCTGCCCACTCTCTGACACAAGACAAAGCACATTTTAATTAAAGCCAAGGCAAACCAGCTTGAATAAATAGATGGACCTTACTTTTTTTCTTTTTCTTTTGACTTTTTGATTTAATATGCTTCTGCATTGTTTGTTTTCTCCCTCGTACTACTCATTTAGTTAATTCTAGATGCTTCATACTAGTGGTCAAGTGTCTTTTATTTTCATCCACACATGCATGAACAAAAAAGTAGACATCTTGTACACATAGTCACAGACACACATGAAGTCAAAGAGACAGGCCGTGGAGCTCTTTGTGGCAGACATTACCCGGCTCCAGTCAGTGAGCTGACAGCATTCGTCACAACCAATCAGAGGAGCCAGTAGAGTTTGTTGTTGGAGCTCTGATTTTGGACCAGGGGTGCTCATACACTCAGCGGTAGGTAAAGCTGACAAAATCCGGACTTTTGTGTGTGTGTGTGTGTGTGTGTGTGTGTGTGTGTGTGTGTGTGTGTGTGTGTGTGTGTGTGTGTGTGTGTGTGTGTGTGTGTGTGTGTGTGTGTGTGTGTGTGTGTGTGTGTGTGTGTGTGTGTGTGTGTGTGTGTGTGTGTGTGTGTGTGTGTGTGTGTGTGTGTGTGTGTGTGTGTCTCAGTGCATGTGTGTGGCACCCTCTGTTCCTATCAAACCTCTCTCCCCTTCTCTTGAAGCAGAACAGATCCTCTGGATAAGCTCACCCAGTGGCAGAGAAATCCCCCCCTCCACCACCACCACCTCCGAACATACACAATCATGTGCGTTTATTCCTATATCGCATGGCTCCCCTCCATCCTTCACACCATCTCTCCTGTCTTGATCTAATGCTCAGTACATAATGGAACAAAGAAAAGTGTGATTTTTTTCTTTTTTCCCTTTTTGCTGATTGCACCTTTCCAGTTTGTATACTGTAGAGATGAAGGTCCTGAGTTTCCCAGTGCGGCCGGGCAGGGCCGAGCGGCTGGGAGCAGACAGCATTCAATTGTGAATGTGAGGAAACAGACCATTCTGCCTGGCTACCAGCGCTACGGCAATATGTGAATGATGACTGGTGCCGGACAGACGTCTTGGCACGATCATGTATGCGGCACATGTATTTGCAACTTACACTAAGCATTTTCTTTTCAATTTGCCTTGATGTTTTCCGCATTTGATTTTGGTATTTTTTCCATGCGAGCTTCCAAATGGCGGGGAAAGAAAGATGTCTGCATAATTAGACTGGAAGTCATTTATATTCCACAGATATCAAATGATAAACCTCAGCTAATCCTTCTTTCCAAAATGGAGTTTTTGCGAGCATTCTGCAAACAAACTCTTCCTCCTCCATCCCACAAACCCCGCCTCCGATGGCAACAGTTGACACAGCAGTCTGTTTTCCAAGATGCAGTATGATATTTGTTTCTTGGCCTTTGGGTCTGATGTAAAATCACTGCTCAACATTAAAAAGAACAGCCAGATCCTGGACAATCTGTGGAGTTGTTCGCTGAAGGCAACCAGAACCCCAGAAATCCATTTATTTTTAAGTACCACAAAGACGTCAGCTGGTGTTAACCATGGTCACTTCATTTCCTCCCCGGCTGGCACTGGAAAGTTGACTGTCGCTGGACTGTTGGATGACATCACACACGAGGACAACGCTAACAACCAGTTATTGTGAACCAGTCGTTGAAATCACAACCCAGTGATGTGGTGGATGGTGGTGTGAACACGGCGGAGCACATGATAGAATGATAAAACTCTGTTTTACATCGCAATAACCTTTTGAGTTAAGTAGAACCTCGTATGGCAATGGAGTCCAGATGGTAACAGTGGCCATTACATTTGAAAATAAAACTGCCTTATTGTGGATTCTGGAAATGTAGTTTTGAGTTCTGTTTACTTCCATGTAGGTAAATCCCTGTGGTTTGGTTTTGAGTTACAGGAGCGCACACATTATATAATATACACATATAGATACATAGACAAACACACACACACACACACACACACACACACACACACACACACACACACACTGGCCATCCCACAGGACTGGGTAAATTGAGAGGTGCCACCATGACCCTAGGCCTAGGTGTCTGTAAGCCCAGTCTTCCACTCGCTGAAGTCCCGGCAGCTGACAGGCTATAAGTGTCCCACAGTAGCCTTGTTCCAACTGACGACTTCAAAGGTTACACTGCATGGGTCACAACAAAACATTATTTTCAGCATATGTGTGACATGACGGTGGAGGGGGGAAAAATCCCCAAGATGGAGTGGCAAGTTGTCCAGTTCTACCACATGGCAAATGTCACCGCGTGACATATATGGGCTTATGAAAATGGCAAGCGAGGACAGGGCGGACGGCGAATCAAATCGTCTGTCACACTTTATTAGCTCAAGCAAAAAAGCCCAATGTTTCCCCGTCTTCCTTTGTGACACATTTGGTCCACAGATGAACTCCGTTGTAAAACAAGTCCATTGGATGTTAACAGAAACCACACTGCAGAATAAAATCCGTCCAATAATGAGCAATCAGCGATAGTGTGCGCACAAACATCTGACGCCGGCGTCCCACTGTGCGAGTGTCACTCCTCCCTACCCGACCTCATCTGAACAAAGCGCTTAGAATTCATCTTGGCCCTGCACGCATTGAACTTAGACATGCAGGTTTATTGTTTGTTTTGTTTTTTTTCAGAAATGAGAGTAAGCCCAAGTGGTAACAATTTAAAGTCAATAAACTCTTCTCCTCTAAAATGCCCTGGCTTCAAAAGAGTAGTGTGGGTGTTCTGCACGCCAGTAATGGAATTGTTAAGCATGCTCAGGGATTTGGCAGCCGGCTCACTTCGGAAAAGAGCAGGAGAGGAGGATGACAACGTTAAAACCCACTGTTTGTTTCTCTCTCTCATGATTATGTGGAGCGAGGGAAGCACGAAAACATGCACAAACATTGTAAAGCAACGGTTGTGTGATATACATGCTTTGAGGTGCAGATAGTAAATAAAAAAAAATGCCTTAACATGCGTACCATGCGTGTCAAGGAACACATATACCATACACAAATTAGAACCGAGAGGTCCCATATCATATACCAAAGTTTCACTTTAAGTTACATCTAGTTCCAGTAACCTGTTTGACTAACCTCAGTATCCCAGCACAAAGCTATGTCTCTTTAAATAAGGTCGATTTCAATAAGTGAAAAGACAGACAGACAGACAGACAGACAGACAGGGCGAGAGTGAGTGAGTGAGAGGTTGAGCATGAGTCCTTTGTGCAACATGTGTCTGTGCGACTGACACAGGAGGGCAGTCTTTCAAAGTCTCCATCTGTGGAGAGCAGCCTCTCACTGTGCTCTCAGGCCCAGGCCTCTGCGGTTGTCATTTCTTTAATGGAAATGTTCCCTAGTTATGATGTCATGGTTACATTCCTTCATCTTTACCCAGAGAGGAAATGTGTCTCTTTAATTCCTGACTCTTTAGCTCTCTACCTGCCGCGCCATTTCATTTCCAACTTTTGTTCAAATTTGGAAAAAAGTCACTTTCATCCCCAGTCACCACCTACTACTACATCACCTTTTGCTAAGAACGCTTCATGACTCTTCATTGAGCCATTGTAAGAAGATCTTAAATCCCATCTTACTTTCTGTGTTATATCCCCTTTGCCTCTCTCTCTCTCTCTCTCTCTTCCTCCACTCTCCTTGCAGACTAGTCATGTTCATCCAGCCTGTCTAAGAGAAATTCTTCATTAACTCATTAACTCTTGCAAAACCCCGGCAAAGTGCTGTTGTTTTTGATGTGCTGCCCAAGTAAGTCCCACCCAGCCCCCACCTTCCACTCACCGACACCATCAAAACCCTCCCCACCCTTGTCTGGAGCTCCTATTAATCATCCTGTCATTTCGGCAACATACACACACACACACACACACACACACACACACACACACACATGCTTTTGTTGCCTCGGACACACCACCACCACATTGGCCTATACACTCTGCGACAAATCAAAACAAATAAATAAATAATGTAGCTGGTCACTGCAAGGCTACTTGAGTGTATAGAGTGAATGGGAAAATAATCTCTATGGAAATGGAGGCGGTGCAGGAGAGCGGGCCCGGGGTTTTTTGTTTGCTACTTGCAGTGTTTGTGCTTTCGATCGTTGAAACCTTTATTGGCCTTTGTTGGGGCTGTAGAGTGTTTGGTGTTTTATGGTTTGTTTCCGATGTGATGTCAGGCTTATAATGTAAGCGTGTGTGTGTGTGTGTGTGTGTGTGTGTGTGTGTGTGAGTGTGTGTGTGCAGCATGGCCTAAGTTATTTTTTCCTCGTGCTTGGGAAGTCGTGTGCTCCTGCGGCGGGGGGGAAAAGAGGCTTGAAACTTGAAAATGTTTTGCCCTCCAAGTGCAATGCCCCACAGCACTCGGTAGCAGCAGAGCACTGGCTCGGGGTAAGTGTGTGCATCTGTGTGTGTGTGTGTGGAGCATGCATCAGGTTGAGTTTTTTATTCTTTTTTATTTGCTGCAATCCCTTGCAGTGCCCCCTGGACCTGGGGTTGTGCATACTTTGGCAGCGGAAACATATTACCGAAAAGCAGATCCATTTAGGCTTGAGAATGTCAACAGAGGCATGTGGATTTTGGTAAGAGACGATAGCTCCGCTGTACAGTGAACAGCTTCTCGAACTATACACGAGAGAGGTTTACATAGATGAATGTTTTGTCATCAATTAACGTATCTATTCAAGCACACTGAAAGTGCGTCATCGATACAGAACTCGTCCAGTGTTTCCACACTGCGCGTGATTTAGCATTGATTTTGCCTCACAACTGTAAGGAGAAAATGCGTCTAAAGCGTAGCCTTTCCTGTGCCTCCTGCTTAGCATTTTCACCACTGTGTGTGTGTGTGTGTGTGTGTGTGTGTGTGTGTGTGTGTGTGTGTGTGTGTGTGTGTGTGTGTGTGTGTGTGTGTGTGTGTGTGTGTGTGTGTGTGTGTGTGTGTGTGTGTGTGTGTGTGTGTGTGTGTGTGTGTGTGTGTGTGTGTGTGTGTGTGTGTGTGTGTGTGTGTGTGTGTGTTGTGGGGCCCCACTATAGCTGGCAACAGTGACATCACTCCCCACCACATACAGTATTACTATACACAAGGACTGTTTCATTGGTCAAGCAGAGACCATGGGATCTGGATGTTTGGAAAAATCTAACTTGATATCCTCCATATTCAGAAAGTGGAATTTTCATTTAATTTTCATCATCGAGTTTTAACTATTTGTTTTTTTTGCTTGTTTTGTTTGTGTATTTTTAACTTATGACTTTCAATTACTTATGCAATTGCTTAAACTGACAGTGTACTGCATGTGAGATTAACTTTTGAATCAGTCATTTTAAGGTGCACTATGTAACGTGAAATCTATCTAAGGTTTTTTCTCACAACTCAATAAACAAACTATCTCTCGGGAAAAATTGGATCGCTGTTACACTGTTTGAAGTTAGAAAGCTACCTGAAAAGTCACTGTTTGCCTGTTGTTGTTTACAGCAGCAGGGCACACAATTTTGTAAATACATTTCTAAACTAACTGAAGGCTCTGCAAATGTAACAAAAAAAATCCCCCTTCGGCTGAAACTGCATAGTGCACATTTTTAATGCTGAATTATAGTTCAACTGTCTATCCCATCATACTAAATAGAGAACTAAAAAAAGCTTTTTTGCATCAATATACAGTAGTTATAGTGACACAGCTACCTCCATTTGTCCAACTGCACCTTGTAAACGACTGCTTTCCTCACTGTGTTACCAAGGCCCAGACACAGTGAAAACAGGGTCACTGTAGCTGGTATAGGAGGAGAAGAAAATCCCAGATCCGATCTTCACTGGAGGTGAGAACACACATCTCAGGTTGGGAAACCTTCAAGGGGGTTTGTTTTCAAAGATGAGAAGCAGAAATGCATTGCTTCAAAGGGGCCGTGGGGTGGCAGAAAGGCTCTCTGGAGTATATATACCGGCCCGCTGCCATGGCCAGGCTGCCGTGAAATGGACACTTGTGGGCCCGGCCTACTCTATCTGTCCTCAGTTGTTAATGAGAACATGCAAAGCGGCCTCAGCACCTCATGCTTCCCCACATGAGCCTCCTTGTTTGCCTGCCAAGTTGTGTGTCTGTTCCGAGTGCTAATACTTCCACAACCTACTACTACATGGAGTCATTCTGCATAACGCTCTCTCCGAGTTTATTAGGGGATATTGCCGTGGACAGCAGCCTTTATTTTCCGTGATAATAGATTGTATCCAGTAGCATATTACATCTGCTGAACAACCCCCCCCCCCTCCCACACACACACACACACACACACACACACACACACACACACACACACACACACACACACACACACACACACACACACACACACACACACTTTTTTTATACAGTGTTTAATTCATTCTCCAAAAAACACACTCGTAAAACCTCATTCTGTCTTATTTTTTACATCAAATGTGACCACATTTTTTTATTGACTAAAATGTATATTAATCCAAAAATGAAACCGACACTCATATATATTTTCCTAAAACATATTTATTGTTTAATTCATTTCTTTATTTTATTAAATGCAAGATGAATTATAGTTTATTATCAGGAATATTTGCCAAACCTTCTGAAAATGATTATGTTTGTAAATAATATCCCTGAAACTAGTTTGTTTCTTTTTTTGTTGGAGGATATTTTTTGTTGAATTAGAGTCAGTCTATTTCATAACTTCACTTAATCTTATGATATCAAAATAAAGAGTACCCAAATGCTATTTTTTGTTTCATTATTTTGACTTGAGAAGCACTTCGGTGCCACTGAGGTTAGATTATTAAAACTAAATAAAAACCTGAACAAACACAGGCCCAAAAGGCCTTCCGGCCCGGACCACAATGGACCTTCCTGTTTTTTCCACATCATGAAGCCTATGTTGCTTCAGTAGTCTTTCTCCGTATACAGTATATGTCAGTGAACCTGCATAAACGGCATATGCTCTTTGGTTGAGTTGTAAAATATGACAGGCTATTTTCCCCTCGCCGCTCCAACCCAAAAGATTAACATTGTGATTCCCAGTGTCCCAGCAGACAGCTTGATTGATTACATCATAATAAGGTCATTTCTACGCCGGGGTAATTTTCACCCGAGCCTCCCGGCGAAATTTTAATGTGCATTTGTTTGGCGGCTCCTCGCTCCTATGATCTGCGGGTAAATTGATGGCGACATTAACGAGCGATTAATTAAAAAAAACAACACCATTGATGATGATGAGACGGGAGGAGGTCGGGATGGGAACTGTCGTGTTTTTGGACGAACATTTATTTCCCGGTAAGACTCAGCACGCTCCCTGTAGGCCTATACATCTAACAAATTGAGCATCAGTTATGGCTTAATTTTTTGCCATGACCGAATATTTTTGTTGAATACACATTGTATCTGTCTGAATTCAACCACATGATGATGTTTGAAAATATGGAGCCTATTCATTGGCGTCCGACTCCGTCATAATAGCCTAAAATCAAGTCACGGATAACCTGTCATTTTCACTGATCCTATTTAAAAATATTTCTCAATTTTATGCAGAACAGTTGTTATTGAAAATAAATCGGGCAGAAGAAAAAAATTCGGGCTCAAAGCAAAAACGAAAGATGATTTAATGCATTTATTGGTCTGTGTTTGGTTTTGGGCCGATCGATAAGAGGCAGCTGTGTTTTACTCAGCTGAATGCATGTTTCAGGCATTAATGATCTGAGACACAAACGAAATAGGTTTTTATGTATTTGTTTATTTTGACCAATTAGATGTTGCAATGGCTTCGAGGTCCTAATTGATACAATATTAACATAATAACCTAAATTGCGGCTAACGGTGTTGCTAAACTATTTGAAATAAACAGCTTTACCTTTGTGTTTCGCAAAAAATAATATTTTGTTGCAAACTGTATGCCTATATTTCATCGATTTATTTCAAAAGCAGCAATCTGTCTGATCCACCCACTCACATATGAAACATTTCATATTAGAGCCCCCCTCCTTTTTATAGCTTTCCAGATGTGCTGCCTGTGTTTGAAGCTGGGCTCCAGTGCGCGGGCCTCCTGCAGTGTGTGCTCTGTACAGTCGCTGCCCTCTCACCTCTTCATATTCCTGCTATCAGTAGCTGTGGCGCAGCGCCCGTCTGGCCCTGACAGCATGTTAACAACACTGCGAGAAGGCCCCGAAGAAACGTCTTGGATTAGCGGTCAGATTTTCCCATTTCCCATAGAAGCACAAGGTCCTGAACCCAATTAATGGCTAATAATTACCAAGGCTACTATACGCTATGACGGCCGCTTCTGGGGACTTCATTAAAGGGAAGGAGGGAGCGGCTCGCTGTGGAGTGCCACTCCAAATCTATACTTTATGAAGGGAAAGTGGGGGGATTTTCTAATTGATTGTCTGGATATTTGGGCATTTATAGGCCTATACATCGATATTTGAGGGGGAAAAAAGGTGTTGGTGAAGGTGATTGATATTTGATAATTTCTCTTGTCTGAGAAACCTTCCTCATATAGTCACATGGCCTACAGTGCATTTACCTGTGTGCGAGAGCGCGTGCCTCAACGCAAGTCCCAGCGCCGTGCCGCAGCTCGTTACCATGTTTACTCTCCCATTACATTGACTGCGGCAGGATTACAGTTGGCAAATTTACAATGCTCACAGTGGCTCACACAAAGGGCCCGCCGCGGCGTTTCTGATGTCCCCCTCCCAGGCCCACCTCATCTTTAGGCCGGTCCGCGAGGTGCTCCATTTCACATATCTAATGTGCGCTGATGTTATCTGCGCGTAACGTCTAATCCAGAGACCCGGAGCCTTTTCCACCGTGGATAAAGCTTGGGTTTCAGCGGCCTTGGCTATGAGTGGGTGGGTGGGTGTGAGGGAGGGAGGGAGGGGGAGGGTGTACTGTACAGTCACCGCAGTCTGACCACACCGGTCCACAGTGTTATAAACCTCTGTACCCCACCCCCAGACACACACACACACACACACACCCTCCACCCTCTTCACACACATTTTTAGATTATTAGAAGCGCCCGCCTAACGATTGGCGACGACGATGATGATTGTAAAATGTTGTGTATATGATATTAATCTTTAATGCCATTTGCCTGTTTAGAATACATACTGGTGCATATGAATAGTTATCTATAGGATGTTATAAATGGAAAGTTATATCATCCTATTGGCTGTAATTGAATATATATATTTTTTTTTTATCCACGACTTTCCTAGATTATCCAGGTTTTACGCATGCTGCTATTGTTTGTACAGTTTTCATTGACTGTAAAGTTACGTTTTGGCATAAAAAAATAAAATAAAAATAGGCCTATACTCAAAGCCGATGTGACACGCAGCCTGTGGGCTACGGACCTGCTGTCAACTCAGGTGATATTGAGACGTAACCGCGTCCTCGAGATGAGATTAAGGGAGCTGAACCGCTTTGACGCAAACGGTGTCCTCTATAATCCGCCAAACAATTTGCCTGCATACCAACACATACACATATCCTATACATAATGGGGCCTCAGTGTATGCGTAAGGGGCGGCGGGGCCATGCACTTATGTGATATAGGAGCCGGAGACCATATCTTGATTTATAAACAATGCCTGCATTGGTGGCACCGTGTCCTATAGGCAAAACCGTTACCGAGTTACAGAATATGGACAAAATATTACAATAATCATCACACAAGAGATTTAAAGGCCTAAATCTATACTGTTGATTGAACTGGATCGTAATGTGTGTGGTTCGGTTTGCTTGTTGACACCTTCAGCTAATTATGAATCCGTCTCTCTCTCTCTCTCGAGTCTAATTAAACGGGTTAATTAAACAGAGAGGGGTCCATGCGTATGAGTGAGCGCGCGTGCAGCAGCAGCAGCGCACCTCTCTTCCGGGGACGGGGCGAGCGGTGCTGCCTTTACGCTCCCTCCAGCCGCAGGACAAAAAGAGGGAGAAAAAAAGAGAAACATGTCTTAGGCTACAACTCGAGTTTCTCTCTCTTTCTCTCTCTCTCTCTCTCTCTCTCTCTCTCTCTCTCTCTCTCTCTCTCTCTCAAACACAAACCCCGTTAAAAAGGTCGACGTTTAAATGACGCAGAAAAGTATTCCCCCAACGGGCCAGTGTCGGAGTAGAGCAACACTTTTCTTTGCGGGCGTAATCACAGTTAATTGCTCCTTTTTAAGAAGGTGTTGCACCATGTGAAATCATTTGTCCAACCTGATGTGCGAGAAATGTTCGGAGGCCTGGCCTGAGCTGTCTCGGGCTGCATGGCTGGCTGATGGTCGGAAATCATTTTCACAAACTGGGGAAAGTTTATGCTGAATGCCTTGTGTTTCCTCTCACTTTTTCCTCTGGCTGAAGCTGAGTGAAGGACGCGGTATCGATAGAGCCAATCGATTAAGACAATGGATTATTGATTGCTCGTCGCCACGCTCCCACGCTTCCCACAGACACCAAGGAATAAACAAAACCTTTGTAACACTATAGTGTTATTCTCATAATTTATTATTTGCTTATCGACCTGTTTATCTCCGTCTGTCACCCCTTACCTCTGCTCTCTGAGCTCCTGTCTTACAATGGAACAGTTGATTCTATTATTATTTTATATTACTTTATTACATTGGAAGAAACAAACATTACATTGAAAACAATGTGTTGTTGCAAAAGGGTCACACAGTTAATGTTATTAGTCTATAATACGATGACGACATCCCGTACTCTTCACACTCCCTATATCGCTATGAAAGCACACGCGCTTCCTTTCATTCTGTAAAAGCCAATTAAATTAACCTCGACGTCTCGCGATGCCAAGACAAACTCCCTTACAGATAATATATGCTAATTACTTCTGATTATTATCGATTAATAATGAATTGTACTTCAACTCAGGGGAAAACATCCCACGGCTATTCCTATCCAACCAACGTATGTATAGGCTGGAGAGGTGTTTGATGAACTCCTGCGTTATATACTCCAATCAATTGTTGTTTCATGCGCATAATAATGAGCAACAAGCTGCGGCTCAACCGTGACGCAAGAGAACCAAAATAATTGTCAGGCAGACCACCACGACCTATTTGCAATGGGTTTTGGGCCAATGTCATGTCCAGCAAAAAGCGAAACAAAATGTGTGGAAATAACAGCTAATAATAAGATTAATGATAAATAATAATAGGCCTAATAATTAGAAAATAATAGGAGAAAAAAAATCTTTCTGCATGGATGGTAAAGTATCCTATAACAGTGCGGTGTGATTAGTGTGCAAAGAATTGATCCTGCCGCCGCTCTCCCGGCAGACTGCAGTGGCTCCATCACCACCGCGCTCTTTAATGGGACTCCAACATAGAGCCGCCTTTATTCAGCCAAACTAGACGGAAACCATTTCCATATGACATGTAGGCTAAAGGCCCAGGCACCGCAGGAATATGACGAGCAGCAGCCTACCACCGTCACTCACTCACGCTGGACTTCATTCCCTTTCATGAATAATAAAATGCAAATAAATTGTGTGAATATATCCGCAGCTACATCAGGTTTGTTTCTGTTCTAGAATGTATTTTTTTAATCTTCCGCTCAATAACAACACAAATATACAGCATTCACTAATAATCAATAGAGACTTATTTAATGACATAATAATTATTATTAATAATTATATTATTGAAATTACATATTGTAAACCATGCAAAACTGTTGCAATAATCTTAATACATTGTGCTAATACATTGTAAAAAATAATTAAATGGCATCTTCAATATTTTCATTCGAGTTGGAAAATGTAAGAAAACAAATGATAAAATTATGGACTCCAAAATTTGTTTGATTAAATACACAATTCGTGATTTAAAAAATGAATACAAATAAATTACCTTTTTATTCCTTCAGACTATACCAGGCTGAAAGTGAAGCCGGCTTCCTTCCTCCTGCCTGCCTGCAGCAAACAAACAAACAGGTGCAAGGCAAAAGTCATACTTACGAAGAGAGAAAGTCTGTCCACCTTCGTCCAGGTGATCTGCGCTCAACTCATACGCGGCACAGCCCATGGCTCTGTAACGGCGACACACACACAAACAGTTCTCCAAGAAATAACATTAACGATTGTAACAAATGAAGGCTGGACTACTACTTCTTCTCGGTATACGGACTCCATGCATGCGTCAAACAGCTGCTGGCCGCTGCTTGTCCTGAGGGCAACAAGGTTTTACACACACACACACACACACACACACACACACACACACACACACACACACACACACACACACACACACACACACACACACACACACACACACACACACACACACACACACACACACACACACACACACACACACACACAACCAAATAATAGCTTGTAAAGTGAGTGCAACTACAATCGAGTCTTGCACCTCTTTTACGCCTGCATGTGCATTAATGAAGTTAAAAATAACCTTTGCAATACGAGCACTTGTGGCACAACATCTATTGCGTCAGCAGCCCAAATAAAAAGTTTTTTGTTTTGCAATTAAAAATTTAAATTATTTTGTTCATATTTTATAATAAATGTATGGCAGAGAAAGATATATACAGATTGTGAGAAATCTCTTAATAATAATAAAACAATCAATAAATCAGCAGTATTGCCATTCTCATAATACAACCTTGACCTCACCGTATACTTCCAGCGCGTCCACCGCCGGTTGGAGAAAACCAAGTTGTCGCTGTTTTAAAGGGGTAAAAAATATATCCACGAAAGTGCTGGCAGGAGCTGAATGGGTTGGGTGGGGGTAGGGGGGTTGGGAGGGGGACCAGGGTAAGGGGATGGTAATGGGGGGAGGGAGGGAGGGAAGGTGAGGGGAGCGCAGGAGGAGGAGGAAGAGGAGGAGGAGGAGGGGAAGAGATAAGTGATCTAAAGGGGAGACGATAGGACAAGGGGGGGAGAAAAAAAGTGATGATGATGAATACATTGGAAAGTTTTTTGGCCCCGGCGAGGGTGTCAGATTGAATGGGCCTGTGCGCATGTGCGAAGGTGTCCAAACTGACAATGCTGGTGAGATGAAGATAGTGTTGTTGCTGCTTCTGGGCTCACGGAGGACGACGAGAGGAATCTACAAGCCGACAAGATGAGATCCAAGGCGAGGGCGAGAAAACTGGCCAAAAGTAGGTTCTTCTCCTTTTTAACTCCTTTTCCTTATCGCGTTCAGCCGTCCGGCTCTAAAAAACTCCTGCGTGTGTATATAGTAGATGTCCAGTCATGTCCTTGTCATTTGTCATATCCTTATTAAGAGAGCGAGAGAAGGAGGGGGGCGACTCTTTGTCCAGAGTTAACTTTTCTGCTTAAAAAATTGTGCTCCTGCTCCGGCTATATCCTACTCTCGTTTTCCATGCGTGCTGCGGTCTTGGCTTGGTTGGTTCCCGGTGTCAGAAAGTTTCATGTGTGATGAGAAACGCCGCTGGTGCTTTTAGTCGATTCCACTTCTCATAAACGCAGAGGTAAACATTAGCGTCCCACATCTGAGCTCCAACTCGTTATTTGCTCTCTTTCGTGTCCGAGGGTTCAGTGGAGGCGCACATTCGTTTTTCCCCGAAAGTTACCATGAAAACTTGTCGAAATGGGATAGTAACTTTTTCTCTTTCTAGAGCCGCATAGCCTTAGCAAGTCTTGTGAAATAATATTCCCGGCTTTTGAAATAGTGGGCGCTGTGGCACTGCTGAGCTGCTGCTGCTGAAGGGGCTCGCGCCGAGCCCAGCGCCCTCTCTCACTCACTCACACAGTCGCCTGCAAAACGGGAGACGCCAAGATGAGAATTGAGAAAGAACGAAAGAGAAACATTTTGCTGCAGATTTCTTCGGTCGACACCACTGCTTGAACCGCAGAATATATCGCTCTCTCCGGGGCAGCTTTTGGTTTGTCCCAGGGCCCGCGCACCGCTGCAAACTGGTTCCACCTCCAGGGAATGCCAATCAATAATGCGTCTTGTGCAAGAAAGCGCCCATACTACTACCTCTACTAGGCTACTACGTTACTTAGTGGACTGCCGCTCGCGTCACACGGAAGAAAATCATGTATTCAGTTTTGTGAACAGGGACCGTGTTTATTGTTTGACATTTGTTTGTTGTTCTTGGGTTGATTCATGAATCGCGTTAAAGTGCACCGTGTTTTATTTATTTATTTCAAGTCCTGCACGAGTGCACTGTTTTCTACGGCCAGTAAGGTTATGTGGGTCAATCTTATTTTTCATCCACAAATAATTTGAAAGGCGATTGTTCTCCGATCTGGCCTTTTGGCAGTTGCCTTTTTTACGTGTCAATATGCTGGTGTCATATTATCAATAATGAGCTTCGATTTGTTGTTTTGGGAAAATACAGCTAAAGCACACGAGACATTTACCAGCGTGTGTATTTTTTTAGGCCATGCTTATTGAAAAAAAATAAAATTACAAGCCTATATTTTAAAATATAGGCTACCTGTTATTGTTTTTTTTATGTTGGTCTTTGATTGCATGTTTACAGGCCTTTAAAAGCTTTGTAACTTTGCCAAAGCCACTGGCCTTAATTCAACACCAACCTGGATCTTTATAGGCTATTAAACAAAATGCAGGCTTTTATTGATTTCTTTTTTTAAATACTATTTTACATTCCAGACTTTAAGTGAAATAAATACAGTGTGTCATTATCTTTTTAAGCAAACATGACACTTTTTAAAAATGTTAGATAAGCTCCCACTTCATACAATTGATTTAGCCTAATAAATGCTAATTGTTCAACCTGATAGGATTATAATAAAATGTAAATGTGGATGCTTCAGTGCACGTGCATGCAGATACATAAGAATACAAATAATCAGTAACACTGTTTTTTTTTTTTGTTTGTTTTTTTGCAGTCATGTTATTACTTTTGCACGATTGTTGCACAGGGATCAAATTCCCGCATACATTTAAGACAAAGAGGGAAAGAGAAAAAAGGGCGAGTGAAAAAAAAAAAAAAAAAAAGCGAAAAGGAACGAAAGGCGAAACGCTAATTGGGGCTATAGTTTGTGGGGGGAAGAAAATACTTAAACACGCCGATGATTCGGCTTCTTGCCAGTAATTGCACTTGGTCTTGATCTCTAAAACAGCCTTGATAGTCTGTTGATCCGGGTGCTAATGAACACAAATACCTGGCTTTGTAGCACTCTCACAGTGGACCACTGCAGAGCCACACACAGGCCTCAGACCAGCGGCAGCACAGAAAAACACAGAGCAGACAGCAGGCAGTATGGGAAGAAGAAAACAAATCTTGTTCTTCTCAACATTCAAAACATGCAGGCCCACAACTTTTGACTAGGCTACTACGCGTGGGAGTATATTCCAACCCATATATATTTTTTTTTCATAGGTAAACTCCTCTACTGTTGCTGAATACAGAGGGCCACCAGCTGCTTTATCATTTATTTTTAACCCTCGTGTATATTTTCTTCTCCCGGCAGATCGCACACACTGAACACACAGCTTAGGCTACACGTTAAAGGCCGCGGCTCTGTCTAATGTAGGCTAGTAGGCCCTCATGTAGAATATGAATGTGCGCGTGTTTTAATGCTGGGGCTCGCATTGATTGGTATGCAGTCGTCCTGGTTTATTTACATAATGCTTTGGGGTCAGGAAGTGACTGTTGCTGTGTTTGGATTATAATTTAATATCGCTCTCACAGGTGGGCTTTTTTTTTTTTTTTTTAAGAAAAAAATCCCCTTTCTTGCTGTGTTCCCCAAATGTTAAAACGTGTGTTTATTATTGGATTACTTGTGCAGTTTAATGTAAAATCAAATGCTTCATTGTTTCAAATTGTTTTTGATTATACTTCACATAAATTTGTTTTTGTCCGGACCAGTTTTCTCTCTGCTATTGAGTAGGATTATGAATAAAACATGTTAAATAGTAGGCCTTGGCTGTTTCCCAAGCTTTATACAAAAGGAAAAAAGCCCCCTTCATCACATCTCATTTTACCAAAGATAATGGGAAAAACTCTACCACACTTCTTATCTTGCTATCTTAAATAAAACGAAATAATAGTTGCGGGCCACACAGCAATGAATTAGGCGTTTTGCACCTGAAAGTGAATTTGCTCACACCCTGAGGGGCTGTCTGCATGCGTGTGAAAAGTTGTACACCTTGCGGTTGTTTCATTGTGCTATTCTGTTTGGTCCATATAGCTTTAAAAAAACGTTCGATCAATTAAGGCTTCCAGTTTATTGAGTGTAGATGTTTTTTCCTCCACCTTTTTATTTTCTCACTGCCTACAGGTGAGACCAACCCACACACACACACACACACACACACACACGCTCGCTCACATCCATAAACCTCGCCGCAGAAATATGATTAATATTGAAAACATCGAACAACTATTTCACACCGTCGGAGAGAAAAAAACAAACTGATTCTGACCGGAACGTTCACACAGTATTGCTTTCCCAAACTGATTTTATTTACTGAGGACGTCTGCATTATGAAGTCAATGAAAGCACCACAAGGTCTACGACCTTTTTTTTTTTTTTTTTCTCTCGCTGATTTTCACAGAATGACTCCTCCCTCGCCTATACCCCACCACACTGAACAAATGAACACAATTTCTGATAGTTTCCTTCTCATATATCCTACACCCCCTGTCTGTCTCTCTCGCTTTCTGGCCCATGTAAACTAATGGCCAGATATCCTATTGATCCTTGTGTTAAATGCCCCTTATTAGATGGAATCCCAGTCTTGAACTTGGCCTGGCTCGACATCTTCTGATGTTTTGACAGAAGTAATAAAACCTAACCCATAACACTTTAAAACCAACAATGGTAGCAATGTTGAACTTGTGGCTGAACGTTCAGGGTCCCTTACAGGCTCCCATGTAGGCTATTACTGCAGTGCTCTGTGCAGCTGTAATATGTGTCAGATAGCACTCCGCCATGTTCACAGATTAGAGCCTATAAAGGGCAGGATCATCAAATGAAGAGGAAATGCAATGTCACCGTAAGGTGTGGTAGTGACTGTCAATTATTTGGACGCCTTTGTTCTACTTTGATGAAACTGTAAAACCTGAAGTAAAATGACGCTGCTTTTATTTTGAAGTTTTAGCGTCAGTGATAAACAGAAAATCGTGGGAATCTTGTCGATGACTTTTACTTTGATAGTTTCAGGAGACTTCCTCATGTGTGCTGTAATTGTGTTCAAGTTCAGAATAATTTGTAACACTAACACCGTTTCTAATTGATGTAGGCCAGGGATTACCTTACAGTGCCATCAGAGCGAAAGCCATTCATTTATTTTATTAAATTTTTATTTTGAATATCAGTAATGCTGAACATGATGCCAAATGAAAATACATGTGACATCTTTATTTTATTGCTATGGACCTTTTCATAGATAACACACATAGGGGAAACCTGAGACTCCTGTGCTTCCACAGAGGCGGTTTGTGTGCATGTGTTATTGGATGATCTTTGAATCAGGCAACACCATTTTTGTAGTTTTTGTGTAGTCTTGTGAATCTTTGCACTCAAAAGCTGAATCCATTCAGGGGTAGTGTTTTTTTTCTCACTTTACAGAAATACTGTTCACCATCAAATCAGGAAGTTGATGTGCTCTGCAGTTACTTTTTTATTTTTTTAAATGTTTTACTGGGTTTTTTTTTCTTGAACATTTGGACTGTTTTTAGTGCCATTTGTGTCAATTTCTGAAGGATTGAAAAATTGTGTAGTCTAACTAATTGCATCAGTCCACATTTGGCACAGCCACATATGCTGCATGAGTACTTGATTATGGGAGTTTGCTGCAAGCGAGTTGGTCCCTCGTCCTGGTGTGTGTGTGTGTGTGTGTGTGTGTGTGTGTGTGTGTGTGTGTGTGTGCGTGTGCGTGCGCGCGCATGTTGTGAGCACTGGGCCTTTTAGTCATCTTTCCATATTTATTTCCAGGGCTGGTTCCTCATCTTTGTTTCATCAGAGGAATACGACTGACGGCACGGTCCATCTGTATTCTCAGAGCACACAATATAATTTTTCTATGAAGGGAGTAACTTTTTTTTCTATCATCCAACCCCAAATAGTTAAGGCCCTCCTTTATTCATAACCATAGCCATAAATCTGCCTATACTTGTAACATATTCATTTGTCTTTGGGGAAGTTACTTTGGTTAAGGTTTTTGGCCATGGTTTACAGTTGCCTTCAATGTGAGGCCACTGTCTGTTTCACTAGCATATGGTCCACATTTGATTCACATAATATGATACAAATAAAGATGCATTGCCTTTTGTAACCGTAGCTTCACATTATTCAGTGAGAGCGAGCGAGCAGCAGCAGATTCTTGGAAGAATGTTCCTCTCCTTTAAACTATTCTTATTACCCCCGAAATGTGGAGGACAGTGGAGTCTAAAGTCTCTCTTCTGCTTCCTACTCCTAAATCCTTGTAACAGTCGGCCGGGCCAATAAAGAAAGACCTTCATGATCTCTTCCACCTGTGTAGGGAATATACACACCGACGAAACAATAACAATGTAAGGGGACTGGTCACTCTATCAATAAATGACCTGCTCTCTAAAAGCTTAAAGAGGGAGATTTCATTTTGTATGTGAGCATATAGTTCAAATGGAACGTTACAATGATTTGTTGAAATAGTCTGTTTTTTTTTTTACGACTGTTCCACTGCCAACATTGTAATCTTTTTTTCTTTCACACTATCAATGGCTCCCTCTCCTTCTCCTTCTCCTCCTCCCCTCAACACAGTCGTTTATCTCCGGGGAAATGCTTTTATTGTTATTCAGTCAGTTGCTACTCTAAACGTGCTGCTGCTGTTTTGGCCCGAGTCTCCCTTTGGAACAGAGATGTCTATGATAGGGTCAAGAACAGGTGCCTTGATATGTGAAAGTAATTTATAGACGGTGATGTTGGAGTTACTTTTTTCTTCTTATTTTGTCTTATTTTTTTGTTCTTGCAGTTTCATGCTTTATTGACAGATATAGATAGACAGATATGAAATGGGGCATGGAGGGGAATGACATACAGAGAACGATCCGGGCCGGATTTGATGTGCATTGAATAATCCATATTCGGGATTGCATTGGCTCAATTTAACAAATGTCTGATACTCTCTTATTCAAGACAGTATCAGTATCTCAGTCTGCATATGAGAGAAAGAAATGAAGAGAGACATATTTTTTTATGTTTTTGGAATAAGCAGAAACTGCAACCGTTGCACATTAGTCATTGGGACTATTTAATGTCAAATGAGACTCACTGAAGGCTTGAAAGCGTTTGGCCTTCCTTTAGCTTTGTGACACATGCCCGTGCACACAGTGAAACCGTAATGCAGATGGACACACACACACACACCCACACACACACACCCACACGCACACACCTGAGTGGTGACAGATTTTTGGGCAATGTTAGGATTTAACCCCAATCAATCACAAACTAGAAAGGTTGAGTGTAAATGTCATCCAAACAGCAGGACCTGGCACTGTTGTGTGTGTGTGTGTGTGTGTGTGTGTGTGTGTGTGTGTGTGTGTGTGTGTGTGTGTGTGTGTGTGTGTGTGTGTGTGTGTGTGTGTGTGTGTGTGTGTGTGTGTGTGTGTGTGTGTGTGTGTGTGTGTGTGTGTGTGTGTGTGTGTGTGTGTGTGTGTGTGTGTGTGTGAGAGAGAGAATGGCTGCACACTTGTTGGAGGTCCTGTCATTGTTCTGAGCTTTGACTTTGGCCAAGTCTGGCACGGCAATGGGTGGGCACATCTTACACCTGGATACACACACACACACACACACACACACACGCACACACACACACACACACACACGTTTCAGCCCCATGCTTGCAGCCTGGTCTCATGCTGGCTAAGTCAAATTTTGAGTTGACATACAAATACCATTGCATTAAGCTCTTGCACATGGCTCTAAATCCCATTCATTCCATTGATACATTGACCTCACATTATCCAGTTGGCAAATATGCCTCTTTGCACCATGACCTCACCCGCCATGTTTGTAAAAACACAGCAATCTCCCAATCATTTGGCAGTGTGGGGACACTGGCATGCCCGGGAGACTTTAAGACATATCCCTGATGTTTTCTTTTTGTAAGCAGCCCCCTGCTTTTCGTCTCTCCTCATACCCTTCCTTTTCAGCCTGGAGATGGGGGGCAGGGTCTTGTTAAAAATAGCAGAGCAGCATTTTTCGAACAGTGGTATGCATTGGGCGAAAAAGGGGGTTCAGAAAAATGAAAAGCCATTACACTGCAGTTAAATGCATTTTGTCTTGACCTGCGGCTGCTTATCCAGTTACGTCCCAGCACTCCGGGGCCATGTCTGGAAGATTCCATCCAGCTTTCTCGGGGCTAAGAATATACACGGAGAGTGCTGGAGTCATCCCATTGGAAATACCTCATCCTTACTTCTCCAGTATGCCCATTAACGCCAAATGATTATCTCTCTGTGTGTCTGGTGTGATTGTGCACCACCCGCTGTTAAACAGTGTGTGCTGTTTGCAAAACAAGGGGTAAATGTGTTGAGTCCCTAATTAGCGTTTTTTTCTTTCTTTTAGCAGCCCTCATGATACATTGTGATATCCCAGGGATTGCTCAGCATTGTGACTAGTCTTATCTGGGTCTAATCCCGATTTGTTTGGTGTTAACCGGCTCACCCTCTCTCTCTCTCTTTCTCTCTCTTTCTCTCTCTTTCTTTTATTCCTTCGTTTGTCCTAACACTGCTCCTTTTCTTTCATCCGTTCCTGAACTTCCATGTCCTTTATGTTGTCCTCCCTTTCACTTACGCAATGTTCTCTGATCTGTACAGCAGGAAGACTGCGTAGCGTGAATAAAACGTGTTATTTCAACGGTGTAAATTAAGAGCCACACAATAAATTCAACAGAAACATATTATTATGATAAGATCCTAAAAAGTTATCGTTTTACACATTTCTTTCGTTAGAATTACTGATTTTTAAGAAGTTGCAATTAAAATGTACAATTAGTTTTTTTTAGTTTTACACGCATTCAGACTTTGGTCAACTGTCATGCACCTCAGTTCATTGCTTTGAACTGAAGTTTGATTATCTATATGTAAGTTAAAAGTTGTTCTATAACATAGTTCCAACATTGGAATATTTCCCTATTAATTTCTATTAGTTATTCAAATTAGCTAATGCAGTCTTTAAAATCAGCTGGTGGACTAAAGCCCTATTATGAAATACATGAACAGTTTAATGGCAAGGCGACACAAAACCATATATGGGTGCTTACAACAAGCTGAGAAATACATTAAGTTTCCTATACACATGTTGAAAGTTTACAGTTGATTATCTTGAAATTCTCAGTGAATAACACTGAACAAAACCATTATACTTCAACTTTAGTGGTTTTACAAACCACTGTAGCGCTTGTATCGAAACACACACATTCATACAAACACACACACACACACACACACACACACACACACACACACACACACACACACACACACACACACACACACACGCACACACCCTCCGGTCTCAGCCCCAGTTCGGCGCTGCTGATGATGGCTCATCCTGTCCAGATATGATAAGCAGACAAACTGCTCTGTCCCCTGGGCTGTTTGTCTTGTCTGTCTCCTCACACAGACAGTGGTGTTGTAGTGGCAGTGTGAGTCTCAACTCCCTCGGCCTGCTTCCCCCTTTCATCACACCGCCAGTTCAAAGCCTTGGCTCCATCTTCACTTCTATCTCTCCCTTCCTCCCCCCTCACCGCCTTTCTCACTGGGGTTCGTCATTACCACAGAGATGGGCACGCAGTGTCTCATTAAAGCGGATTAGAAAACATCTCCACGTCTCACAAGGGGCCAAGCGGGACATTTCTCTCTTCTCTAGTCCCCCCACCCCTCACCCCATCCCACACACACCCTCCACCCTTTTTCTCTCAGAGATCAGGTTCTTTGATTTGGCCAGATAAAGACCTCTTTCATGTCGGTGTGGGACGGTTAGTGATTACACTGTCAGTCCCATCGTTTTTTTTAGAGTTTGACAAATTTGCCCCGCTCCGGGTGGGGCGACTGTGGGGAGGGGTGTACAAGGAGATTCACCGTAATTGAGCTGTCATTATCCAGTGACCCTGCCAGACAGGCGCTGGTGGTGTGCACAGGGCTCACCAGTTTCTCTATTTGTTTAATACTTGGCTAACTTTCTTTGTGAGTATGATGGATAGAAAGAGAGAGAGGGGGGTGGGAGGGGGGTCGCGGTCCCCAGATGAATGCCTCTGCTTATTTGACCACCTCTCTCTGTGGAGCATTGCTGCTGCTGTCCATGGAAATGGGCTCCACTACATCACCCACCGCCGCAAGCTTCTTCTCTTAACACTCCAGCTCCTCCTCCCAGCCGGAAAAAAAACAAAAAAAAAAACACAATTAGGGCCCACATCACCGGCTGCCACTTATTTTCAAACAAAATGAAAACTACTGGCACGTTGATTACCGAAACTCCCCAAAGACAAAGTCCCCACCATTGGTGTGGTTTAATTTCATTAAGTAGAGTGTGTGGTGCACATGGATAAATAATATTAAGAGCTCCCTCTCATTGCAGGCCCTCTTATTTACCTCAGCCACTCTGTTTGCTAAACAAATCCTTAAGTGTTACAGTGGTGGGAAAGTGGAACAAACCTCCTGGAATGGTTCGGTTAAGATGAGGCAAAGTTAATACTTCAGTTCTGGGATATTTCTCGTTTCCCGTTTGCCCTGGTAGTCGTTGCACTGTGCCTGTTGAAAAGCTAAAGTTGAAACTGTTTTTTGTTGTGTTGTATTTCGAAAAAAAAATGTAAGGTTTTCTCTGCAGATGTGTACTTTGCTCAAAAAGACATGCGGCCAATTCTCAATCGGCTGTTGCTAACTATCTCTGTGTATTTGATACGTGTGCTAGAAAGTGGCTTGTCTGGAGTGAGTGAGTGAGTGAGGGGAAGGCAAGTCTTTTCCTGGTGGGACAGTGTTAGTGTGACTGTACAAGCCCAGATATTTTAATGAAGGAAGTACGAGCCCTCCTCGTTAACGTAGAGTCAGATTGGTTTTCGAAGCGATGAGTTAGGCAGAATGTGTGTGCGTGTAACCACTCATGAGTGTGCGTGCGTGCGTGTGTGTGTGTGTGTAGGTGTCGGAGGGGTCTTGGCTAAAACATTTCAAGATGGCCCATTAGCCGATGCAGGCCCGTCCCCTCCTCGACACTAGGATTCCTCTGTGCTGACCCCCTCTACCCCACCCCTCCACCTCTCAGCTCCTCTGTCCCAGAGGCCCCCAGCCTCATCCTGCCAAGTGTACGGTTCCAAAGTAACGACGAAGCTGCCTGCGTGTGAAAATATTGAATTGCAAAAACATCCCTGGGTGAGAGGGTGTGTGAATGGAGCTTTCAGCGCTGGAGCCCGACCCGGGCGCTGTGCTACTGACTGACGGACAACAAATGGCATTTTGTGTCCAGGGAGAGAGAGAGAGAGGGATAGAGAGAGAGAGAGAGAGAGAGGGGACAGAGAAAAGAAAAAGAAGAAGAGAGACATGGAGAAGGGGGGCAGGCAGGCAGGCAGGCAGGGGGGGTGTTGTGGTTTCTTCGGGCCTCTTCAGTCTGGGGCCCTATATGCAGGTCTGAAATGCCTTATCACATGACCTGTCTGACCTTTGGCCCCCACTCAGCTAAGGCTGTCAGGCTGCTCTCCAACGGGGAGCACAAAGCCTGCAAGCCTCAAAGGCCACCATTCACCCCCCTGTGCAGCCCTACTCCAGAGGTAATAGGTAAAAGTAATGTCAATGACCTCCACTTTCCTTCGCTCTACAGGAGGGCAAAACTCTTAAGATTCCCTGATAATGTCAAAAGGAGGGTGGCCATTTTGGCTCCTTATCTGCCTCTACTCAGCTCCCATGAGATGAAGTCCAAAAGCCAACTGAACTACCTTCTACTGTGGAAAAACTACCACCGACTTTTTGAAGGAAACGTTTTTATATTTTCATGTCTCCAATAACTGATGGGAACTGAGATGGAAAATGATAGCAATGTTAAAAACAACATGATATTGTTTTTGGTTGCTATGCACTGGGAATATAGTTGGGTAACTCAGCTCTATGTGTTATATCAGTGTGTGTGTGTGTGTGTGTGTGTGTGTGTGTGTGTGTGTGTGTGTGTGTGTGTGTGTGTGTGTGTGTGTGTGTGTGTGTGTGTGTGTGTGTGTGTGTGTGTGTGTGTGTGTGTGTGTGTGTGTGTGTGTGTGTGTGTGTGTGTGTGTGTGTGTGTGTGTGTGTGTGTGTGTGTGTGTGTGTGTGTGTGTGGGACACTGGTGAAATTCTGATGTCTCAGAGGACAAACTGGGTCACAGTATGACCGTAACCTCCTGTCTCGCTTTGCAACCCACACACTGGCATCTCTCTCTCTCTCTTTCTCTCTCTCTCTCTGTCTCTCTCTGTGTCTCTCTCCTGACCAGTCCGAGGATTCTTTCTTCTCTTCTATTTTTCCCCTCCTTCTCTTCTGGAACACTGGAGTTTCTCTCTCTCTCTCTCTCCCTCTCTCCGGTCTCCTTTGAAAAGATGCGGCGTCTTTGTCCGGCCTGATAAAGGATGCCATAGTTCCCCCTTTTCCCCTTCTTTGTGGCCTGGGGGCTGGCGGCTCCTGTAGAAGTGCAAATGGTATCCTCTCGGAGGGGCTATCCCCGCGGGCCTTGGAGGGCCCTCTCTCTCTCTCTCCTCCAGGCTTGGCTAATTACCAACCTGCCCCCCCCCCCTCCACTCCCCCCCACACACACACACCTCACAGCCCCCACCAGTTCCCTGCTCTCTGGAACCATGGACGGCACATTCCCACAACCAGCACCTGGCCTTCTTTTCTCCTGGCCTGCTTTGATGGCTGACACCCCAGCCCTCTCTCTCTCTCCCTCCTTCCTCATCTTCTTCTTCTTCTCTCCGCCCCACTACCTCACCTCTTTCTTTCCCTCCCTTCATCTTCTCTCTCTCTCTCCCTCTCTCTCTCACTGACTCTCATTACTAGAGGTTTTAAATTGCTTTCTGACCCTGACAAACTGCTCTTGTTGAAAAGGGAGATGTCGGCGAGGGAGGGCAGCGGATGTGAGCAAGAGATGGAAGGGATGAGGGAGCCTCAGTATAAAGTTGTAATGTATCCGTGGTCCATTTAATATTTTGTCAGATTGACTAAGTTTGCCTAAGGAGTAGCTAACCCCAACAAACCCCAATTGATATGGTATTTGTAAAAAAGTCAACATAGTACATTTAATTTGCAAATTCTAGTCTTAATTTAAAAATATTTTTTTTGTGTGTGGTTTAAACAGGAACCAGTGCGTGGATCACTTTATCTTAAAATTTAACATGGATTATTTAGTTAGGTGATCCCAGTTTGAGTAAGCATCATTCTTGCCAAATGAATTTATGAAAACCAAAATATACACTAGATACAAACCTTTGCAGGATTGACGCCGCCATCAAGTTGGAGAGTCAGTATATCATAGGCTTTGCTTAAAATAAATCATATTGGAGGTAGATGTCTTTGGTTTATACAACTTGAACAGTAGTAGATGCAGAAGATTAAGCTGAATTTACTGCCACTAGAGTAATGCGTCCACACACACACACACACACACACACGCACACACACACACACACACACACACACACACACACACACACACACACACACACACACACACACACACACACACACACACACACACGCACACACACACACGCATACAAATATCTAATTTAGTTGCATATCTGCGTCCTACTAGCCGTAGGCCTAATCAATAGCTGGCCCCAGTGGATTTGACCAATTCATAGCTGGCCCTTTTGTGCGGGCTAGCGGTCCCAGCGAGGGCATTTGGACAGCTTTCTGAGGAAAACAAATAGCTCTATTACAAGCTTGCGTCTGTGTGATGTTCAGTGTCCCAAAGGCAAAGAGCTCGGACTGTATTAATTATATGTTCTCCTCACAGGACAAGGGGATAGGTTTCGGCCTGACACAGGCTCAACTGGCAGAGTGCATTGTGGGACGCAACATTTATTTGATTAGGCAAATTCTCTGTCCACAATAGGTGTAAACAGAAATTAATATCCTCTTTAGTTATTTGCAATTGAATAAATGTTTTGTTTACAATGAAGCTGTACAATAGGTTATTATTTAGTGTTTCATGTATTTGAGAGATGACACTGTTTCTTGTGTTATCTCCTCATAATGTATTGTCTGATTTTCAATTTTTTTCCACTCTTTTGACTTTTTTTTACCCTTTCCACACACACACACACACACACACACACACACACACACACACACACACACACACACACACACAAAGGCCTGTTCAGCAAATCAGTGTGGTTGTATGTCCTGTATTGCCTCCCCGACACAACACAGGCAAAATCAATGTGTGGCACTGTGAGCTGCACACACACCCAGACCAGTTCCACTAGTGTAGCCTGGGACTGACTTAGTGAGTGTACAGGCGACATCTGCCAGGATTGTAAATTAGATAGACTATACCCCGGCAAGCTTAAAGGGTTTGAAAAATCTGAAATTCAAAAAACATCTGTGGAAGATTTATGGAGCTCCCATCAAAACTAAATGAGATTGAATTTAGGAATTTGCGATGATTGCTTGTGTCAAAACAAAAGCTATTGTGGCTATGATTGCTAGTTTTATAAAGCATAAATGATTTAATCCTACTTTCTTTCAATGGCAATTACAACTTGTCTTGAACACACCGCCTGCCTGCCATCCAATCTGGACGTGGTAAATGTCTCTCTGTGTCGCTGCCATTTCCCCGGCCACAGCTGCCCTTCCCTGTACAGTTCACACATCATCACCTATATAGAACTTGCATGATGTCATGAACTGGGCCTGCTTCCTTGTCTGTCTCCACCATAACAACCATCAACTGGATGTTACATCTATGTTGGATCCTCCACGGGTTATATTTTTTTTTCTTCCTCCGGATGCATTTTAATAGAGAATGTGTACATATGCATTTCTTCTGAAGGAAACCGTTCTAGCCTGCAGACATTAAACTGCCTATCTGCGCCATGGCACTGTCAGAGGAGAAATTGATATCTTCGTTAAGACTAAGATGGATTTTCCCCAGTGTTTTTTGATGAACACAGTGAGTGGCTACAAAAAGCATCTCCGCTCTGGCATCTAAATGAGACATTAACCATTCGTGTTTGTTCAAAAAGTTTGGGCCTCTCTCTCTCTCTACGTCTCTCGTCTCCCTCACTCTCTCCTCATCAAGTCTAGCCACATCCTTTCCTTCTTTGGAGTACAGAAAGGGAAAGAGGAAGATCCGGTTTCTGAATTGTGTTTTATGAGTGGTTGAAAAACGGGCCACTTCTGTGGTTTTTTCGTCCGTCCGCTTTTTGACCGTTCTGCTCGAAGTTCCTGAGGCTTTTGAGACATTACAATTAAGCTGCTTTAATTGGGAAGATGTTATTCCAAAATAAAGGGTTGCACTCTGGGACCTGCACATCGGTCAGAGTAGTAGAGAGATGAAGTCGCGCGGCTCGGTGTGACTGTTATTTCATTCTTTGTTTGTTAGCGCCATGTTGGCTTTGCAAAATCAGTTTCCCCTCATTTCCCCAAGCGCAGTAAAAGTTCACGCGGATACACACACACACACACACACACACACACACACACACACACACACACACACACACACACACACACACACACACACACACACACACACACACACACACACAGACAGAGGCATCTTGTTTTTCAACAGCACTGAAGAGCAGTAAGTGTTTAAGAATGGCACGGTGAAGCTATGACAAAGCAAACAAAAGAGGCAGGTGGGTGAGGCTACTCCTGGCCCATCGCCATCAGACCTGGCTCCTTTTCAAACTTTCTTTTTCTGTCATAAACTGCAATGTCCTTTTCATTTCTAATGACGTGAAACAAATAGTTTGAAGAAGATGTTTGTAACAGAAGATGACACTCTTTAGTTTCTCTTAACATTCTGCTGTTGACGTTCTATACATTTCTACTCACTAAAATACTTTTATATTGTTCAGATACAATTACAAATGTTAATGCCAGGTTTCCAATCCTCAGCATCTGACAGCGTTTTTTTTTTCTTTCTAATATAAGGAGCTCTTTCATGCGTCTCTTCCCCTGTTTCTCCCTCTCTTCATGTGCACCCCCCCTTTTCCCATTTTAATTAAAACTAGGTGTGAGGTTTCGCTGTCCTCTCTCTTTGACACCTTTCGCTATTTATCTGTCGGGACGGGGCAGGACCCACGGAAAAAGAAGGGGCAGATTCTTATTTTTTTTGTGTTTTTTCAGAGGGGAACTGCAGGCCAACTTTGATGCCAAGTTCCTCCGCGCGGCAAAAAGGCAAGGCCCCGCGACCCAGCACATCTGAGAGTACTTTGGTGAAATAACAGCAAATGTTTGTCTTGTATTGTATGGCACGCTGCTGGAGGAGCGCTAAAGCCCCTTCTTCCAGCGCCTAAAGCACCTCTTAATAAAATAGTCAAGAATAACTCCTTCACCTTAATCTCCCCCCCTCAGATTACTGCACTCGGGGGCGGGAAATTAGCAGCAGGCCCCATGCACTTCCCCGCTTTCCTTTCACACTGTTACATCTTTATTTGTAAGCGCCCCCCTCCCTCCTCCTCGTCCATCACCCTATCCATCCCTCGCTTCCTTACATTTATTTAATTTCCTTATGTCTCTCTCTCTCTCTCCAGCCCACATCTCTCTGTGTGGCAGCCTATTGAACTCTTCGTGGCAGGGGATGGGGGTGGGGGGGGATGGCATTTTATTGGGTCAGTATTAGAAGCAACATGTGGCTAATGGGTGGCTGCATTTGCCATGGTCTGGTCCTCATCAGTGTAGAGACGGAGGCCTAAACAACTAAACATGGCCGTTGACAATTGATACGAGCCCTTTTAAGTGGATCTGCTTGGTCCAATAGGGGGAGGGGGGGGGGGGGGGCTGGCTGGCGCGTGAGGGTATGTGTGTGACCGAGTGCACGCGCCCATGGTGTGTACAGTGCACATTTGCCTTTGCATGTTAATTGTGCAGTCTAACAGAAACACACACACACACACACACACACACACACACACACACACACACACACACACACACACACACACACAGTGTGATCTCCTTTGGGGGAGCATACAAGAATGTGTGTGTGTGTGTGTCCCTTGTGTACAGGAGTGTAACCCACACCTTGAGTACGGTAGCGGCGGTAGCTTTGAGCGTGGTTCGTCCCGCCGTCTGATCCTCGTAACCAGAACTCTCCTTTACTGCTTCCTGTCCGCTCGGCCCACCGTCCCCCTTGCCCGCCTGCCATCTGGGTCTGCCAAGAGACACACACACACACACACACACACACACACACACACACACACACACACACACACACACACACACACACCCAACATATTTAGGACAGGGGTCCTCATGCTCTAACCTGCGTCCTTTCACTTTACAACTCTACCTTTGAAACCAATATCACACAAAGGAGGCTGCACCATCTACGTTCTCAACTTCTCTCTCTCCCTTCTCTTTGGTTCTGACTTAAGGCGAAGTTAAAACCGTGTTTTCTCTCTCTCTCTCTCTCTCTCTCTCTCTCTCTCTCAGAGCACTTTGTTCCAACAATTATATTTTTATTGAGAGAGTAGAGTTGAACACCATCATCTTGTGTAGGTGATTCTTAACATATTCATAGTAATGTAATAAGATGCAAACTTATATCTGAAAGGGAATTTGAGGTGTGACATGATGCAGGTACAGCAACCACAGACAAATCCCTGTGTTGCTGATTACGAGGACTTTGAATATCAGTAGTTCTTTGAGACTCGATTCGGATGATTGAAATATTTTCAGCTAAGTGATGTTGCAGAACTATTGGGCCTTGTTAATAAAGTATTAGTCATACTGTTTAAAAGTACATTTTAATTTCTGACGAGGGGGCACTGTGGACACACACACACACACACACACACACACACACACACACACACACACACACACACACACACAGAGCCACGCACCACAGGTGGAAAGGGCAGTGTCAGGTGTAGCGGTGGACAATGCAGGGATGCGTAGCAGCGAGCCAGCTTGGTGTCTGTGACAGTGATGACGGCTGTGCGCTTCTGAAAGCTGCTCCTCCTCCCTTTCATCAGCCACAGTCACAGAGTGTGTGAGGAACAAGGCTGCCCAAAAAACACACTGTCAGTGTATGAACAAAAGTCACCATTTTGACAACAACAATGTCATTGACTTGAGATAAATAGTTTTATCATTTTTGAAACTATGCAAATAATACAGTTTCAGTTGTGAGCGACCAGATCATTTTACTGTTATTTTCAAGTCATTCAATTATCCTGTTGAGCAACTGTTGGTATGCAAATATGACTTTGTTCAAGTAATGTTGCTACTACAATCTTGTCCTTGCCATTGACCTAACATTTCTGTGTTAATTAAGGCTCAAATACTAAAAAAACTCAGATGCTAAGGTGACTAAATTAGACTGTGTTGACAACTGCCCTGATTTACACATTGTCAAATGGAATTCAGAAGTAAATGAAAATATGTTTGTGTGGACATAATTCATGTATATAAATTGTATCTTGGTTTTACAGCTGTCTTAAAGAGCAGAAGCTTTATGGAAAAGGTGTACTGTAGAGACACAGGAACCAGTGCAAGTTGAAGAATCCAATTGTTCTCACATATTACTCATGATGACGAGGGGATAAGGAGAATGGTAATGCAAAAAAAAAAGGAGAAATTATTTACATTTTCACAGCAGCAGGTGCCCGCTCACAGCGTATTGGTTATTTTTGGATGACGTTTTTTACTCTGAAGAGGGCAATTTATGTCCCTCTCTCTCGTGCCAGAGCCGAGGGCTGAAGTGGCTGGCTTATTTTAGCTGGGTCTCGTGGTCTTGACTTGTGGTGACATATTAATTGAGCGGTTCCTCTAAAGAAAAGAAAAAAACGGCCAGTGTCACCATTGGTCCAGCCTTGTTTGTAGAGCTTTGAAAAAATTGGTTTTGTTTGGCCTGGAAAGGTGTTTATTTACACACATCAGAATGTTTCAAATGGCAGCTGGCTCTCTCTCTCTCTCTCCCTCTCTCTCTCTCTCTGGACGTGTGTTTGTGTGTCTGGATGCATATATACCCTGTTTGCTCACATATGCACATGCCAGCTGTGTGTGGCGCATGTTTGCATGTGGGAGATAAAGACTGGGACAGGGAGAGAGAGAGAGAGGGTGAGTGAGACGGTTTGAGTTTCCAGCAAGTTGTCCTTGCTGTCCTCTTCATCCATTATTGACAACATGTATTCACACCAGTCTCTAGAACTCAGTACAACTCCAAGGAGTGATGTAGTCTGGCCACCAGGGTGTGTGTGTGTGTCTTTGTGTCTTTGTGTGTGTATGTGTGTGTTCGCCGAAGGGTATGAGCTCATCAGTGTGGCCACTGCAGAGTTTAAACTGTCATTGTGATAATTTACAGATTTGTAAGTAGTTTCCTAGTCCTTCATTGAGACACTCTTGCATTGCACACCCACCACACACACAGACACACACACACACACACACACACACACACACACACACACACACACACACACACACACACACACACACACACACACACACACACACACACACACACACACACACACACACACACACACACATAGAAATTAGTAACCTATGTGCTTGAGCTCAACAGTTCAGTGCAGCCAATGAGTAAGGAAAAAAGCAACCGCTCAGCCACCTATCAGAACACGGTTCCCAAGACAACAATTGTTTTAGCTGGCATTTCTGTGAAGAGGAACATTACAATAACAACATGAAGCCTCGACAAAATTAGCCAGTTGGAAAGCCGGAGACATGACACATTTGTTCTGTATTTGTTCTGGAGAGAATACCTTGTTTGGGGTTGAGTTCACTTTCCACCTTTACTTTCCATCTTCTGCGATTAGACATTATTGTTTTTAGAGGTGTCGTGGGAGACGTATAAGAAGAAGATAATTGTGGTGGATTTTACAACATTGGATAGAAAGTGGGGCTTCTTTTGGTGTGGTTGACCTACAAACTTTATGAAGTAAAGACAATGTTACATCTACTTCCAAAAAAAATCATGGCCCTTACAAAAGTTAAATGCAGGCTTTAGTCTTGTACAGTAAAGTATAACACCATGCACAGACAGACATGCACATGAGTCATGCCTTGCCCCCATGTACAACAATTTTCTAAACTTCAGCAGGCGGCTAAATGACACAGTTATATTAGTGGTCTTTTAATGAAGTGAGACTGATCTCTCTCTCTCTCTCTCTCTCTCTCTCTCTCTGTCTCCCTGCTCAACTGAGGTATCAATAATACGATTTATCTGTCTCCCTTCGTAGCCTTGATTCAATTATCTCCATCTTTCTTTCTCTTTCTCTTTCTCTCTCTCCCTCTTTCTTTTTCTCCTCATGGCTCCCTCCCGATTTTTTTTGCCCCTGCGCCGTGGATCCGTTTCCAATTTGAAGGCAGGTCATGCTTTGTGTTTCTATTTGTCATGACAGGGTTCCTTAACGAGTGGAGGCTCCCTTCCACTGCGGCTTAATCAGATCTAGGAAGAAGGGAGGAGGGGGTGGTGGGGATGGAGGGGTGGAAGGAAAGGCATGAGGAATGGAGAGGTGGGGGGGTAACCAGGTAAAAAACAGGGGTCACAAGTAGTTTACCTCCAACTCCTCATTGTCTGCATTTCCCTTTTTTTTTGGGGGGGGGAGAAAATTAGATTTGTGTGGTCCCTCCTCTTCCCCCCTCTCTTTGGAGGAACGTGTGTTTTGTGTCCAATCTGAGGCTCTTTGAAGTTTTTGTGAAGGGTCCCTTTGCCCCTTCCACACATGCCCTCCTCAGCAGCCAACCCCCCCACAACGCTGATACCCCCTCTATATCTTACCCTCCCCTACACCCCCCATCTCCACCTACTTCCAGACATACCTCATTACCTGAGGCTGAATTGGAAGAAAGAGTGGTGGCTAATCAAATTGACTCTGCACGTTTTTCTGCCATCAGAGGGGTAGCGCAGGCCATCGAGGGGTCATCGGTTCAATGCTGGGCTTCAGGAGAATGTCATGGAAGTTTGAAAAAAAAAATATATATTTTAAATGTTCTCATAAAAAAACAATGCTAGTCTCGCAATGAACAGTTTATGCTCTTGGCAAAGTTGCCAATATTTGATAAAGACAGAAACGTATTTAAAAAAAAAACATGCCATTGTGGAAGCTCTTAATCTTCTGCTGCAGTTACATTCTCACTCTGTAAAAAAACTCTGTTAAAAGGAAAAAAATACGTATATATATATATATATATATATATATATATATATATATATATATATATATATATATATATATATATATATATATATATATATATGTAATATAGCAGCTGTTGCGATCAATAAACAAAACAAACAGAAATGCCGTCTCAGGTGGGTGAAGCGGCAATAAAATGCTGTGATTTATCTGAGTTACTGTCAATTATATTATCCGACACTTTGTAATATATCCTTGAATATATTTGCATGGAGGCAGTTGATGAAAACACACGTTGATTTACGTTTTGTTTTGCTGACATTTCAGTTTCTCAACAGTGTGAGCCAACTGCACAGAACCAAAGGGTTGGGCGAGCGAGGTATTCCAGAGCAAAATTCAGAGAGACAGAGTTGAGTCTGTTTACAATTGGCAGGTCTGGAGTGTGAACATCCTGAGAGGTGAGCCTCTGGCTATAACTTCACCCAAGCTGTGAATGAAACTCTTTCTTCATTGGCCTGCACTATGCAAATGTCTGCATGCATGTACTGTATCCGCGCATGTAAAGTGAAGCGCAGCGCCTCAGAAAATACTCACACTTTACACATGACTTGTTGGTGCAAATGAGGGGACGAGGCAGCTGTTATAGCAGCCAAAGGCATTAGTTGGTACAGATAGTGGCTTTGCATGAGGGGGTGTTGGGGGGTGTCCTTGTTTTAGGTTTGCCAGCCATTTGGAGTGCTCTTGGATGTCCATAGGGAATACAGGGTATGTGATAGATACCATGCATCTGTCCTATTTGCTCGGCACCGGATGGGAATCACACAGTTTTTCAAAATGAGTCAGAATGAGGGCTGGACATTGTACATTTCTGTTGGGTAGATTACACGCTGAGTAAAAATCCCTGGCCCGAGCTCTCGTCAGACAATCGCAGGGAAAAATCTGTGTCAAATGACAAATGAGTTACCATGTGCAGCTCTCTCAGATGTAGTTTCACATACAGAATATTCATTTTCGCTGACACTTTTATTCAAACAGGGACCTACAGGGAGCTGCTGACAAAGAATAATCAGATACTTGTAAGTTGGGCTCCATAGTACACATGGATGTGGGATGGGCTTTGGTTGTTGTGGGTGTCAAAGGTCACATTTAATGAACTTTTCAGAAACCACAAGGCCACCCCAGTGCCACATTATAACATAGTAATGCCCACTGTATGTTATGTCCATACCCGAAAAATACAGCTTCTGTTTTCGAGATGAACAGAATGGTCTACATGAGTGTCCAAAAATGGGCTCTTTGTGTGGCAGCCGCCAAAGAGCCCATTGGCATATTTATGATCTGTCTCATGGTGGCTGGCTGTGCATTCGTGAATTGTTCCCCTCAGAAGCTCATTCATAAAAGTTGGTCAGAGAGATCCATAAAGTAACGTTAACAAGCAGGAGGGTAATCATTTTTACAGCCCATTCACATCTCACAAATCATCAACTTTGTCCGTCTTTATTTATTTATATACGTTTTTATTCATGCAATTGAAGAGTGGAAAACACTCCCAATTAACACATTAATTGTCATTAAATTATGATGATGGTGTTTTGCTCTCTTGACTTTTCCACAGCGCTTACTAACTTCCCTTCCCTTCTCTGGTTCCTTCCTTGAGGGCTGCACAAACACAGGCAGTGGGACACAAAATTGCGCTGAAGTGGTTTATGTGAAGGAGGGAGCAATAGAATGCATCAACATGTTTTCTTTATGTGTGTGTGTGTGTGTGTGTGTGTGTGTGTGTGTGTGTGTGTGTGTGTGCGTGTGTGTGTGTGTGTGTTGGCGATGGGCATGCAAAAAGACATGTCATCTTTGGTGAGCGTCCTCTGACTTTGGCTTTACGTTGACCTCTCACCCAAATTAAACTTGCACAGTTCTCTCCCTCTCCTCTCCCTCAGCCTCTCTACTCTGCCCACTGCCAGGCACTTTTTGTTTTCACATGGCCGACTTCTCAGGGAACACGCTCATATTTGTGGCTTTTGGGGTTGGCAGTAGAGTGTGCTGCGCCTGTCAAGTTTTTTTTTTTTTTTTTTTTTTTTTTTTTTACTCCGACTTACCCCAGCACCTAAATTGAACTGTTCAGTCATTTCCTGTCATCCCCCCCCCCCACCCCCTCTCAACCAACTCCCATATCAAATATTTTACCAATAACTTCAGATATCATTGTCGCCTGTTGTGCGTCTTTTTCCTCAAAAGGGACCCTCCTAAAACTTTGATCACAATAAACCTCCTGAATCCAGATATAAGAAATTGACTGAAGACTCAATGGAGCCTCGGGGCAATTTTTGGCTCCCGAGGACTATATTTGTTTAGATGACCTACAAAGCAAAAGCAAAACATTTTGGTCTTTTTTTGAGCCCTTGCGAAAAACCGTTAGCATGAGCGCATTGGTTTTGTAGAATGCTCCACAAATAAGCCAGGCTCATCCGAAGCTTGTCCATGAATGCGCGCGAGAGAGAGATAGACAGACAGAGAAAGAGAGAAAAAGAGACATGCAGAAAAAGAAAAAAGAGAGAGAGAGCAAGATGGTTATCTGAAGTGAGGTCAGAAATGAAACATGTCATAGCAAATTAGAGCCATGTTGTTTGAATTACTCCGGCCCTGCTTCTTAAAGAACAGTCTGCCCGTGGAAAAAAAAAAAGAAACCGAAAAGTG
This sequence comes from Ammodytes marinus, assembly GCF_949987685.1. Classification (NCBI taxonomy): domain Eukaryota; kingdom Metazoa; phylum Chordata; class Actinopteri; order Uranoscopiformes; family Ammodytidae; genus Ammodytes; species Ammodytes marinus. The sequence goes on along the minus strand of NC_137211.1, from coordinate 8,368,284 downwards.
GGCAGAGAGTATTGAGTAAGATGAGAGAAGAAAAGCGAGAGACAGACGCATAGAGACATGGGGGGAAAAGAATGACACAAGGTAATTTACAGTGGGAGCAAAAAAAAGAGATAAAGACCTCGGAAGATATGAAAAGAAAAGAATAACAGCGCAAGTTAGCAAGAGAGAAAACAGAGAGCGGAGAGAGAGAGAGTTGACAGAAAAAAATGATGTTTTCTCTGGAACAAATAATGTGACTAGGGCTGAGTCATGGGCCTGCCGAGGAATGATGATGATGATGATGATGATGAGAAGAAACCTTGGACCCATTCCTGCTTGGAGCTAAGTTTGGGGCATCATTTACCAAACTACTGGAGAAGGGGCCCCTGCGTGTGTGTGTGTGTGTGTGTGTGTGTGTGTGTGTGTGTGTGTGTGTGTGTGTGTGTGTGTGTGTGTGTGTGTGTGTGTGTGTGTGTGTGTGTGTGTGTGTGTGTGTGTGTGTGTGTGTGTGTGTGTGTGTGTGTGTGTGTGTATGTGTATGTGTATGTGCAATAATAACCACATTCTCTAAGCATCTTCGGCCACCGGGGCCTGTTTTTATAGCTGGGAACAGGGATGGGCCAACACTCGTTAGGAAGACTATTTCGGAAGATGGGAGAGGGAGAGAAAAAAAAATAAGAAAAGAAACAGAGGGCTTGAGAGGGGAGAAGGGATGGATGACCAGAAGGGGGTGTGTGTGGAGAGACAGACAGACAGACAGACAGACAGCCCACACTCTCACAGACTGGGCCGGTCTAATGGGGGTGTGTGTGTGTGTGTGTATGTGTGTGTGTGTGTGTGTTTGAACCAGAGATGAGCCAAAGATCTGGCTTTCTCTGGGAAGATGGCCTCCTGAGACCCAAAAACGGCGCAGGCTTCCCGGACAGGGTTTCACAACTCTTGACAGAGTGAGGAACACTTAAGAGAGATCGTTTTGAACAGCGACAGAAATGGGAAAGGCTCGACATGTACAGTATATGTCAAGGAACTTTTCTTCTCGTTATTTTCTCCTATGAAATATGCGCGTGTTGTGCAATCAGTTTCTAAGTTGGAAGTGTCACATGTTTCATATTTCTAAGTTTTCTTACAACATCACACAACTACTTTCTTGCATTCAACATGTGTAGCCACAAAAAAGGTATTAATGGTAGCAAAACGCAGGCACACATACTACACACACACACACACGCACGCACACATGCACACTCACACACACACACACACACACACACACACACACACACACACACACACACACACACACACACACACACACACACACACACACACACACACACAAAAAAAACATTAGTGCAGAAAGGGCTACAAGAGTACAAAACAGGCAGGGATAAGCTGAGCTGGTAATCTTCCCTCCAACAAAGGAATGCATCTAGGAGACACGTGTTTGTCCGTTTGTGTGTGTGTGTGTGTGTGTGTGGGGCTGTGACTGAGTGTTCCAGCGCCCACCGCATAAGTATCTCATTTTTCGTCTGCATTGTGTAGCAGTCTGCCGCAGTGCAAGTCATGCCACCATAAACAGGAGGGGGGGGACAGGCGTCTTTGAATAGCAGCAGTGTGTGTTGGAAGACATCAGGCAGTGAATCCATCACGCCACCACTGACAGGCCGAGCAATGGGAAATAAATATTTACTCTAAGCTACCCCCAAATCACATCCAGAGCTTTCTCTCTGCACTCTCTGTCTCTTCTTCTGTCTGTCTGTCTGTCCCTCTTCTGCTTTCTTCATGATTCTCTCCGTCCGTCTGTCTTCTCCCTCTCTCTTGTGTTCCTTTTTGCTTTACCTATGCGTTATTTGGTTGACTTTCATTCGCTCCATCATGGTCCCCTTGCCAAACGCACAGCAGAGCAGGGGCCCTTGTAGACGTGGAACACAGGTCAAGTTTCCACTCAAGCTCAAGCACACACACACACACACACACACACACACACACACACACACACCAAGTCACCCAAACCGGGGGTTACAAACATATACACAAACATGCCCACCACATGCTCACAAACACACACACACACAGGGTCAGCCAGAGACATCCATCTGGGGTTTGTCATGTCAGACATGGCCCATGTCTCTCCCTTCTGTAATTAAGGCAGTATTTATTTTTTCAGATCGTCCCGCTGGGTTAGGAGCATCCCATGGTGTGGTTTTGGATGTGGAAACACACCCCGCTCAAGACTTCCAGCTTAGCAGTGAAAAAAAAAAAAAAGAAGGCGCACAGTACATTGACTAGAAATTGGTAACCCATAATTCAGAGATTTAATGCATTGTGGAGGAAGTGTGCACGTGTGTTTGTGTGTGTGTGTGTGTGTGTGCGCGTGAGTGCACAGCTGCGAATACGAGTAGGGCAGGAAGGAGAATGAGGCCGTAACTTTTTTCACATTGGAGTAAACGCTCGACAGATTGAGTCTGGCCAATGCCAAGAGAGTGAGATTTGATATCATACAGTCTCATTGCCTTACATAACACTCATGACCCACCCAGAGTGCCCGTATGACGTAACAGCTTCTGCATGGGTGTGATGTATTTTTAAATACACGGTGACAGTCTTTCAGGAGTTAAGATTCAGAGTGTATTCATTTCCAGTCCTAACTTTTTCAACAGGTCATTAGACATCACATGCCTTTGACTAAATTGATCTTTCCTAGGTGCACATTTCTTGTTCTGAAACTTTAAGTCAATTAACTGGATGGATGGATGGATGGATGGATGAAAAAATAGACAGACAGATGGATAACCTATGACACTGGGAAATGGATGATGGGGTTCACAGTTTTTATTTGACATTTTATAGAGTGGATAATTACACAATCAATTGACAAAAATCATCAACACATGATAACGAAACTAATCATTAGTCCAGTGAGGCTGGTGAGTAATACGATTATGGGGAGGCATTACGCACAACCATGAAGTTGAATAAACACCTCTCCAAAAGAAAAAAGAAAGTTATAATGAACATAAGTAGAATGTATTGAAGTGCTGCTGCATTGTACTACATTGGTTCTCTTGCGTGTGTTACCTTATCTGAACCCCACCCCAAAACCTCTGTGTCCTGGGCCACACTCAATGAACTTGGCACCTACAGCACTCACCCTTTTTTCAACACTCCTGTCTTCCTTTTTACTTTCTATCCCTATCTCTCTGTCCGTCTCCTCATGTCCCTCCATCATCACCTTACAAATCCTTTGACACTCTCACTGTATTTTTTTTAATCACATTCCTCCTAGCTGTCTTATTCCTTCTCTGGATACAAACATAGATGAGTCCCCTTTTGAAGAAGAAGAAAAAAAAATCCCAACAAGATAGAGATAATGGCTTATGTCCAATCGGTCCGTGGTGCTAATCAGGGACCATCGTGGGAAACGTATAAGAGGGAGGGGAGGGGGGGATGGTGGTGGAGTTGGTTGGAAAAGGAGGAAAAAACCAGGCTCCATTGTCCCGGTGGAGATTAAAGTCCCCGAAAAAAAGGCCGGCATTGTCCGCTGACGGGGATAAATCTTCCTCCTCCCGTCACTCAGGGCCCTGTTGGCTGAATTCAATTCTCCTCTAAAACCCCTCCTAAAAAGAGAGAGGCTTATCTCCCGCTCAATAGCTTGTTGCGCTACAAGCCGGGCAAGGAATGCACCGAGTTGTATCCCTGACACTCGCTCACTGAGTTAAAAAGGAATTAGGGAGGGGGTGGGGGGGAGTGAGGGGAAAGTGAATTGCGACCTCTATTTTGCCAGAGGATGTGCGCGGGGAGAGCAGATTGAGGTGCCGATAGAGTTTGACAGAAGGGAGAGGGGACGGGAGAGCAGGATTGATTGACTGGGGAGGTGGATTGAGGCCAGCGGAGAAGAATAGTGGCCCGTTCAAGTCTGCTTTCTCCGGGGGCCCGCGAGCAGCATGGTAAACTGCTGCCCCATTGGAAGGCAGGACAGAGGAGCCCCACAGTAGAGGAAACCACTTAGGGAGCCTGCTGGCATGCGGTCTGGATGCCACCTAACAAACTCACCCCCAAACCTTCCCCTTTTTTTCCCTTTTAGTTTGCCCCCATCCACTATTGCTACAGCAGCATCTCCGTAACTCCCAGTCCATGGAGGGTATTGCCAGTTGCTAAGACCCACTGCTTCACAACACTTGGATGGCCAACACTACCTCCCCATACAGATTCAATTCAGACCCCCCTGGTCCCACGAAAGAAAAGGGGATACGCAGAGACAGAGAAAGGATGGTTGGCAAATAAAAAAAGGAACTTATGCAGACTCGGGCCCATAGTGCTGCTCTGTTTTTGGCCCAAGGAGAGAGAAACACAAGGCCCTGCGTCCCCATTTTTCACCCCTTTTCTCCTTTTCTCTTTTCACTCCTACCCCATTGGAGCTATCTCCGGGGAAGAGACACAAAAAGAGAGAAAGCGACATAAATGGATGGCGAGAGAGAGAGGGAGATATCGATATAACATTCGCTGAATGCCCCTTCACTTTACCACTCCTCTCCTTAGAAAAAGTGAAAACAAGTTTTTTCTTCTTCTCCGTACCCTCCTCCTGTTGCCCTAGCCTGAAAAAAAAAACAGGATTTTTCCGCTTTGCCACCAATTTCCCCATTTGTTGTTTATGCCCACTCTGTCCTCGCTTTCACAATGCACCCCCTGCTTCCCCTCAACCCCCCCCCCCCCCTCGTCTACTGTGACTTGGCTCCACTTAATGACGGGGCTTACACCTGCTTACAGGATTAAATTAATTAGCACGAAAGAGGGATCGGTGGAGGGAGGAGGGGGGCACGAAGAAGAGGAAGAGGCGGGGGGAAGACAACAACAGGGGGTCAGGGGAGAAGTACAGCAGGAAGAGGGCACAATAAAGAACGGAGCGCTCGCTGGCTGGTGCTGGGCCTCATGTTCTGCCGGATGCATGGGGGTGTGTGTGGGGGGGGGGGAGGAGGGGTGGGGGTGATGGCTTGTTTTCAGTAGAGGAAACAGGGTTTTGCCAAAGAGAGACTGGGGGAGACTTGGGCATTCGGTCGGGGTGTCGCCAAAGGACAAATAGTCTCTTGAACAATGTTTGGGTGTGCAGGGTCAAAGGTGGCAGCCACCATTGTGGGGACACGTCTGCAGGACAGCAACTCTGCTGCTGGTTCCTGGTTCACAGTTTCTGCATGGCATAGTCCTCGCGGCTGAATAAATAGCTTAACTGCACAGTATGGAGAACTGGTTTTTCCAACATAGGGGTCCCATGGGGTCATATGATGAATTTAAGGGCTTGAAAGTTAGGGCTGTGCAAAAAAACAACAACGCTGCAAAACATGATTCTATTTATTTTTGTGATATCTGTATCAATTTCCAGCTATTTTTATATTTTTAGAGCGGCCCCTTCCAAATACCAAGCTGCATATCGTAATATATCGCAATATTCATCGTATCGCAATGTATCGTGATATATCATTCCATGTGTATCTTGATGTGTATCATATGTAGTTAAGTCTTTGCCAATACCCAGTCCTATAGAAAATACAGAAAAAGCTAAATTCTGCCGCATGGAATTGGGTTGGTTTTGTGTCTTTATTCCTTGCCTGTCTTCATGTGCACAATAACTCTCCAACTGAATTGCTCACAACTCAATGACACATGCAAAAACAATTAAATGCAAAATAGTTAAAATGTCAAATCAGAGAATTAATTCAAAAAGACTGAATTACTTAAGAGGAATAGAGGACCAGAAGAGAGAGTCATTTACTATGATTCAGGCATCAAATTACCAGCAAACTGTGATTTTTCTATGTAAATCCTGATCTAGTAGCTCACATCTGACAAAATAATCATCTATCCACCAAATGTCATCCACTCCATTATGTGATTATGTACATTTTGACTTTTGACTAAATGTACGGACCTCAGCTCTGCACAGCCTCTTGTCCTTGGTCCGGGCATGACCACATAAACACCATCTTTTTATGTTTTAAACAACATATAGAATATTCTGACCACTAATAAACTTGTATGATAACAATTATTGATTTATCCTAAACAAAATTGAAATAAACACAGTCCTATAAGTGAGCGGCTCAACAAGGTTTTTAGAGACATGCTCACTTCTCTTCTAGTAAAATTGGTTATGTGTGTTCTAGTACCTTAGAACAGTATGACAGAGATAATGACGGTATTGAAACCTTGACTTTTTCATACCTGGGTATACCTTATACCGGTTATCGTCCCATGCCTAGTCCTCTTGTCATCTGTCCTGTTTCTCATGAGCTCAGTCCTCTCTCTGTCCTTCTGTCTCTGTCCCTCTGGAGTAGCTAGATGTGTGGTTAGAAGGCTGGATCCATCACAGTAAGCACTTACAGATGGGCACACTGTATTTATTTCCTTTCAGAAGTTTGGAAGATATTGCGCTCCCTCTGTGTGTATACAGAAGAGTGAACTGATATTTTGCAGGTGTACTCAGACAAACTGAGGTGCTTCTTATCCTTCGGCTAAACTTTTTTTTTTAATGTGATAGTGTCTTTTTAGTGTTTGTCATGTTTTTGTCTTCAAAGTCATTCAGACATTGAACTCTGAACTCTCTGATAGTATTTTTTAAAATGGGAAGCATTCGGGAACCCTGACAAGCACTTAAGCATTGATAGAGTTTTTACACACACACACACACACACACACATACACACACACACACACACGCACACACACATGCGCGCGCAGGGTTGTCCTTACGGAAAGCAATGGTCACATGACTGAAAGATAGCATGTATTTAATTCTTGCCTATCAATAGCCACATATCTGGTCAGTGTCCTTGAGCAATACACACACACACACACACACACACACACACACACGCACACACACACACACACACACACAGAACCTAGTTGGCAGATGTGGTGTGGCCTGGCCCATTGCGTGGCAGTGGTCATTTCAATCCTTTCCATATGACAGTGATTAGGCAGGACAAACATAATGCTTGTAGATCCCTGCTCTGCCTTCTAACACACACACACACACACACACACACACACACACACACACACACACACACACACACACACACACACACACACACACACACACACACACACACTCCCCTCCGACTCCACACTCCCTGGCTTAGCACATTCCATGCCTGTATTAGCAAACAGCTAAGCTAATTGCTTTCAGTTATAAGTGTGTATTACAGTAAACTTTAAACCAGCAGAATAGGTGGATTTTGTGACTGTGTGAAAACTGGTTGAATAAATAAATAATTCTCAGGTGCAACTATACATCTATTTAAATATAAAGAAATATTAGAACATTTTGATGCATAAAAATGAGCCTATTTCTTTTACTTTGATGTTCTGACATTGCATAGTGAGGGTTGCACCTGTGGAGCAGGGTGGTTGGAACAGTGATACGTTGGGTCAGTGTGTTGGTGTGTGTGAGAGTTTACAGCTGTGACAGCCTGTGGCCTCGCCAGATCAGGCCTCGTGGTGATAACACATTGACAAGATACTGGCAGACAGTCTAGGTGCTGGATTGTCACAACAGCTTGTTCCATCAACAGGTGCCCAGAGAGGCAGTAAATATGTTTTTTTTTTCAAACACTGCAGGGGAGTGAGGTGATAAGTCAACAACTGAAGAATCAACAACCACATCATTTGTAGTGACTGTAACAAGAGATCTTACATGTGACGGTGGGTTTATTTGTAGAGCTCCTAATGACAGTAGCGGTATAAAAGGTCTAACAAGGGCTCATACGATTAATTAGAATAATAAATGTAGAACATTGAGAACAAATAACTCCCAGGACCACCATAGTGACAGCCAGAATGGGATCCTCATTCAGATGACCTACAGTAGATTTAATGGCACACTTATAAAAGAGCAAAGAGCATTTTGTGATACTGTAGTGACCTGACTTTTCTTTATCCTTTCCTTATAAGCCCTCTACAAAGTCTTCCTGAAGCCTTCTCTCTGTCTACTTCTTTCTTTTGACTCTGTTTTTTAGGTAGAATCAGTAGGATTTCAGGGCACAGACGTTAGATTGGTTCATCGGATGCCAATTCCCCATCCCCTGCCGATTGCAATCAGCACTGGAAATAACTTTCACACTTTTTCCTCCTCTATCTTCTCTGTGTATCCTACCCTCTCTCTTTTTCACATCCCTTACCTCTCCTTCCTCTGATTATATCCTACCTCCCTAAACCCTACCTGCTCCGTTGGACCACGGGTGGCCGAAATGAATCGCTGTGCACCCATGGCATGATTAATCACATGCTCAAAAGTATTAATTCAGCAAACAGATTGTGAAAAGAGAGAAAAAGGTGAGTAGGAAGGGGTTAGAAGAAGAGACAGAGGGGATAGAGAAAGAGGGCCATTGCTTCTCCAAGCCTTTCTGCAAGCCTTGATGATGGATGCAGAATATAGAGAGGGAATGATAATTCAGGTCCGGGAATGGTCCAACATACACAAAAAAGAGATTACATTTAGATCTACATCAAGATTGATTTCACTAACATACTATTTGCTGTTCCTTACGACTTCTTTTAGCTCATTTTAGCCAATCTGTGTACTATGTATTTATTTATTATT